>NC_048602.1:960000-1327500 GCF_003668045.3 Cricetulus griseus | reverse complement strand
CGCGTGATGGATCTGATTTCTTTGGGGATATATACCAAAACCATTTAGCCGGATTGCTTGGAGGTTGTGTTTTTAATTTTTGTGAGTCATCTGTACTGATTTCCACACTGGCTACTCTGACATCCCCACCAGGAGTGGAGAAAAACATTTTTCCCTCTGCATCCTTGCCTATGTTTACTTTTCTTTTGTCAACAGCCATTCTGACTTTGGTGTATGGAATATCAACATGTTTTGGGTTTATATTTCCCTGATGGTTAAGGATGTTGAACACTTTGTCCTGTGTTTCTTGACAATTGGTCCTTCATATGAATGTGGCTATTTGTATCATTTGATCTTTTGTTGTTTAATGTTTTAGTTAGCTATATAGTCTATATAGTAATTCTCTGTTGGATAAATATTTGGCAGAGGGTTCCTCCTATTCTGGAGGCAGTCACTCACTCTACTGATTTTTTTTTTTAACTATGCAGAGGATTTGCAATCTAAAAACCTGTAGTTCTTTGTTTTTCTATGCACAAACAACAGGCTTTATGACAAAGAAGTTAGATAAATATTCCCTTCACAGCAGCCTCAAAGAGATAAAATAAAACAGTAATAAACCCAACCAAGGTGAAAGACCTCTGTAATTCAAACTGACTGTGGTGAAGAAAGAAATTCCAGAAAGCACTCACAGATACTAAGGCCACCCGTGTTCATACTCCAGCTCTTCCAACCACAAAGTCTGATTGTTAGGGACAACCAGGTTAACATCTTAAAACATTAAGTTCATGTGTGAAAATAGAGAACACGGGCTCTTCTCATCCCACGCTAATAGCTATTAGACTCATGAACATCTCATTTCCCCCACAGTTGCTTCCTCTCTGCCCATCCCTAGGATCACAAAGCAACCCCCAGACAGCAATCAGCATGTCAACTCAATGACCAGTACTGCATTCTCACCTCTGTGGAATCTGGGCCAAAGAACATGGAAGGAAAGGCTACCGATCATGTCGGGGAGAAAAGGCAGAAGCAAAGGGGGGTGAGAAAGCATGACAGAGTTGATCTGCTCAGAGCACTTTATGTATATGTAAGCTAGTGTCATAAGAAAGCATGCTCTTTGTATAGAGATAAATTTTAAGGAGAATGCATTTAATGGACAGATCTCAAAGCGTGAACTTCAGAGTCATCCAATAAGCTGTACACACCAACACAGGCAGATACATTCATCCTGGATCACACCACAAGAAAGTGTGGAAAATTCATCATTTTCAGCCACAAAGAATGTTCTTGGCTGTGAAATAATTTACTCAGTTATAAGGGCAGTAATGAGGGATGGAAGTTACTAAGATAAAGTCTGTAACCTAGAGTCCTGAACTAGTGTTCACATCTCTAAGAGTCACCAGCTGGTCTGACTCTCAGGGGATGGAGCCTCTGTAGATATATGAGGTTCCCTCTGGGATTCTGTAGGACCTAAAAACAGGAAGGGAGGGAGGGAGGAAAGGAGGGAGGGAGGGAGGGATGTAATAGTAAGTCTTTACTCCGTCTGCCCGAGTCCCACCACCCAGAATAACACACAGAGTCTTATATTAGTTTACAGTGCTGCTGGCCAATTGACCAGGATTTCTTATCTGCCAGCTCAGTCTTAATTATCAACCATAATCACAAGACTTATCTTATGGAGGATGCCTTCCGCTGGCGTCCTCTTCCCGTGCCCACAAGGTGGCTCCACAGAGAGCAGAAATCAGGAGGAAGAGAAAGAGAAAGAGAACGACTTCCTTCTTGTCCCTGCTTATATATGAGTCTGCCTGCTATGTCACTTCCTGCCTGGATCACAAGACTTCTTTTTACTACATTTCCCAGAATCCTCCTTGACTCCTAGTCCCAACTATCTTTCTGCCTCATTGGCCAAACAGTGCTTTATTCATTAACCAATAAGATAAACATGCACAGAAGGACATTCCCCCATCAGAGGGAGGGAGGGAGGGAGGGAAGGAAGGAGGAAGGGAGTGAGGGGGGAAGAAAGGCAGGAGGAAGGGAGGGAGAAGGGAGGGAGAAGCATCAATGAGAAGGAGGAAGAGGGGAAGGAGAGGATGGAATGACAGAAAGGAAAGTGTCCCAACAATCCTTGGGACTAAACATCACAGCCCACCCAGCGCTGGACGCTTTTCCCGAGTTCTTATCTCTCCAACATTTAAAAAGTTCCACATAGTGAAAAATCCGCAGCTTGTACAGGCACCGGGCACGCAGGAAACTGGAAACTTTCAAATGCTCCCCCACTGTGTGTAGGGCGTGTCATCCCTATGTGGGAGCGTGGAGCACAGGGGACCTTCAGATGCGCCCAGTGGCAGACCCTTAGGCCCCCTGAAGGCATCGTTTTCCCTTGTCACATGTCACATGTAGGTCTTATTGGGGTGAGAGGCGCTTGCCATGCTCCCTACCATGAGGTGACCCAGCCAAAGGCGATGACAGAACTGACTCACCAAAGCCTGAATCTCGTTATCCTGATTTCTAGCCTCCAGAATGTTAAAAGTAACCTGCCTCAGGTATTTTGTTACAGTAACACAAAGCAGATTAATACAGCTGGTGGCATGGTCTCTGCCTTTGATACACTGCCGGAACTAAGCTGAACTCTGTCCACAGAACCCCATACACAAATCACACAAATGCCTAAATGTGTATTCCAAAAAGACATTATCCTTCTCATCGCCTTATCCAAACTGTATACAACCTTTCCTTTGAGTTTATATTTCAACAAAGAGGAAGCAAGCATTAAGAAGGGGGGAGGCAGTGAGAGAAAGACCATGGGGTGAAACCCCAAATCTGGGCTTATTTTTGGGAATTAGGTTGTGTAATTTAAGGCAGACCCAAAATGTCTGCTCGCTAGACAATGTCTGTCTCGTGGCTTCAGTTCAACAATTTTAACATAAACCACCAAGCCCGTTAATATGTTTTCCCTTTCTTACTGAGCTGAGGTCCCAAACTGCAGCTTTCTTAAACTTAACTTCAGCTCAGATGAGCACCTCGTTGGCTGTCAATCAACAGTCTCAGCAAGTTCAGCCAAGGCAATGAGAACCAGAGCGCAGGCAGCCTGGAGGGGCCTCCGCCCTGTGTCCCTGTGCGAGGGGAGGAAGTTCTGTGTGTTTGTGCTTCCTCTTCTTAATTTACTGACAGACACATGGGATAGGGCTTCCGTCACAGACCATCCTCAAGGCCCCTCTTACAATGAGGGAAGCTAACTTACACGCGGAAAGCACGCCCAGGCTTTGTGGATCACGCGAAGCACTTTCAAAGCAGGGTGAGGTCCAGTCAGAGCAACAGATTCATCCGGGCTCTGCACTTGCAACCTCCCCACAGGCAGACTCGAAAGGATACTCGAAACGAGTCTTATGCCAGAGCTGCATGGTGCGCACTGGATGACTCCCAAACTTTCCAAACAGTCACAGCTGAGTTTATCCTGCTAAATGAAATGGATATATACAAATAATTCTGTTAATTGGAACAGCAAATTTCCTTGTGCTTCTCTGTTGCTCCCTCCCCTCTCCCCACCTTGGATGGTGGTGGGCGGTGAACACGCTGCTGTGGCTTCTTCAGGCAGGCTCCCTCTCTGTTCTCGGTGGTGATTTCCACATCGCAGGCAGCGTGCTGACCACAGACGCAGATGAGTGGCTAGAATATTTGTTTCACATTAAGAGCTGTAGTTTCTGTTACAGGCTGTGCGCTTTTGACAATTGCATTGCATACCATTCTGGGGGCGCACTAACTTAGGCTTGGACTCACAA
The DNA here is from genome assembly GCF_003668045.3 of Cricetulus griseus. Classification (NCBI taxonomy): domain Eukaryota; kingdom Metazoa; phylum Chordata; class Mammalia; order Rodentia; family Cricetidae; genus Cricetulus; species Cricetulus griseus. The sequence goes on along the minus strand of NC_048602.1, from coordinate 1,323,745 downwards.
CACTCTTTCATCCTGAAGGACTCCAGCAAAGAGGATTTGGGATTTGCTTTTGTGGGTATGCATGCACCTGTGTGTTTAGGTGTGTTTGCTCATGAGTTTGCCCATAGGTGCAAACTCTATTATGCTCTACCTTATTTATTTATTTATTTATTTATTTATTTATCTATTTATTTATTTTTGAGGCAGGTCTATTAGTGAACCTTGAGCTCATTGATTGGCTAGACTGGTTGACCAAAGAACCACCCTCCAGCCCCCAGAATCTGCTCATCTCCACTTCCTGAATCCCCAGCACTGGGGTTCCAGATGTGGCTGGCTTTTGCATGGCACTGAGCATCCAAAGTCAGGTCCATGCGGTTGACCAGTAAGCACCCTACCCACTATGTGCCCCGCTGTTTGCTGCTGTCTTGACTTTCTCCATGAGCACAGTAGAAACCCCCATTACAGTAGGATGGTTGTAAGGATGGTTTAGGGCTCCCTTCTTTCTGTAGCCTTTGGCTTTATAAGCACTGAGAAGGGCTAATGGCAGCACCATCATAATCAATTGTGCTTTGCAGGAGACATTTAGCCTGTGTGGGGAAGTTCACTTGCAGAGACATGGTTAACAGGAGGAAACTTTACAGCACCATGGGAGGGAATTCCAGGACAAAAGGAAGCAATGAATGAATTAGCCTTAGATATGACCCTTGCTGTAAAGGCTAGCCTCTGAGATCCAGCTCTCATCTCATTGAGAAAAGTCAGTTTCATGGGGAATAGGGCTTCCAGGGAAAGCTTCTAGAGTCCCCTTCTCCTCATCAAGAACACAGAAGTAAGTATCTTAACTGCTCCAAATTGCACAATGTACATTTTTTTGTTTTTCTTTTTTTTCTCAGATTTTTTATTTGAATTGGAAACAAGATTGTTTAACATGACAATCCCAGTTCCCTTCTCCCTCACGTCCTCCCCTACAACCCCTTCCACTAAAACCCTACCTACCACATATCCTTTCTGCTCCCCTGGAGGGTGAGGCCTTCCACAGGGTGTCACCAGAGTCTATCATATCCTTTGGGATAGGGCCTAGGCCCACCCCCGTGTGTCTTGGCTCAGGGAGTATCCCTCTATGTGGGATGGGCTCCCAAAGTCCACACCTATGCTAGGGATAAGTACTGAACCACTACAGCAGGTCCTGTAGATTTCCGAGGTTTCCTCAATAAAATCCATGTTCCTGGGGTCTGGATCAGTCCCATGCTGGTTTCCCAGCTATCAGTCTGGGGAGCAAGAGTTCCCTGATGTTCAGGTCAACTGTTTCTGTGGGTTTCACCAGCCTGGTCTGGACCCCTTTGCTCTTCACTCGTCCTTCTCTGCATCTGAATTCCAGTTCAGTTAAGTGATTAGTTATGGGTGTCTGCTTCTACTTCCACCAGCTGCTGGATGAGGGCTATCGGGTGGCATATAAGTCAGTCATCAATCTCATTATCAGGGGAGGGCATTTAAGGCAGCCTCTCCTCTGTTGCTTAGATTGTTAGCTGGTGTCATCTTTGTAGATCTCCAGACATTTCCCTAGTGCCTGATTTCTCTGTAAACCTAAAATGTCTCCCTCTATTATGGTATCTCCATTCTTGTTATCTTCTATTCTTCACCTGACTCAAACTTTCTGCTCCCTCATGTCCTCTGCACCCCTCCTATTCTCCCCTTCTCTTTCTCCTAGCTCCCTCTCTCCTCTCCCATGCTCCCAATTTGCTCAGGGGAGCTTGACCCTTTCCCCTTCTCCAGGGAACCATGAATGTCTCTCATGTCCTCCTTGTTTCCTAGCTTCTCTGGCATCATGGATAAAGGCTGGTAATCCTTTACTCTATGTCTGAAATCCAAATATGAGTGAGTACATTCCATGTTTGTCTTTTTGTGACTGGGTTACCTCACTCAGAATGGTTTCTTCTAGTTTGTACAATAATGTCACCAGAATTTTCTGCAGAGGCTAGTGCTCAATGGCAGATTCAGAATCCTCATTTATTTTTATTTATGTGTTCATCTACATGTGTGTCCCTGTAGGGGTGTGTGCACATGAGCACAGTGGCCATGCAGGCCAGAAGAGGACACTGGATCTCCCAGAGCTTGAATTACAGGTTGTTGTGAGCACTTAGACGTGGGTGCTGGGAATTAAACTTGTATCTAGTAGGAGAGCAGTATGTGCTCTTAAATGCTGATATCCAGTCCCCAGAATTCCCATTGATAACTGGTTAGTATTTTTTTTTCAGTGCATCTGATATGAGCATGGTCAAGCAGAAACCCAGGGGTGAGTACATGACTTAATGCTGGACACTGGTATTGCTCTGTCTAGTCAAACCCTAGCCACTTGCCTAACCATCCAAGTCCATAGGATGCTTGCAGGTACTTGTTGACAGGGAAGCCATGGAGCTGAGCTCTGACAACTAAAACAGTGTCCTTGGCTGCAGATCCTTAGTAGTGTTCAAGGAAGGACATTTTATGGGGGGGTCACTTAGTTCTTTCCTTCTGTATGGTGACATCTTCCTGCTTCAGAACAAAGTGCAAACCAAGACTTATTATAAGGCCCGTGTGCTCATGATTGCCAGCTATGCATGCCCAATGCTAAGCATGCCCAACATGTGACATTGGCATTCTACTGCAGTGAAATTGAAAGTTATGTGCCATAGACTCTCCCACAGTGCTTTACAATCTACAACAAACTGAGAGACCTATGTGCCCTTTCTAATCACCTTGTTTTCCTCATCTATAGAAGTTGAACTATGGTTTTAGCCCAAGTACTGAGGGCTGAGACAGGGGCAATAGAATTCCCCACTGTCACACAAGGAAATTGTGCCAATCTGAGACGGGACCCAGAAGACTCAGTCCAAGACTGGTGATTTCCTGCTGCTGTGTTGGGTTTGGAACCCAGGACTTGGGTCTGCTAGGCAAGTATTCTACCACTGAGCCACGCCCCAGCCCCTCACTGGGGGATTCTAGGCAGGGGCTCTACCACTGAGCCACGCCCCAGCCCCTCACTGGGGGATTCTAGGCAGGGGCTCTACCACTGAGCCACGCCCCCAGCCCCTCACTGGGGGATTCTAGGCAGGGGCTCTACCACTGAGCCACGCCCCCAGCCCCTCACTGGGGGATTCTAGGCAGGGGCTCTACCACTGAGCCACGCCCCCAGCCCCTCACTGGGGGATTCTAGGCAGGGGCTCTACCACTGAGCCACGCCCCCAGCCCCTCACTGGGGGATTCTAGGCAGGGGCTCTACCACTGAGCCACGCCCCCAGCCCCTCACTGGGGGATTCTAGGCAGGGGCTCTACCACTGAGCCACGCCCCCAGCCCCTCACTGGGGGATTCTAGGCAGGGGCTCTACCACTGAGCCACGCCCCCAGCCCCTCACTGGGGGATTCTAGGCAGGGGCTCTACCACTGAGCCACGCCCCCAGCCCCTCACTGGGGGATTCTAGGCAGGGGCTCTACCACTGAGTAGCATCCCTGCCCTCCAGTGCATTTTCCTATTCCGGTGGCCCCTGCAGTAGTCAAGGCTAAGAGAGTGCCACTTCAGAAGCACAGGCTTTGTCTAGTTCTTTGAATTAGATGCCAGGGCAATTGTAAGGAAGGCAAGAGAGAAGGGAACTTGGTGTTGCAGTCACTCTCCTGCTCTGTGGGCTCCAATGCGCAGGGACAGCCATCATCAGGGTCACCCATCTTCTTAGAACTCAGAAGGCCTCTAGGCAACAGCACAGTGTATGACAAAGGAAACTCTGTCTGCCCTGGGGATGGGTGGTTCCTTTGAGTTTGTTGCAGCCGTTTTGACTAACACGTGGTGTTCAAAAGTTCTAGGACTTCACAGTGCCCTGCAGGCTCAGCAAGGTATGGATGTTGGGACCATGGAGGACAGGGTGGGGTTCTGAACTAGTTATGTCTCCATGTGTATGGGTTTGTGGCATCCGTGTCTCCCTCGCACAAGTCTTTGTAAAGTACTATTTGTTTCCTGTAGTCTCAAGAGAACAAAGCTAAATGTTAAGTCCAGGCTGCCACGGGATGGAGGGATCCACGTGCACACCTGACATGGGGTTTTCCCCGTGCTGTTTCCTACTGATCCAGTGCTCCAAGTACATCTAATGGATCTCCACCCTTTTCTGGAGGCACTGAGAGACTAGGGGCCAGCATCTCTGGAATACACAAGTTGTGTCGATCTGATTTTGTGCCTTGGGAATGGAAAGTATAAAACAAAAAAAAAAAAATTTGCTGAGTGTCTAGAATGTTCAGGGGGAGATTTCTGAGGTAGAATAGATTAGAAAGCAGTTTTAAGTGCTAATTATAATTAAAATCAGTGACTTCAAGGGAATAGGGACAGGTCCCCAAAGATTACGGAGGTGGAGAAAGAGAACATCTAAGGAAGGATGCACTACGCATGTCCCCTGCAGTCAGGAGAGTGAGCAAGGGCAAGCCAAGGTTAGGATATGAGTGAGCAGTTAGCACCGGGACCACCTAGGTTTGACTTATGTGTGCTGCATAGAGTCAGCCATCTGGCTTGGGTCCATACTATGTGGCAAGCCCCTGTGCAAAGGGGAAGGCACTCAAGTCTCCCAGTCTGCCTGGTAGGAAGGGGTGCTGAGAACCCAGAAGTGGGGTTGGGGGCGTAAGGGCCATGACGTCATTGGGAAGAATTTAAGAATCATTGAAAGTGTCAGATGGGATCTCTGCACCAAAGGCAGGCTCTTCGCACTTCTGGTCTGCTTAGAACATGTGGTACACCTCTCAAGCACATCTCTCTTGAGAGAGGTAGCAGCTTCTACGACTGGGCTCTGGGTCAATGAATATGGAAGGATGCTATCTTGATCCCGTCCTATTACCAAAGAGGTGGGCCCTGCTGGGAACGTCACTGCAAAGAAAAGAGGAAGGCAATAAGCTTCAGCCACGATGGTGCCAGTGACCAAAGTGAACCAGAGAGTGAGCGAGTTGGGACCATGACAAGGCACTGGGAAGGTGAGCTCAGAGAAAAGTGAAAACAGAGACCCGGCCAAATGATGATAGTAAGAAAGATATTGGTCACATTGGACAATGAACATTTTGTGCCCTGGTTACATGGCTTCAGATTGGTTCCCTTAAATCTATATTGTATTGCCTCTAGGTCTAGAGAGAGGAGGTCAGGGGGCAGGCAGAACGAAAATAACAGCAAGAATAATAGTTATGGTTAATGATGGCTGGAATTAATTATACAGTAGGGAGACTTGATGGGAGAATTGCAGCAATTGTGGCAACAGATCTTGTAGACGCGTGATACAATTGATTAGCAGATAAGGAAACTGAGGCAAGAATACAGCTAGGAAAGAAGGAAGTAAAGGAGGGAGGAAGACTGAGCGGAGGAAAGGGGGCGACAAAAAGCAGGGAAAGAAGGAAGAAGGATGGATAAAGAAAGAGGAAAAGGAAAGATTAAAATTTTACCTATGGTCAGACGGTTAATAAATAGTGCCAAAATCCAAACCTGGACATTCTGAAAGCCCAGGGTGTACGTTCATCTCTCAGCGTGAACAGCCTAAAGCTGCCAATAATGTTTGACTTTTGTAACCCAAGAGACCCTCCAAGATCAATCTTGTAGTGTTCCTGTAAGGTGACTGCATCAGAGCCAAGCTCCCAGCTCCTCCTGCCATGAATGAGAAATGGGGTACTGGTCTACTTTCGAGTTCCATGCTCTTGTAGATCCCTTATTTATGTTTTCTAACACTTTCTCTGACGTCGGAGAAGGCCTCATGAGGAGCTGAACTTGAGGCTCTAAGCTCAACGACACTCAAGAGGTTTCACCGTTACTCTGTCAAAGACTGTAGCTTGTAGTCGCTTTATTCAACATGAAGGTGCTCTTGGAGCCCTAGTAAGATCACTCCTTCTGGCAAAGGCTGGCAGACGCTCTGCAGAGGGAAGTGTCTAAGGAGGGGTCTCATTTGTTCCTGAGTAAGGTAACACTGGTCCACGTTGACATAATCCCTGATGGCCCCTGCTTCTGCTCACTGGCCCATTGCCAAAGCTGAGGCCACAGGCTTTGGGCGTGCCTGTCACCTGCACCATGTAGTGTTTCCATCCAGAATCTTACCAGTCCTTGGCATTGCCAGTTCTCACTCCCTTTAGGAACCCTCAGGGGTCTGGGCTCTCAGAAGAGGGTTCCCCGTCCTCAGTTTCTGCTTTTTTATCCTTCACACACACCCACAAGAAGAAAGAAACTGTCCAGCTCACTTCTTGAAGTTTATCACAGCAGAGGGGGATAGGACAGCGGGAGCCTCCTGGAAAGGGGCCGCCTTGGCAGGTTTCCCCCAGCCATCTGAAGTGCAGGTCAGACCAAGGCTGCCCTGTTCACAGCAGCCTGTTGGGGGGTTGGGAAGAGCGTAGAGCACATGAGTAATGCAAACAGCAAAATCCTATCATCCCAGGGAAAGCGGATGAAACTCCAGACCAACCATCATGTTTGGCGAGATAAACCAGACTTGTGTTTTCCCACATATGTGAAAACACGTGTGTGCTGTGTGTGTGTGTGTGTGTGTGTGTGTGTCTATATGTACTATGAGTGTGTGTGTAACATGTGTTAGTGTGTGTATGTGTGTTGTGATGTGTATTGTCTGTGTGTGGTATAAGTGTGTGTGTGTGTGTGTTTGTGTGTCTCTGTGTGTGTGTGTGTGTGTGTGTGTGTGTGTGTTTGTGTGTGTGTGTGTGTGTGTGTATGACATGTTTGAGCATGTATGTGTGTGGCATGTGTGTGCTGTGTGTCTGATGTGATAGCAGGAAGTAGGAGGGGGCTGAGGAAAGGGAGTAGTGAGATAGGGTTGGGGCGGGGGCAGGAGGATGGGGTGGACACAGTCAAAGTGTAGGAAACACTCGAGAGAAAATGTCCCGATGAGATCCATCCCTTTATACAGTCAGCATACACTCACAAAAAATTAAGGGGAAAGAGCCAGGACTGTAGTGAATGAGGTGGTGTTTTCAGAATTCTTCCCTTGACTATAGAAGCCTCCTGCCAGCCTAAGATGCCTGCAGCAGATGCTGTCCCTTCCAGTGAACTGACAAACTAATACAGCTGCGGCCATGATTGTATGTAGTGAGAGACGGGCACCGGGGCAGTGTTTGTAACAGACGTGTCATAGTAAATAACATGGTACATATATCATATATAATACATGTTGTATATTATACACACACACACACACACACACACACACACACGTGTGTGTATGTTACATATATACACTTACATGAAGCCTTTTTTGTTAGTTCTTTAGGCATTTTGTACCATGTTTTGATCATATTTACCGCTTGTCCCAACTCCTCCCGGGTCCCCCTCCCCTCCCTGCCCACTCAATTTTGTGCATCCCCAGTTTTAAACCCATCAAGTCCAATCTGTCACCCATGTAACCGTGGGAGGATGTTCAGTGCAGCATGGTTAGACTCCCTGAGACCACACCCTTAAAGAAACCTAAGGAAAGTCATCTCGTCTCTCCCTTTCCTGTGGCTACCAACGGCTGGCAGCTCTGACTGCAGTGGTCAGCTGTCTCAATGTAACCTACCTGGAGCGAAGACAAAGCTGGAGTGAGTGAGGGCTGATGTTTCATTCTTCAAATCCCCACCTCCACCTCTTTTATGGCAAGAGAAAGAAAAGGAAGAAGCCTACGTAATTCTCTTCTCTTTGTCCCCAGCAAGGATAATGCAGATGACACCCTCTGGCTGAAATGTGATGTGGGACTCACCCGGTGTCCCCTGTGGTGTGGAGGCTCCGTGACCTTGCTGGGTTGGTGGTTCCTGGCATCCTCCCAGCCCTGGAACTGCTCTACAACCCTAAATAACCCCACCAGCAGACACAGAGAGCATTTCCCAGATGAATTGCCCATGCACAGATAATCAAATAAATCTTTGTCTTGCTACCTGCAGTCTGGATGCCCTGCAAAGTTACACAGGTCACAGCACCGATCAAATTAAGGCCCAGAAGCATGGGTGGCAGGGACAGCTCAGGCCTGGGTCTCCAGGTCCACCACGACTGCAAGCACAGACTGTTCTTCCAGCCACACTGTGGCTTTGAGGGACATATTATTGATTGGCAATTCTACTACCCAGGTGAGTGCCAAGGCAAAGCATCCAGGTGGAGCGGGGGTGGAGAAACAAGGAGATGAGCCAGCTTCCCCTGTGACATGAAAAATTTTACTTACCCCAAACCTGTTCCCTGAGCTAAGGGCAGAATAGAATCGAGTGCTGCCCACGGTCTACTCCACCCCTGAAGAGCAGGGGCTGCCTCTCTCCTCTCTCCTGACAGAGAATATGATCACAAATCGGGAGCCAGATGGCTGCTTTATGTTTCTTTTTTCTTTCTTTCTTTCTTCTTTTTTTTTTCTCTGCAATACTAAAGCCACCATAAAAAAGCAAAGTTGAGCAGACAAAGCTAATAATATAATCATTCAAAACACCTGCAAACCGCGCAGATGGGCAATTTCTGTCTGCAGAGCCACCAGCGAAAGACGCCTCCCCATATGGGCAGTTCCAGAAGTCGCTTTGCCCAGCTCTGTCCCTTACCTTAAGAAAACCTGCACACAGCATATGCACACTTTTTATAGTCAAGCTAGAGACCGAAGGCTGATTATTTATGTCCTTCTGCCGCTCCTAGAGCCTTACAACCTGCAAGGGATCCATCCACCTCAGCTCCCCAGGTGCAGAGAGACCCAGGAGGAGGCCAAGGACCTGGGTGATGTCAGGGCTCATAGTTGGGGCACAAACAATGGCTATTATTGTCCAAGAATGGCTCCCCCACACCCCATCACCTCCCAGCATCCTTGAAATAAACAACCTTCAAAAGCCAACAGCCCTTTCTATTGCAAGCACAAAAAAAAAAGCACCCTGAATTTGTAGAGAAAAAAAATTCCTACGCAGAGCTGGCTTCCTTGTCAGACTTGTGGGCTTCTTGCTCCATTCTTCCCAGCCACCTGCAATGCTACTCTGTTCCGAAGCAGAAACAGAGGGGTTTCGAGTATCCTGAGGCAGGCAAGCCTTGGCTGCTGCATAGGGTCAGCCACTCCCTCACCTCTACCCCATTGCAAAAGGGAGACAGAGTCTGGGAGAGGAAATTTCCCAAGAAGCCGAGAGCCAGCTGCTCACCCTATGTGCACCTGTGCACTGTGGGCTTGTGATTCTCTCGCGGTCCCACACGCCATCGGTTGTTTCTGTGCCTCACAGAGCCTCGTTCTCTGTGGCGGAGTGCAGATGGATGGGTGGGTGATTGAGAGCTGGAGGTCAATCTAAAGCTGTACACCATGGGACAACAGTTAAACGATGTATGTCTCCAGACCCGGGCTATGTGGGCTGTTGGTGTAAGCAGGGTGGCAGGTTAGGATGGGTCAGACTGGTGATGTCTACTCCACCAGTAGAAACCTATTTGAATGACTCAAGACAGACTAGTGCCCAAGGAGAAGAAGGCCAGAATCCAGCTGGAAAAACTAGAGAAGCCTATCCATAGAGGGGCTTTGTAGATTTGTGTCTACATGTATATGGAGTGACTCCCTTCTCTCTATTGTCACCTCTGTTGAGACACTCAGGTGACATTACCTCCCTCAGATGGCATAATCTCTCCTGAATCTGCTATTCACACTGCAGCACCCCTCCTTTAGTATTTACAGTATCTTCCCGTGGTCCCTCACAAGACTGTCAAATCCTTTTGATGAGGGAGGAGTTGAGACATTTGGGTCTAGTCCATGCTAGAGTAGCCAGATCAACACAAGCTAAGGATGAGTGAGAGGAGAACACACATGATCTCACACAGAAATCTAGAATAGAGAGGTGCTCACACTTGGCTAGTTTGTTGATTCCATAGTGTTGTCAAAGATACAGTTTCCTTGCCCCAGTGCTGGTATCAGTCAAAGATGGCTTTTCCTTCTAGGCTGGGCCTCCAGGATGGAAGCTGTCTGTAGAAAATCCAAGTATTGTCTTTGTACTCGGCACTGCTCAAGGCCCCCCACCCCAAAAGAAATCCCCTTTCTTTGTTCCTTCTTAAAACCTAGGAAATGCTTCTGGAAGTCTCTCTGCCCAGTCCTGCCCTGATATAAGCAGGCTCTTCTCACACACAAGTGGGCAGCAGGGTGTCACCCAACTCCTTCCCGTCTCAGAGCAGCAAGGATACATTTCCATTGTTCAGACTAAAGGAACACGAATCTCCTGGATTAGGATGGAGTCCAAGTCTCCCACAGTCTTAAGACTATACTTAGAGGAACAAAATCATGGTTTTGAAGATCTCCCGGTAGGTGCCACAGTGTCTGCCATGGGTCTCTGAGACATTGCCTCCCTGCCTCACTGTGATCTGCCTACCGTCCCACTGGCCCACACATTAAGGTGAAGGTGAGTGTCTGTAGCAGTGACTTTTGTTTAGCTGTGACAAAGATACCTAAGAAAGGCTAAAAGAGGAACAATTTTTCTCAGCTCATGGCTTCAGAGGGCTCCTTCCTGGTTGCTTGGCCCATGTGCTTTGGAAGACCATCAAAGTGATGGGATGTGTGTGATGGTAGCTGTTTTCTTCTTGTTGAACAAGACACAGTATGAAAGGACACACAGGAAAAGCCCAGGAACAAAAGTCCACCCCCCCCACCATGACCCACTTGCCATGAACTACTTTCTCCAGACATGCTAGACCTTCCAAGTCCCCATAATCACACAAATAGCACCAAGTACACAGCACGTAACTACAGCAGCTCATGAAAAAAAAAAAAGCCTCCTGATTAAGTAAAATTATCAAGATGGGGCTTGATAGATGATGGGAAGAATTAAAAAAATCATTGAGACTGATTTGCTTGTATGTGTGGGTGTACATGGAAATGTAACTACCAATTTGTTTTTCTGATATTTTATTTTATCATGGAAAATAAAAGGCCCAGGGACAGATATTGGGATTCAAGCTTCAAGCTTAAGATCGGAAAAGCAAAGCAGCCAGCCACTAGCTCTTAGCTCTAGCTCAGGCTGAAACGGCTGATCCTGTCTCCCTGAGCCTCAAACTTCTGCCTCTCCTCAGTGTGGATGGAGAAAATCCTGAGACTGAAAACTATCTCTGAGTCCCTGTTCCTGTCTTAAGTACCTCTCATGAGTTCTGGGATTAAAGGTGTGAGCTCTAATTCTCTTTTATACGGATTCACTCTGATGCATCACTGGGTGGCCTTGAACTAACAGAGATCCATGTGCCTTTATCTCCTGACTCCTGGGATTAAAGGTGTGTGCCACCACCTCCTGACCTCTATAGTTTGTGGCTGACTTTGCTTTCTGAATCCTCAGGCAAGCTTTAATAAATCATAAATAATATATCATCACATTTTATAAACCAGTTATAAAGATATTGTTATTAAAATAGAATGTTTGCATTTTGAAACACATAGCCATTAACGTATTAGGTGATGAGTTTTGACAAGCATAGCTAATATTCATACCCAGAAAAATTCAAGATGCTCCCGTTGTTCTAGCCAGGAAAATTCTTTATGTACATCTTCCAGCCAATGGCCACTCGGGCAGCTACTGCTATGATTTCTGTCATCACGTATTAGTTTTGCTTTTTCTAGCATTAATTTAAATGGAATCACATAAAGTAACTTCTTTCACTTAAAGTAGTAATATTTTCTGAGATTTGTCTACATGGCTTGTCTCTTGGCATCTTATTTTGAAATCAGTAGATAATATGGCATTGTATGAATATAGAAAATTAGTTTCATCATCCCACTCTTGGTGGATATGTGGTTGTTCCCTGCTTGGAACAATTTTAAGTACTTCTGCTAGAAACACTTTAGATTAGAATCCCTCTATCTTTTGATGTGTAAACAATTAGCTGTGTGAGTTAAAATCCCGCCAACCAAGGAGGTTACTGTTATAGAGTCGGCCAGTAATGTACAAGAAACAGTTTCTTGGCATCACGTCCCACATCTGATATCATTTGAATGTTGATGTTAGCCATGCTACAGGCTATGCAATTAGATTTTATTGTGACATTTACTTGCATTTTAACAATGACTGCCAATACTGTAACTGATTTTTAGATGTGTATTTCTGTGTGACATGTCTGTACGTGTCCCTTGCCCAGTTGTCTTCTTTTAATTACCATAGATTAGCGATGCTATGGACTTGACATTTATATTGCACGCATGATTAGTAATAATACATAAAATGGTGTTTCTAATGAGGATGGCTATAGAGATTCTTTATGTATTGTGTATACAACTCCACTGTCGTAAATTTATTCCTACAAATATATGACTATCTTCTCATACATGAGCCAGTTTTTGGAGGTCATTTTACTTCTAGAAAATATTTCCCTTTGCTACATTTTCAAATTTAAAACTGTAAGCTTCCAAGTATTCTCCATTGTCTACAGGAGAATAACTGGAGGTTTTATGTTTATATCTGCACAAAACCTGCAGTGGAAGGTGTGTAGTACATGCCCAGCACTTAGAAAGCAGAGGCAGATGGATCTCTGTGAGTTCAAGGCCAGCCTGGTCTACAGAGTGTGTTCCAGGACAGCCAGGGTGACAATAGTGAGGCCCTGTCTCAAAGCAAACAAACAAATGGTCCATTCATGTCTACTTTTCCAGCCCTAACAGTGTGTGTCATCTCCTCTTACCTTGTACGTTCTGGTCAGACGCATCTCTGCTTTAGTCAGAGGATGAAATTAAGGAAAGAAGGGAGAGAGAAAATGAGGGGGTGAGAGGGAGGCCCAACTGGACATTTTTATTGCTTCTTTGTTTTCTGCCTTTCCTATCATCTGTATTGGCTTCCTTTTCTATATTCTTTAATTTACTCTCTTCCCTTTTATCTTTTTCAATATGGTACTTAGCTCTTAATTTTTAGGCTGTTTTCTCTGTCACCAGTTTACGTGGCATATACGTGTGTGTGTGTGTGTGTGTGTGTGTGTGTGTGTGTGTGTGTGTTGGTGTGTGTACATACATAACTTAGAAACATGAATTTTTATCTCAAATTACAGGATATTTTATTTAATTAAACCTTGTTTTTGTAACTGGTTTTTAAACAGATTGCCTTATATTAAAAAAAAATTGACCTCTATGAGAATGAAGACCACGGCAAGTTTTGAGATATCTTCTTGGACTAAAACGGGGTCATTTTGGTTCTATTTCACATATGTTGACAACCTTGTACTTTCTAGAATGAACGGCTGCTGGGTTCTCTGTATATTTGCCCAATGGGAAAGTACCAGATGTAATTAAATAGTTCAATCCTCACTGTTTTTCTCCTGTGAAACTCTTTTTATATATTTATCTTGGGTTAACTTGTTACTACATTATAGTTGTCTCATCAGAGAATCCCATGGCATCTTTGGCTCCTGGGAAGCTAAGTTTGAGTACTTGTGGTGATTACAATGCATAAGTTTATGTATTGAGTCCCTGGTTGGTGACAGTTTGGGGGTATTCCTATGGTGGGCTTTGGGGGTTTATAGCCTTACTCCACTTTCAATTCACTCTCTCTGCCTCTCATCTGCAACTGAAGCTATGATCTCTCAACTCTTGCTCCAGTCATTAGTATCATGACTCTCCCAAAAGTCTCTTGGTCCCCAGTTGGTGGCTGATTGGGGAGGATTAGAAGTGTGGCTTATGTGTTACTGGGGGTGAGTTTTCAGATTTTAAAAGGCCAGCCCAATTTTGAGTACCAACTAAAATTTTAAACTAAATTTGTAATTTTGTCTATCAATATGATAGATAGATAGATAGATAGATAGATAGATAGATAGATGATATATAAATAAGTTCTCTGCTTCCTGTTTTATGGTTTCCTGTGTGAACTCTCAGTGGCAGCTCTAGAAACCCACTGCCTGCTATCTCCACTCTGACGTCATGGATTCAAACCCTCAAGACTTATATCAGGACCTGTAAGTCAAATAAACTCTTCTATAAGTTGCCTTCCTTGTTCATGGGCTTTTTATAACAGCAACAGAAAGGCAATGAAGACACCTACTATATGGATTCTCCCTCTGGAACCATAAGCCAAAGTAAGTGCTTTCTTTCATAAGCTGCTTTTGGCCAGTGTTTTATCCCAGCAACAGAAATTAATGAATACAAGCCCTCTCCATAGTGTTCGGGCAGCAGGATCAGTTGGCTCATTAATGGGCAACTAGAAAAGGACTTTTGTGATGCATCATGGGGCCAACTTTCTAGTCTTTACACATGGTTTGAATTTAAATGTATATGCATCCCTGTGACTGACTGACAGCTTTCTGGCTACTTCAGCAAGGGCTTTGTGCGTAGCAGGTGTGTTTGTGGGGGAGAGGGGAGTAAGGAAAACATGAGTCAATAAATCTTAAAGACAGAGAAGAGTGTCCACAGGTAGAAGACTCCTAAGTGTGATATAACTATGACCTGTGATTTTTGTTGTTGTTGCTTCTTGGTTTTTGTTTGTGACAGTTTTATCACATGGTCAGACTGGCCCTCAATTCATGATCTTCCTACCTCATTCTCCCAAGTTCTGAGATCACAAATAACATCATATCTGGGAGGACCTTCATCATCGCTGTCACCCTTGTGTGTGACAACATTCCAATTTTCCTTTAGAGTGACCAATTCACCTACCCTTGGTTCCTGTGATTAAGGTAAGGCTAACGTTACTTCTTCACTACAGGAATAGGCCTGAAGCCTCATCAGGCCCCGGCCTCTCTTTATAATGGTTGGGGCAGGAAAGGTACTCCATTTGAGCCATCCCTAGGGGGCTCAGCCCTGGGCTGTTAGAACTCTGGGAAGATGTCCTTTTGGTTGGGTTTGTAGATTTATAGCTTATGATTCCAGACTTGTCAAAGATATCACAGGAGGCAATTCTGTCTGAGGAGAATGGAGCTGTTTCAGAGGATGTGGTATTGGGAAATAAGGGAAGGATCTTGGTGACACTGGGATTTTGAAGGCAGTCCCTAAGCCAGTGGTTCTCAACCTTCATAATGCTTTGACCCTTCATTATAGTTCCTCATGTTGTAGTGACATCGAACCATAAAATTATTTCACTGTTACTTCATAAATGTAATTTTGATACCGTTATGAATCATAATGTAAATATCTGGCATGCAGGATATCTGATATCCTGTGGGGGTTGCAACCCACACAACGGCTGCCTTAATTGTTCCAATAAAATGAGCCAATTTTTGATTGGTTTTTGATTTTTTTTTTTTGAGTATAGGTTTGGTTTGTGCTAACAAAGAGCTCTGATGGGTCTTAAGGGCTGGACCCAGAACCTGCCCTGGGATGGTTTCCTTGCTTAATTGTCCACAAACTATAATTCTATTTCCTACCACCTACACAGATGCTCAGGACTGATGGGGGATGTACTGTGTATGTTCATTCCACTGATTATTGAATAAAGTACTTGTTTGGCCAATGAGACAGCAAGTTAGACGGACTAGGAGTCAAAGAGGATTCTGGGAAATGTAGTAGAGAAGTGCTGATCCAGACAGGAAGTGACATAGCAAGGAGACTCATATTTAAAGAAGGAGAAACAGGAAGTGTCCCTTTTTCCCTTCACATCCTCCAGTGGTGGGATGTGAGCCACCGACAAGAGAGGGCGCCAGTGAAAGGAATCCTCTATAAGATAAGTCTTATAAAATATATAAATTTATGATAATTGAGACTAAGCTAACAGATGAGAATCCTAGTCATTGGCCAAGCAGCATTGTACCTAATACAAGTCTCTCTATGCATTAATTGGGGCCCTAACTCAGGCGGGTGGCTGGCATAAAGCACACACATGGCGGTGGGGCTCGGTGGCTTTTGGCGGAAAGATTTATCGTAACACAGGGCATGCTGCCTGGGTGACACCTGAACCTGTCTTGTTATTACTAAATATGGCCCCCAACTCAGGCTTGTTAACTGCAGAGCTGTGACTTGGACACATTCACTCCCCTACTAGGATATTTGTCATTTATTTTTCTATGATTCTGTCTTCCTTTCTCCCATGTATGAAAACAGCCACTTTGGAAGGTAAACCCATGGTTCCCTTTGCTTTTCTCAGCCCCTTTTCATTTATACAAGTTCTCGGCCATCTCTAAGAAGTTTCTTTTTTCAATTCATGGAGAAGATTACAGATAACCACAATTAGTCAAAATGCAGAGAACTGAGTGTGGTGTGCTGAGCCATGGTGGACCCATCTACCACATGACCCCACACCTAAGGCTCAGGAAATACTGAGGAAGAGAGAGGTGGAAAGATTGTAAGAGCCCAAGGACCAAGATATCTTCTGAGATTACATTTCCTAGAAATCACACCTTGATGCCTCAACAGTGCGACTACCTAAACAAGGTCTGAAAAAAGGACTTGGTGATAGACAAGCTAATGTGGGAGAGAGAAGTTTCAAAGGGCTCTACCCCTAGACAAAAAATAAAAACTACAGGCAACCAAGGAATCCTGAAAACAGAAGAATTAGTCTTCTTGGGGACAAGACCTGACTCGTTATCCAATACTAAGTGGTCACATATGTAACATGAATAAATAAAAGAACCAGAGACTGATATTGGTATTCAAACTTCAAGCTGAATACAGAAAAACAAAGAAGCTGGCCACTACCTCAGGTTCAATGGGCTGACCCTGTCTCACCAAGCCTCAGACTCTAACCTCTCCTCAGCGTGGCTGGAAACTGAATGCCCTTCTGAGACCTTGCTTCTGTCTTATGTACTTTCTTAATTTTGGGATTAAAGATGTGAGCTATAATTTTCTTTTAGACTGACTTACTGTTGTGTAGATCTGGGTGGCCTTGTGCTCACAGAGATCTCTTTCTCTCTTAGTCCTAGGATTAAAGGTGTGCACCACCCCCACCTAGATTCTGGCTGCTGGGATTAAAGGTGTGTGCCTGGCTTATATGGCTTGTGGCTGACTTTGCTTTCTGAATCCCCAGGAGAGCTTTAATAAATCATAAATAATATATCACTAGACACGTATATACAAGTAACACTAAATAAAGTCAGTGCATGTTTATATATCTACATATATAGTATGTGTCATTACAAAATGTATATATAAAATAATTTAACAATTAAGGAAAAAGAGTCCATGAATTTGAGAGGGAGCAGGGATGGGGGCATGGGAGGGATTGGAGGGAAGGAAAGGGAAATAGAGGAATTACATAACTATATTTTAATTAAAAAAAACTTTCATGTTCAGCTAATCAGAACACTTACTCCATTTTTGTGGGAGAATTGCTTGATTCCAGAATTACAAATAAAGTCAATTAATTGTTTTTAAACTAAATTTGTAATTTTGTGTCTCAACATGATGGACAGATGATGACAATGAAGATAGGCAGACAGACAGACAGACAGATACATAAACAAGTAGATAATGGATCGATATACAGATATAGATGGGTGGACTCATGATTCTTATTTAACCTACATATTCATTTATTTTTAGACATTCATTTTGAGAATATATGTTTAGGTCATAGGAAGATAGAGAAGGGTAGGCCTTCTGGTACATTACAGCTTCTAGTGCTTCTTGGGTGGGGGGCTGAAGCAGGAAAATCTTGAGAACAAGACTAGCCTGCACTACAGAATGAGTTCAAGGCCAACCTGCATCACTTAGTGAGATCTTGCTCAAAATAAGTGGGGTAAAAGGCATAGGAATATAGATATAGCTTAGGGTAGAGAAACTACTTAGCATGCATGCATTCCTCCAAGATAAAAATAAGTAAATAAATAAATAAATAAAATGCATAAGACTGTATATACTTGTATTACTGCTATAAACCATCACACTAAGCATTCCAGCAAGGACATCTAGGTGGGGGGGGCAGTGAATGGAAACTGTCTGTCTGGGAATGAATAAGTACAAATACTACCACTTGCAGATGGTGTTATCATGTCTGTCTAAGCTCTTAAAGATCACACACCACACACACACACACACACACACACACACACACACACACACACACACACACACGCATTCCCACAAAAACCCAAACAAACACACATGAACAAATAAATAACTAAAGGGAAAACAAAAAATGTGAAAGGAGAAAAAAAAATATTTGAAAAACATATATCTCATTTGGGACCTCCACTCAGCATCTGTAAAGGAACCAATTAAAAATTGAACAAAGGAATTCAGCAGTTGTGACAGAAGATCTGAACAAGTCAAGCCAGGCACAAGTTCAGCTTGGTGGTGGGGTGGGGTGGGCAGGAAGCACCACCCACAGCTGAGGAGCTATTGGCGATTGACAGCTGCTAGGAAGAGAGTCAGTTGTCTTTAAGGGCCTGGACTGTGGGAGAACACAAACAAGGGAGCTATTTTTGCTCAGTGGTTTCCCCATTATTAGAGAATTACTTCAGGACCTTGCAATTCGGCTCCCAGGTCAGCTCCGTAAATTTACAAACGAAGGTCAGCACAGACACCTGTACACAAACGTTAAAGGGGAAATATTCCTGATAGACATGGAGGGGAAACAGCCAACGCCCATCCAGTGGTGAGTGGGCACATAAAATACAGCATGTCCAAAGAGTAAAATATTACAATTCAGCCATAAAAAGGAAGGAATCACAGACGTCACATCCTGCAACATGGCTAGACGCTGGAGGTGGGGGAAGGGGTGTTTTATGTCAAGGGAAT
The DNA here is from genome assembly GCF_003668045.3 of Cricetulus griseus. Classification (NCBI taxonomy): domain Eukaryota; kingdom Metazoa; phylum Chordata; class Mammalia; order Rodentia; family Cricetidae; genus Cricetulus; species Cricetulus griseus. Next base: position 1,305,185 of record NC_048602.1, on the reverse strand, counting down.
AAAACCATTACACAAGACATCAGACATCACACAACACCTTTATATGAGATGTCCAGAATAAGCAAATTATTTATTTATTCTTTTGAAATTTTGTTTTTTTGAGACAGAGTTTCACTGTGTAGCTGGCCTGGAACTCACTCTGTAGACCAAGCTGGTCTCTAATATCACGGAGCTCCATTTACTTCTGATTCACCAAACCTGAGATTGAAGATAGCTACCATACTCAGCAAGTAAACAACTTAAATAGGCAAACTATATGATATCTAAACTTAGGAAATAGACTTAGGACAAATAGACTTTAAGACACGCAGAGAGGTGTTTGTGCACACAACTGAAATGTGATAGGCTGTGTTTGTGTTACCATTTCTGTGTGGCAGTGGTATGCCACTAAATAGTCTTCTAAACCATATTTATTTACTAAATCATACATGTATATATACACATACATAATACATACACATACACACACACTTACATATGTGGTTCTTTAACTGTCTGAGCAATCCTGGTCAAACATTGTGTTGTTTCTAATTTGCTATGATCAGCAACACTGCTGAGCATCTGAGCTAACTGGATCATCAGTATATATACTTGGACAATCTGAACTACAAACCCTAAACTCCTTCATCAGTTCATTCCCCCATATTTTTGTTATAGCCTGTGGTCAGTGCTTGAAAATACGTTTTGATTTTATTTGGATTATTCTTTCTGATTATGGATAGTGTATGTATGTATAATCTGCATTCCCCAGAGCTGAATCTGCACAATGCCAAAAAAGAATTAAAATTATGTCTATGATGAAAGATAACTCCCTGACTCTACTTGTCAGTCATCCCCTTGACTGGTCTAATCTGCTATTGATTTTGGTCAGAACATCCCATAAGACCCCTGTCAGCACATGGAATACAGCTTAGCTGGTGTTTGACTAGTGTCACCCATATGGGTTGTCTAGTCACAAATCAGGTGTGGATTTCAAAGTCTTTCCCACCAACTAGGCATTGTGTGTGTGTGTGTGTGTGTGTGTGTGTGTGTGTGTGTGTGTGTGTGTTAGAGACTGGGTCTCATTGCATAACTATGACTCATCTGGAGCTCACCAAAGCAGGCTATATTTTAAATATTTCAGAAGGAAGCTGCCTGAACTTCCTGGCATTTATGATATGATCTCAGACTCTTGACCTTCTGAATCCTGAAGGCTTTGACTCAATCTTTGACTATTAATCTGTTCAGTCAACAAACAATATGGAAATTCATATGCCAAAATCAACATATCTGACATGCAGCTCAATGTTCTGCCCTCTACCTTTGGACAGAAATGGGAAATTGGTGAGAACACTTATGAAATCCCTGTAAATGTTGGAAGCATGAACCATAGCTACATAAGATGCAAGCATTGAGTGTGACTGTGGGGAGGGTGGATGAAAGTTTTTTGGGTGACATTTCTGTACAACTAGAACTAGTCAGAAATGTTTAACATTTGAGGTTAACACAAAGAAAATGGTGTGTTGACATCTTACTCATGAATGTTATTCCTTTACCCATTCATTAGGTGAGAACTTTGAGTTGATGCATCAAAGAGACACCTCAGTTCACTGTTTTTTAGTCTTTCTCTGCCTCATCCTAGCAGGGTGCATCCCCATTAGTAACAGGAGTCATCCCTAGGGTAACCTCATTACAACCAGTAACTGTGCTATGCACCCTAGAAGTCTGGGAAGAGGGAACCTTGAAGCCTTTATATAGATCCCTAAGTGTGGGGTAGACAAGATGGCTCGGAAGGTAAAGGCACTTTCTACCAAGACGGATGACTTAAGTTCATTCACCAGGTACCCACATTATGGAATGCGAAAACAGACTCCTGTGAATTCTCCACTGACCACACACACACACACACACACACCACTGAAATAAATGCATATAATAAATTTACAGGTCCCTGAATTAATTCTGTACATTCACATAGAAGTGAAAACTGCGTTGCTACAGACAAGGAAGTTGTCTACATTTTTTCCCTTCATCTTTATTTCTAAGTAACCTGAAAGTTGCGTTAGTTATGTTCACGTTGATGCAACTAAAATTCTTGGCAGAAACAGGTTGATCTGGGAAAGGCTGATGTTGGCACTTGACTTTGGAGGGATGTCAGCCCATCTCCACGGGGAAGGCAAGGTACCAGGAGCAGCTCTACTTGGCAGGTGAAGGCAGGAGGCATGGCACTGGTGCTTGGCGGCCTGCAGGGAGAAAAGGAAGCAAAAAGAACCAGAGGAGGGCAGATCACACTGAAAGAAGTGATTTTCACCCACTACCTCCAAAATAGAATCACAAGCTGGGGGCCAAGTGCTCGATATATGAGCCAGTGGGGACATTTCCTGTTCAAACAGGACAAGTATTGCCTATCACTTGTGTGTACTTTTTCCAGCCTGGGGTTTTGCATGGTGTAGGAGACACCCGGGGAAGGGGCAGTGCTCTTCTTTGCTTTCAGCCCTTTCTCCCTGGGCAAACCCAACATACCACCTCCTGGTTATCTAACGAGGCCACCGAGCACATCGTTGAGAGTGTTTGATAATTGAGATTACAGTTTCTAACAGTGTTTACTAAATGGCAGAAAAGAGGGTCTTAGCGACTCTTCAGAGGCTTCCTGCCATGCAGTTGTGTTAGCCTCAAGTACCCTGCCCTCTCCAGATCCTTCGTTTCTACATAAAGCAACAATCATGGGCATAATTATGAAATGGAAACTACTTTCTTTTTCTGACTGCGTCCCCTGTTTTCCTCCAAGCAAGGGCTCTGCTTTCATCTGGTACATAAAAGAGCAATGGTTCTCTGTTGAAGGAAGACACATGGACTATCTAATTAACATTAAAATGCTGTCTCTCATCATTAGCTTCATTCACACTGGAGGTGTCAGCTTTCCAGAAAGAAGCACAGAGGCAATGACCTAATCTCACATTTTTCTTTTTTAAAAAGGGGAAATTAAATAAGTCCAAAGAATCATGATGTGGTCTCTACTTGCAGACTTGATGATGGCTGAACCCAGCGCCTGGGGGTGACCTCCCCACACCAACCCCAAGGTTTGCTTTTTAAGATTTATTTATTTGTTGGTTGGTTGGTTGGTTGGTTTGTTTTATTCTATGTGTACCAGTATATCAGTTAGGATTTCTATTGCTGTGAAGAGACGCCATGACCACGGCAACTCTTCTAAAGGAAACCCTTTCATTGTGTTGGCTGGCTTACAGCTCAGAAGTTTAGTCCGTTACGACCATGGTGCAGAGCACGGCAGTGTGCGGGAAGACACGGGTGCTGGAGCTGGAGTCCTTGCATCTTCATAGGCAGGCCACAGGAAGTGGAGAGAGACACTGGAGGTATCCTGAACATCGGAAACTTCAAAGCCTGTCCCCGCAGTGGCACTCGTCTCCAACAAGGCCACACCTCCTGGTAGTGCCACTCCCATGGGGGGCCATTTTCCCTCTAACCACCACAGTGAGTGTTTTTTGCCTGCATGTATTTCTTTGAATCTTGTGCTTGGTACCCATGCAGGCCATCAGAGGGCATCAGATGGTTGTGAGCCACCACGTGGGTGCTGGGAGCTGAACGCGGCTCCTCTCCAAGAGCAGCAAGTGTTCTAAATCACGGGTCCATCTCTCCAGACCACCCCCAAGTGCGTTCTGGCACCAAAGCTACTTCATGAATGTGTCTGCCAACGTCTCTGTGTGTTTTTCTAGCTTTGGATATTGCCAGAAGGACTTATACACGCCATAGTATGTCTACGGCCATTCCATGAAGGTTTCAAACTCAATCCAGTAGAAAGGAATTTGAGGAACTCATTGAGATATGGACATATACAAGGTCATCCTCCGCTTTGGGGCAGACGCTGGTTAGTCCCAAGTGCATTGGACCAAGGGGCTCTATCCTCCAGCTGGGATATATTAGGCTGTCTTGGAGACACAGACAGGTCTAAAGGGGTCTGGAACGGATTCTCAGAAAGAGTAAGATGTTTGATATTTAAGGACTTGCTGAGGCCAGATGACACTGCAAATTACATGGTTTCTACAGATACAGCCCTGTCTACTAAAGTAACGTCCATATTCCCCTTGCATGTCCTCTAAAGAAGGAACTCTCCCATTGCTACCTGAAGCCAATGACATTCTCTTTTTTGTTTGTTATATTAAAACATGCTGTCATTTAGCTTGGGCTAACCTGAAGTTTCCTATGCAACAGAATCTAGCCTCCAATCCTGAAACTGAGTCATCTCTCCAGCTCAGCTTTCAAGATCTCTTGAGACACAATCCTAGGCTCTTCAGGTAAAAGATGGGAAGATGAACACAAAGCCCAGTGGATGAAGATCTTTTACCAGTGGCTATGGAACACTGGCCAGCCCCTTGGCCGGTCCTAACTTACCTGAGCAAAGCTACCCACCTGAGCCCCAGACACATGGGAAATTATACATGGTTATGGGCATCAAATCTTCCCGTTAGGAATGGCTATGCCTTAAGAGCTGAGACACAGAAACTGACATCTGAAATTGAGAAGCACTGTCTTTGGGAATGGGTGGACTATAGGGTTGGATAAACATCTAGGAAATAATTAAGGCCAAAAAAAATGTTTAGGAAATGATTCAAGGAAGGAGAAAAATAGCCACTTTTGTTAATAAATGGCCAACTGTAAGAAGTACATGTCTGTGCTAACCTGCAAAGTCAAATATACACTGATCTACTTGAAGACTTGGAAAGATGGTTTTCAGGCAGTTCTGAAAGTGGTATCTTGTTCTACCTGGGGGCTATGTTAATAATTTGGAAAGAATAAAAAATAAGTGTTAAAGGAAACAGTGAGCAGTCTGTGGTGCAAATTTTTGTAGACTTTAGAGGATGGTGAAATAGTTGGATTCAAAGATAATTCTTTTATCTCTATTCTCCCTGTAAGAGAAATATTCACTAAATATGAGGTGTTTCTTCTCCTGGTCCCATGTGAGATGAGTAGCTCTTCTACTCCTTGCAAGAGTTAAGTCTAAGCAAGAATGCATGGAACAGTCAGGTCATGACTCTGAAATCAAATGTTAAAGACGGGAAAGAAGAGAGTTTAAGGCACCCTCTAGTTGGTGGCTTGCAGGGCCATCACAAAAAATGTGGTTTTTGGAACCAGAATCTCAGAAAGAGAGGAGAAAGAGGCAAGTGTTTCAGAAGAATGAGAAGAAATAATAGCTGAAAACTTTCCAAATTGACAACAAGCATAAACTTCAAAGTTAAACAAACCCAAAACAAGCAGGGGGAAAAGAAAAAGAAAAACAACAAAATCTATGCCAAGACACATTATAATTAAGCATCTGAAAATTAAACAGACTTAAAATTTGAAACAAGCCAGAGAAATAAATATATTGCTCATGGTAATAAAACAAGTTTTAAAAAACTCAAAAGACAGCAGATCTCTCTTCAGAAAGCAAAAAGGTCAGAAGGAGGTGATGCAGTACTTTTCAAAGGCTAAATCATTGCCAGCCCTTAAAATATACATTGAACAAAGAAATCTTTTAGAAGCAAGGAGGAAATAAAAAATGCTAGATGAGGGAAATTAAGGGGCTTTGCCACTGTGATGTTAATCTTAGAAAGAAATTCACTCAACAGAAAGAAAACAGTGAAAGAAGGAGTCTTAGAACAAAGGGAACACTAGAAAGGTATGAATAAGGCAAGAAGGTGAGGTAATAAAGTATTTTACCTTTCTGGATGCTAAATTAATCAAATTGTATTCCACAGAGATATGATTGCCAACAGATGCAAGCAATGTTTGCGGCCATTGGAAATGTTGAATAAGAAAGGAAATAGAGTGTAAGATCTCTCTACTTTGTATTAGTTGGCAAAATGAAGATATTAGATGTTCTGGTTAGTTTTCATTGTCCATTTGACACAACACAGAGTTCCCTGGGAAGAAGGAACCTCAGCGGAAGAACTGTCCAGATCACACTGGCCTGTGATCACGTTTGTGAAACAGTACCTTGACTGTTGATTGATGTGGGAGGGCCAGGTCTACTGCCCACCGTGGGTGGCATATTCCTAGGCTGATGGGCTTAGCTGTATAAGAAAACTAGCTGAGCAGAAGCCGGTGAGGGAGCCAGTAGGTAGTGTTCCTCTATGGTTTCTGTTTCTTTTCTGCCTTGATTTCCCTCGGTAATGGACTGTGACCTAGAAGTGCAGGATGAAATAAGCCATTTTCTTCCCTAAGCTGCTTTGGCCATGGTGTTCACAGCAATAGCAAGCAAACTAGAACACAGGTAGACTTAATGATAAATACTACACACCAAGCACTACCATGAAAATGGCTACTTGTCAAATACTCCATAGATCAGTGGTTCTCAGCCTTCCTAATGCTCCAACCCTTTAACACAGTTCTTCATGCTATGCTGACCCTCAGCCTTAAAATTATTTTCGTTGCTGCTTCAGAACTTTAATTTTGCTACTGGTATGAATTGTAATGTGAATAGCTGTGTTTTTCCAAAGGTCTCAGTCAACCCCTGTGAGAGGGTCATTGGAGGCCATAACCCAGAGATTGAGAACCATTGCTGCAGATCAAATGAAAAAAAAAAAAAACCTAAAAAGCTCAAATACTCTACAAAGAGACCATAAAATTACAGTACAAAAATAAAATAAAATAAGCTAGAAAAATAAACATAAAGCCAGGTGGTGATGGCACATGTCTTTAATTCCAGCACTTGGAAGGTAGAGGCAGGTGGATCCCTGTGAGTTTGAGGCCAGCCTGGTCCACAGAGCGAGTTCCAGGACAGTCAGAACTACACAGAGAAACCCTGTCTTGAAAATATCAACATTGACAACAACAACAACAAAAGAATAAATAAAAGATGGAATGATGATAACTTACCTAAAATTAACAATCAATATTTATATTATATATACATAGTCTAAAATTGATATTCAAAAGACAAAGATCGGCAGAGCGAATTTGAAAAATAGTCCAACAATGTATCATATACAAGAAACTTGCCATCTTTTTTAATTTCCATCTATTTTTAATATTTGTTTTGGGGAGACCAGAGTTCCTTTATGTAGCTCAGACTGACCTCAAATTCACTATTCCTCTGCCTCAGCCTCTGAAGTGCTGGAATTACAGGCATTTTGCCCCCATGCTTAGCTGAAAATACTTTAAATATACTACAATAGATAGGTGTTTAAAATAAAAAATGCAGAAAATATGTATGATACAGCTTGAACATGGGCTGGTTCCTCACTGAACACTGTCTGGGGAGGTTGTGGAACCATTTGGACATGGCCCTGGCTGGCAAGCAACGTCGCTAGACGTGGGCCTCTGAAGCTTAGCTGTGCCCCATTCTCTGTGTCATTGACAGCCACAGTATCTGGTTGCCTCACACTTTTGCTGCTGATGGAGATGGAGGCATGCCTTCTCCCTAGGATGCACTAATGGCCCTGAAACCATGAGTCCAAATAAGTCCTTCCTCTCTTTAGTTGCTTTTGTCTGGTATTTTGTCCTAGTAATGAGAAAAGTAACTATGAAAATATTAACTCTTAGTTTTTTTGAGATTATATGTATGTATAAACATGTATATTCTTTATTATATAAATGCAATATGCTCAGTGCTTGTAATGTTACTTATTTGTACGTTTTCATGGCTGACCATTTAGCATTGGATAACAAATTGGTGTGCTCTTCCCTAGGGAAGACTATTTCTTACCCTCTCAGCATTCCTTCATTGACTGCAGTTCTTTGTATAGAGTTGAGCCCTCATGAGCTTTCCCCCTTGGTATCATCTTTGTTCAGCTTCTGCTTAAGCAGTCACGTTGGTGAGACTTTATGGGTGTAGCTTCTGACATTTCTAGGAGGACTGTGTTTCTTGCAGTGAACTTTCTGTTCCTCTGGCTCTTACCATTTTCACTGCCCCTTCCCAATAATCTCTCAGTCTTAGGTGTAGGGGTTGTGTTGTAGATGTATTCCTTAAGACTGGGGTACCATGCCCAATATTATTTTGTCTTAAGAGAAGTTAATTTGTTTATGTCAGACAAAGTGATGGCCATATGATGAAATTCATTCTACCTAAAATTCATAGCAAGTCTAAATATGCAGGAAGTAACTGAGACAAAACATATGTGAAGCAAAAACTGACACAATGAGGCCAGGAGTGCGGTGGATTCTTCAGCCAATGCATAAAACCAAAGGGGGAAAAATGTCAGTCAAAATCAACATTTTCAAAACTTTGGAAATTAATCAAGGGTTTTCAACAACCTAGTGTTTATTCAAGAAAGTGGCCGAGGGTCATTGAGATCAACAGGCTTTGGGCTCTGTAGCTTACTTCAGCTTTATTCTTGGGTTTGTGAGAAATACCAACCAACACTTCTGACACCAAGGGGAACCAGCCAACAAAAAGTCATTATCGTTTGACCTACCTGATGATACCATCTAACACCCACTTCAGAGTTGTCTAACCCATTTTCCCCCTTTTGGCACCATGCTAGACAAGTACTATCCCACTGAGACACACCCCTGGATTGCCATCCCCTGGATTTTGGCAGATAGTGTCTTGCTGTGTAGCTTAGACTCATCAATCTTCCTGATTCCACTCCTGAGTACTGACTTTACAACTATTCACCATCATGCCTGACTAAAATCTTGTTTTTATTTGAATGATTTAAAATTCATGAATGATAAAAGTCTCTTTTGAAGGGAAATTTGTCAGACACCTTTATAGGAAAGTGTTTTAATATTATGAGTGTCTGAGGCAACGGATGGGATTAACACCAAACAATATAAAAGCAAAGGGCTATCTACAAGGATTTTGAAAAGTTCTGACATTTTCTTGCAGACCTTGAAATGCAGACACACAAACATGGAACTGTGTATACTCAAGAAAGACCCGAGGAGGCCCTGCACTCTTACCTTTGGAACCTTGTGACTCTGCACAGGAAGTGAATGAGGCTAAGATGTCATTTTGCTGAGCTGTGTGCAGAAGGCATACTGCAACATCCACACAGAGCCCATAAACAAAGATCATTGATTCAAAATGTTTAAGGAAAGCTCTATCCAATTATATAGATGACCACTAAACTAACTGATCTGAGACCCAAGTAGGCACACAATAAATAACGCAGACTTTACAAAATTACTTTATAAAATAAGGAGAAAAATCACTAAACAACTATGATCATCAGTAAAACCTACCAATCCAGGTAAGAGGAAGGAATTTGATTTCAGGAGTTGTCAAATCATACTTAATATATTTTAATTTTTCTTTGTCATTTTTATTTTGTGTACCGGCATGTGCCTGATTGTCTGTATGTACACCACATGTGTGCAGTGTTCATAGAAGCCAGAAGATGGAGTTAGAGACCCTAGGATGGGAGTTACAGATGGTTGTGAGCTGCCATGTGGTTGGTGGTGGGAATTGAACCCAGGTCCTCTGAAAAGGAGTCAGTGCTCTTAACAGCTGAGCCATCTCTCTAGTCTGTAGTGGATGATTTCCTGTGAGATCACAAAGAAATAACTATCAAGAAAGAATTCTATTTATGAATGAGAGATTGACAGAGAGACAGAGATAGCAAAAGAAAAAGAGAGAGAGAGGGAGAGAGAGAGAGAGAGAGAGAGAGAGAGAGAGAGAGAGGTCCTCCACACACACAGAAATTAAGATATTCTCAAACAACTAAATTCAAAAGTTTACTGTTACAGATAAACACTATAAAAATATTAAAGAGCAGTCCTCAGACTAAAATGACAGGGTACTAGTTAGCAAGTTAAATATACAGCAGTGTTAAAAAACACTGGCCAAGCTAAATATATGGGTAAGTATAAAATCTTGTGTAAATATTTTATTTCAATCCTTTTTTCCTAATCTGATTGAAAAGGTAGATATGGAAAATGTTTATGTTAATTAATATTTTATGTTGCTATTTTTTCATGTATAATGATGTAATTTTTGATAATAGCAGTATAAAGGAGGGGGACTAGAGAATCATAGGAAAATAATTTTTTGCATACTAGTTGAATTAAATTAGCATAAACCTAAATAGACTGGTGTGACTTACATGACAATTCCTGTGAAACCACTAAGGAAATAACTAGAATAAAAGGATAAAAAGAAAAGGCAAAAGCACTGAAGTGGTGTATAAGAGTATTGAGGTATTTAAGACATAAAATAGAGGAATTAAGGAACGTAAATAGAAGATATATATAGGAAACAAATAGTAAAATGACAGACATAAATCCTTCTTACCAGTAGTTGCATTAAATGTAAATGGATTAAGGTCCTAATTAAAAGGCAAAGATTGACAGAATGAATTTAAGAGGGAAATTAGCCAAACTATAGGCTGTCTGCAAATAATTTGAAAGAAAATGGATGAAAAAAAAAAAGACTACCACAGTAATAACCCAAGATTGCCAGAGTGTTTACATTAACTTCAGGAAACAACAGACTAGATGAAGTGGATTTACTTCAGATTCTATTTTGATCTAGAAAACAGAATCCACAAAAATATTTTAGAAATGAGAGATCAGCAAAGTTCATAACATACAGAAAACTGTATTCAAAAATCAACTGTATCTATGTGAATGTGGAGATTGTAAATTATAGACAAGGATATTCTAAAATATACCTGGAAATGAAAAAAAGTAAGAGTAGCCAAAATAATTCTGAAAGAGAAAAATAAAGTTGAAGAAATCACTGTCGTTGGTTTCAGGATTTACTAGTAGCTATAATAATCACAGGCATAGGTTATTAATGTAGAGACAAAAGGACACATCTGTAATACAGAGGAGACATCCAGAAATTGTCACTCATAAGTTCAGCCAGTTGACTTTTTTAGATTTATAGTGAGTGTGTGCGTGCATGTGTGTGTGTGTGTGTGTGTGTGTGTGTGTGTGTGTGTGTGTACCATGAATGTGTAGGTCTCTGTGGAGGCCAGAAGAAGGTGTCAGTTATCCTGGAACTAGGTTTCCAGGCAGCTGCCCACCACCCAAGTGGGTGTTGGGAATTCAACCCAGCACCCTCATCAGTTAATTCACAATAAACTCTAACTCAAACTCCAGGGGATCCAGCACCCTCATTTGGCCTCCATGGGCACCTGTGCTCACATACACTTAAATACACAAAAACAAACAAACAAACAAATTAATAAATAAAATAAATCTTTAAAGGTTTCTAGGGTAAATATCTGTGAGTGAGGTTATAGGGATATAGGGAAAGTATTCATCTACCTTTATAAGGAGTGGAACACATCTTCCCATAATAATTTAACAGTTTATATTTCCATCAGCGTTTGTGAAAATTCCAGTCCCTATTCATCTTCAGGAAAGCCTGCTAGTGCCAGTATTTTTAATTTCATGCAGTGTAATAGGTGAACAGGAATGTATCTTAGCTTTAACCTGTGCTTTCCTAGTAGCCAGTGAGGAGAATGCTTTCTCTGACCTGTTTGCCATCTGCATTTCATCGTCAGAGAAATGTTTGTGTCTTTCTGTTATCTGATTGAATTTCTTGCTTTTCTTTTGAGGCTTGAGTTTTGTATATGTGCAACTAGGAGTCTTTAGCTGCTTATGTTATTTGGAAATATTTTTACATTCTGTAGCTTCTTCCTCATTTTCATGTAGCAAACACATTAAATTTTTGTGTAGTCCGACTTAATGATTTTTTTCTTAATAGATCATAAGATCATATAGTTTCAAAGACTTTCTCCTATTTATTTTTGAAAACACAATTCTATATTAAAACATATGACTAATTTTGAATTAATCTTTTGTAAGTTATATAATGCTGTGATAGATGGGTGAATAATGGATGGGTGGGGTGATGAATGCTTGATGATGGATGGACAGATGGATGGACGGACGGATGGATGGATGGACAGATAGGGGGATGGATAATGGGTAGATGATAACGGATGGGTTGATGATAGATGAATATATGATTGATGGATTGACGGTGATGGATTGACGGTGATGGGTGGGTGGAGGACTGTGAATAGAGGCCCGGCATCCAGAATCTGCTCCCATTCTCCTACTCACAACCCCAAGCCGCGAAATCTGATTCTGAAGTCCCTCTTTGCCTGTGACTCATGTTGGCCAAGAGATGGCTATGGAAAAGGTGTTGTGACAGTTCTGGGTCTATTCTCTTTGGAACCCTGCTTCCGTGTGGCCAGACTGGGAGTCACCTGACAGAGGCTAAGAGGCTACAGGGAACTGGAGAAGCAGAGGCCATAGACCATAGACTAGGGTAGCATGAAAGATGGCTGTCAAACTCTGTCAGCCTTTACGTCAGATCTCTAGGCTATCCAGCTGACCTATAGACAGAACAGGAAATGTAAAATGAGGCTATCATTTTCAGCCCTGAGCGTTTCCATGTGTATTAACTGTTTCATGTTGGCATTCCATAGGAGCATATGATACCCGAATCACAACCACCGTATTTTGCTGTAGCCTTCGCCTCCCGTCCTTAGGAGTCCCCCTTTCATTCCATATCTTATTTTCTCCCTGCTAGAAAAAACTTCCAACACCTGTTTTTTGTGGGACTGACTTATTGCCCTATTTCATCTGTTTCCCAAAAGCAAGATGATCTTATTTTTCTCAATGATTGAGTAAAGCCCTGTTGTGAATGAATGAATGAATGAATGAATGAATGAATGAATGAAATGCCGTTGAACATATATGTATTCCACGTTTTCTGTTGATAAGCCCGCAGAGTGATTGTACATTTTGATTCTTGTGACTGAGCAGTCACAATAAACAGGACATTGCAGTGTCTCTACAGAGAGCCGACTGATTCTTTTGGATGTTTACCTAGAAGCGGTATGGCTGGGTCATATTGAAAGTCTATTCTTAATTAGGGGAGGAATCTTCACACTGATTTCCTTAATGGAGGCTTTGCTTTCACCACAAGCAGTGAATAAAAAATCACCTAAAGAATCGTCTTCTCTTGCCTTTCCTAGCATTCCGTGTGCTCATTCTCGCTGGCTGAGAAGGACTCCCCATAGACTCTGCATCCTCATTTACAACCTTGATGGCTGAGGGGGTTGAACACTATTTTTTTTCTTCGTATTCCTAGTGCCATTTGTACATCTCCCTTTGTAAACTACTCTGTTAACATCCACAGCCCATCCACTGACTAGATTAAACCCCTCTTCATTATTTAACTCTTTCAAATTCTTTACGTGCCCTGTGTGTCCCTCGGTCCTCTATTAGATGGAAATTTGAAAGATTTCTCTTATTCTGTAGGCTCACTTCTTGTTTTGTTGATTATTTCTTTTGTTGTGTAAACACTTTTTTAAAAAGACTTTTTGAAACAGGGTTTCATGTAGCCTGCTCAAAGTCATTATGTAGCCAATGATGGCCTCAAATCCCCCTGATTCTTCTATCCCTACCCCCCAAATTCTGACATCATATACATAAACTATCACACCCAAACCAGAAATACCTTAATTTGATGCAGCCCTCAGAGAACTGAGCAACTTTACCCTTATTTCCTGAACTATCAGAGTCCTGTTCAGAAAATCCTCACCTGTGAATACATTTTGAAGTATTTCTCTTACATTCTCCTTCAGTAGTTTGAAAACATAATATCTTTTTAAAATTAGTTTTTATTTAAACTAAAAACAATCTTATTTTACCAATAAGATACCAATCCCAGTTCCCCCTCCTTCCCATCCTCCCATTACCCCACCCCCACCCCCCATCACTCCTCAGGGAAGTGAGACCTCCCTTGGGGGATCATCAAAGTCTGTCACATCATCTGGTCCTACCCCGTGTTTCTAGGCTGAGAGTATCCTTCCGTAGGGAATGCGCTCCCAAAGCCCATATGTGCACTAGGGATAAACACCGGGAAAAACGTAATGTCTTCTATGAAGCTTTGTGCTGGATTTTCAGCTGGCTTCTGTAGGTGGTGTGCTAATGAACTTCAAAGAGCTGATTCACCGGGAACAGTAGTTGGCATGGAAAACCTTTGCTCAGCAAATGGCTCAATGCATCTTACAGAGGCATCAGAAGAGGAAAACATGGCTTTCCCCATGCATTGCGATGATTCAATTCTGAACCCTGCTTCAAGATCAGGGGACACTCAAGACAGTGTCTTCTCCAAACAGGGTTGTTCTAAGAAATTTCTCTTGCTTTCCCTTCTCTTGAACTTCTTGAGGCTTTTACATTGTGTTGAGATGGCTGTTACCTCTCTGCTATAGGTTTATTTAGCTCTATGCATGAGGAATTGGAATTATTCAAGGAACCCATGTCCTGGCTCATAGGTTGGTAATGAATGGCATTGATGATGTGCCTTTGTAAACCCCACTGCCTAGAACCAACAAATGTGCCATACCACCACCAAGGTGCAGCCAAGGTTTTGGAATAAAACATGAAGAGCAGTCTCCAGTGCTATGGGGCGGGGAGGGGGAGACACAGGGCTACAGAGTTTAAAACACATACAGAGCAATACCCATAGCTTGACAGGCTATGATGTCCAATCCCTTGGTCTCTTCACCTGCCTCCTAGATGAGGCAAGGTGGAGAAAACCTGAATCTCTGAACAGACATGGGTGATGGGTGAGGTCCTTCTGTGTATATGTTTATCTTATTGGTTGTTAAATAAAGTACTGTTGGCCAATGGGGAAGCAAGTTAGGTGGGACTAGGAATTGAGGATTCTGGGAAATGTAGTAAGAGAAGTCTTGTGATCAGGCAGGAAATGACATAGCAGGCAGACTCAGAATATAAGCAGGGACAAGCAGGAAGTCACTCTCTCCTGCTTCCTCCTTCTCTCTTCTCTGGGAGCCGCCATGTGAGACAAGAGAGGATGCATGCCGCTGGTGTCCTTGATCAAATAAGTCTTTATAAGATATATAGATTAATAATTATGGTTGATACTAAAGACAGAGATATCAGATAAGAAATTCTAGTCATTGGCCAGCAGCATTGTAATTAATATAAGACTTTGTACGTTATTTCGGGCGCCCACGTGGTGGCGGGGCTCAGGCAGCTTGGCGGAAAGATTTATCATTATATATGCACACACCACTGCCTCTCTCTCTTTCCTACACTCTCCACCAACACAGTCAACTGACATGAACCAGTCAACCAGGGTCTTTGTATTCTTGTGTTTTCTCTGATTATTATTGGTTGGCATGCTCTTTGGTTTTGTCTTTTGACACAGGTTCTCAGCACTTGAGATCATGTACCTCTCCAGGTTGGGACAACAGGTGTGCCCCATCTTTGCCTCAGTGACTTGAAAGTGTCATGGACTGTGAGAGTGTGGCAAGCATATGAAGTACATAAGGCTGAGAAGTTAGACTAAACTCACCAGCTCAACAACACATCCATAATAGGGGGTCCAAAGCAGAGACATGATCTACCAACGTCAAATGGCCACTAAAGTCAAGCCAGTTTAGCATTCAGGCCTTATGGTCCCTCATGCAGGTCTACCCAAATGTGATGTAACTGATGATGATGATGAAGAAGAAGAAGAAGATGATAAAGGTAAGGACAGCCATGAACTTGGACTCTGGTATCACACAGAATTATATCCACTAATTACCACTTGGGAGCTCTTTTGTTGATTTATTTTATTTTATTCATATGAGTGTTTTGTCCGCATGTCTGTCCACACATCATCTGCATGCTGCATGCCAGGTACCCTCAGAGGCCAGAAGAGGGTTCCACATCCCTGGAATTAGAGTTACAGATAATTCCGAACCATCATATGGGTGCTGGGAACCAAACCAGGGTCCTCTGCAAGAGCAACAGTGCTCCCAATGCCTGAACCACCCCCTCAGCAGCAGCTCCCGGTTTCTCGAGAGTGAGCAATCCCCACTCTCCCTAAGGAAATGGGCTTCTTATCCAGTTTTCGTGAGAGGAGGAAGCACTAAACATGAGGGTACCTCCTAAGTGCTCAGATGTCCACTGCCCCAGGCTGAGTTCTTCATGTAGCAACAAGGGGGTCCCCCAAGCCTGAGATCCAAGGACCCTTGCTTCATTTTATCCTCATGAAACAGAATGCAGGGGAGACTACCCTAAGGACCCCACCTTACCTATGCAACAATTTAGGGAACATCTGTACATTCTATTTTGGAGCTGATTTCTCAGTCTAAAGAATTGATCTGTGCAATTAGGCAAGTGATTTTTTTGAAGGAAGATTTTGCATGAATTTGCAATATAATTTTCTTTTTCTGTAACTGTTAATTGAAAACATTTATCAGGTTTTTAAGCTGAAACAAAGTTAACTTTGAAAAAAAAAGGTGTGAACTGCTCATTTTTTATGCAATCTCAATGTTGTCTTTGATGCTCTCATTAATGTCTTATTTACAATCAGGGCTGAAGGCTCCTCAGCTTGGGGGTAACTGCCTTAACCCTTAGCGGGATACAAATTTCAGACCTAGTTAACCCAATCACTATCTCTACCCTTCTGTCTCTTCATAGCATCACTCCAGGGACATCTGGAGCAAAGCCATCACAAAAAAAAACCTCCAGAGGAAAATCTAGTTCTTCATAGACCAAGTACTTGGTAAATAATAATCATAATAATAAAAATAATATAGACTTGGTTTCTTTGTTGTCTTTGAAGCAGAGTTTCACTTTGTAGCCCAGGTTAGCCTTAAACCCATTGTCTCCTGCCTCAGCTTCCCAAGTGCTGAGAGGACAGACATATGCCTACCATACCTGGGCACTATTCTGTAGTTATACATCTGAGCCCTTGGGTTAATACCTAATGTATTAAAGTTTTGCAATACCATGAAATGTGTAGTATTGTAAAGTTTTCAGTGAGAGAAACTGTTTCTGGGATTTAATAGCTTTACACGATATTTTTGTATAAATGTACAATTAAAATTTGAATTTCTACCTGACAGATACTGAGTGTTGCTTAGCTTTCTAATAGTTACTGTGTTTTTTTTAAAAAACTATTTGTCATTATTGCTTTATATTTTGGTTAGGTAGAAAACATACATTTCTGGGTATTTTATGAGTTTTGTTGGTATTTTTTTGTTGACTCACATAAATCAACTATAATAAATTTTACATGGATGTTAGGAAACTGTTTTCTGGGTGAGACAAAACACCATATTCACATTTTCTCATTTTTTTTCTTCTATTGATCTGTCAAAGACAAAACTCAGACAATATCATTATTGTTGTTTTTTTTCCTTGTTTCTCTTTATATTTCCAAACAGACTCCCATTGGGATAAATTCTTTCCAGCTGATCACATTAGTGTCTGCTGGCCTAATTTCCCTTCTTCCACACTTGTGTTTTTTGTTAGTTTGGAGAGGGTGTGGCCATATACATGCTCATGTAGGCGTGTGTGTGTGTGTGTGTGTGTGTGTGTGTGTGTGTGTGTGTGTTTATGTGCGCATGCGTGTGCTATAGTGCAGTCAGCATCTCCTACCAGACTCCATTTTGAACAGAAAGCCATCCATGATAGAGTCAATAGACCCATTGCCTCTCCATCCATCAATTCTCGTGAAGTCCATGCAGTGGTCCGTGGGAAAGCCATAGCTAACCCAGCCAGTGAGGCATCAGCAAGTACACCTAATCCATTAACATCTCTTGAGAATCCTGGCAACATTAACATTGCCAATGACCCAAGATTGACTCCTGTTTCCCTAACATAATATTTTTTATTGATTTTGTGGCAATATCTCATCATGTGCTCCAATAATACTCACATCCAGTCCTCCCAGGTCCACCCCACAAAAGAAGGAGAGGAAGAAAAAACAAAACCAGAAACAAACCACAGGTCCAATTTGTGTTGCCTGTATACTCACTGGAGCATGGACAAACTTACAGTAGCCATCCCCTTAAGTAAACTGAGTCCTTCCTCACCTGCACCCTACCTGGAAGCCCTCAATTGTGGAAAACCACACTTCAGCATCCTTGTCACCATTTTGAGAGTTCTCATCCAAGGTTTCTGTCTAGGCTACAACTTTGGGGGGCAGGGGAGATGGGGGTAGAGGTGGTCAGCATTCTTCCACGTCCCTCTTTCTCAATTGTTGAGTGTGGAGTGGTCAGTACCACTGCAAAAGTAGCTTCCTTGCCTTTTACAGTTAGCAGGAGGTCAGATCATGGAACTCAGCATGGTGTCTGGTGACAGTGCAGGCCATGGACACTATCACAGCCCTCTACACACACCATGGACACCATCACAGCCCTCTACACACACCATGGAGACCATCACAGCCCTCTAAAGACACCATGGAGACCATTACAGGCCTCTACAGACACCATGGAGACCATCACAGGCCTCTACACACACCGTGGACACCATCGTAGCCCTCTACACAGACCATGGATACCATCATAGCCCTCTACACACACCATGGACACTATCACAGCCCTCTGCACAGACCATGGACACCATCACAGCCTTCTACACACACCATGGACACCATCACAGCCCTCTACACACACCGTGGACACCATCACAGCCCTCTACACAGACCCTGGACGCCATCACAGCCCTCTACACAGACCATGGGCACCATCACAGCCCTCTACACACACCGTGGACACCATCACAGCCCTCTACACAGACCCTGGACGCCATCACAGCCCTCTACACAGACCATGGGCACCATCACAGCCCTCTACATAGACCATGGAGACCATCACAGCCCTCTACACACACCATGGAGACCATCACAGCCCTCTACACACACCATGGACACCATCACAGCCCTCTACACACACCATGGACACCATCACAGCCCTCTACATAGACCATGGACACCATCACAGCCCTCTATACACACCATGGACACCAACAGAGCCATCACAGCCCTCTGCTGCAGCCCAGTCCATGGACATCAACATGGATTCCAGGGCAACACAGCCCATGGACACCAATATGGTCCCTGGTAGCAGCACAGCCCACAGATGTCTGAATGTCCTTAAGTGGTAATGTGGGCATCAACACAGCTCCTGGCTATGGCAGGACCCTGGGCACCACAATGTCCCTTGGCAGCAATGTGGATCCCAGACATCAGCATAGCCTCGGGTCGCTGCACAAGACCCTTCCATCAACATGGGCCCTGGGGAAAGCCCAGACCATGGACATCAGCATGGCTTCACACTGCTGCATAGATCATGGACATTTGAATGCTCCTTGATAGTAGCATGGGCCGTGGACATCAACATGTCCCGGGGTGCAGCAGGACCATGGACCCAAACAGGGACCTCAGCAGCAGTGCAGACCATATCCTGTTCCCCGCTTAACTAGCTGGCCCCGGTGCTTCTGGCTGTAAAAGAGAAATATAAAAATAAGTTTGCAAGAGACACTGTGATCACTTTGTATTCAAGATGACCTTGCCCCCAGTAGTTGCATTCATGTATTTCAATGTATTTTAAGAAAAGTCTGACACCTGTTAGGTTCATCTCTGCATCTCTGAGATGGGCAGCTGTACTCTGATTCTCAGGAGAGAGGTCAGGAAACTCAGTGTTTGACCCGAATGAACACAGCTTTCTGGTGGGCTGGACACCAGAGCCTTTGCAGAGAAGGTAAACCTACCTTATTCTGTCTTGTCATTGCCCGGGGGCGTTCCAGCCAAGGGACAGCAAAGCAAGTTCAAACTGGAGACTTGCTTCCCAAGATCACTTCCCATCCCCCCGAATCTTGAAATTTTACTGTATTAAGATCTAAGACTGTGAGCCATGTTGCCTCAGAAGGGTTTCATTCCGGCCCAGCCCTCACCCAGTCTTTGAGTTCATTTAGTGTTTCTTTTGTTTTATTTTATTTTGTTTTGTTTCTTGAGACGTGGTTTCTATTGGCAGCCCTGGCTGTCTTGGAGTGCTCTGTAGACCAAGCTGTCCTAAAACTAAGCCCCCCACCTGCCTCTGCAGTGCTAGGATTAAAGGCATAGGTCACCACACCTGGCAAGGAGGATTACTTATTTTTAAAGATTTATTTTCTTATAATTACACGCATGGGGAGGGGTAACTATGCTTGCTCATGGGGACAGGTCAACAAACGCATTCTTTTGGATCCTTTGGAGCTGAGGTTATAGGAAGCTGTAAACCACTCAAAGTCGGTACTGAGAATCTAACTCAGTCCCCTGCAGGAACACTGAGTACACTCTCTCCACTGACCGTCTCTCCAGCCCCTCCTGCAGCAAGAGATCTCACGTAAGCACCTGTAGTGGTCTGTTTCCTTTCCACTTATGCGTGTACTGCTTTCTCAACATAGCCTCTCTCTGTTTTTCACCAAGTCGGACCAGGGAGTGCATAGGAGGCCACCTCCATCTTGTCTCCTCCAACTGACCCGCTGAAGTGGTCCTTCTCAGCAAACCCCCATTTCCCCAGCATCTCCATTAAGCCCGTGAAGATTGTAGCTATAAATTATAGTTTTTCAAAGCCTCCAACATCTTGGCCCTCATCCTCTTCCAGGACTCCCCGACAAGGGGAGCCTGCCATTTTCTGCTTTCTTCCTCCTACCTCTCCCCAACTGCCAAAAGTTTCTCAATCAAGTCTTAGAACAATTGTTCATTACATCCCTTTCACACCCCATCTGCCCCTAACCTCTGTGGGGAAAAAAAATGGCCCGACTTTGGTTTGGTTTTATAAAGATAATGGCATTCCTTCCCACTGGGAGAAGATTCCTTGGGTTATAGTTTCTGGATTACATCTACCCTCCTCTGCCTCTGCAAGACTCCTGACTCCCTGCAGTGAGGTGTTTATTTATACTTTTGGCTCAAGTGCCACATTCTGAGACTGGCATCTGCTTCTAGGCACACGCCCAGGCTGTGTGAGGTGATGTCTCCCTTCTCGGCGAGGCCCTGCTCTGCTTCCATACCCAGTCTCCATCTATTTTAATGAACAGCAACTACTCCACATCAGTTACTGCCTGCAGCAACACACATCTTACTTTGTACCGTCTGGCACCTTCCGTCATCTGCAAAAGGGGCCAGAAAATGAGGGAGCAAGCTCAAAAAGACCCTATCGTCCCCACCTTTACCCATTGCCAGAACCGCCGAGGCAGAGGAGCCAGGAGAGTCACTGGGGCAGCACAACTTTGCAATCCAGTTCCATGTCTCTCCTCTGGACGCTGAGTCTGCCCTCAGCTTGGAGGGGATTTTTAGATATAACTCT
Organism: Cricetulus griseus; assembly: GCF_003668045.3. NCBI lineage: Eukaryota > Metazoa > Chordata > Mammalia > Rodentia > Cricetidae > Cricetulus > Cricetulus griseus. The sequence continues at coordinate 1,284,147 of NC_048602.1, read as the reverse complement.
AGCCCTGGCCAAACAGAATTAGACTGAGCCAACCTTGCACCATTCTGTGGTTACAGTAGGCAAAGGAAAGAGCTAAGGGGGAGGAAGATCCTTGGGTTCTGTGGATTCTGAGAAATAAGATGTAATTTTTAAAAAGAGTTCTGAAATGTGTTTTATAAATATTAGACTCTGGGATGCTGTGATATAAACGCTCTTTTTTTAAGGTTCATTATTATTTAAAATCTCTCTCTCTCTCTCTCTCTCTCTCTCTCTCTCTCTCTCTCTCTCTCTCTCTCTCTCCCCCCCCCCGCGTGTGTGTGTGTGTGTGTGTTGTGTGTGTGTGTGTGTGTGTGTGTGTGTGTGTGTGTGTGTGTGTGCATACTGATGCCTGGAGTGACCAGAAGAGGGTGTCAGATCCTCTGGAGCTAGAATTCGAGACAGTTGTAAGCTGTACAACATGGGTGCTTGGAGCTGAACTCTGGTCCTCTTCCAGATCAACAATTGCTCTCAACCTCTGAGCCAACTCTTCAGCACCCAAAGACTATTTTATAGAAAGCAAAAAGGGAAGCAGATTTTAGGAAGGCCTGGCAAACAGTGACTGGCTGCTGAGCTCTTTGAGGGTAGATGTCAATACACAACCATCTTGAAGCACTCAGCAAGTATCAGGACAGTTCACTGCCATCAATCTGAGCTTGCTAGGTTAAAATAAATTGAAGCGTTGCTATGGTTTAGGTTTTCAAGGTTCCCACAGGCTCATGTCCTGAGATGGTGGAACTATTTCATGAAATTGTGGGAATTTTCCAAGGTAGGGCAAAGCTCAAAGAAGCAGGTCACTGGAGGTTATCCTTGGTGATGTATTATTCAGGGCTGGACTGCTTCCGTTCTCTCTCTCTCTCTCTCTCTCTCTCTCTCTCTCTCTCTCTCTCTGTGTGTGTGTGTGTGTGTGTGTGTGTGTGTGTGTGTGTGTGTTAGTCTTCTGTTGCTCTGAAAAAGCATCATAGGCACAGGAACTTAAGGAAGGGAGAATTTAGTTCTAGCTCTTGGTTCCAGAGAGGTTAGCGTACATCGTGATAAGGCAACTTGGCACCAGTGGCTGCCATATTGGCCAGAGCAGGAAGCTGAGATTTCACATCCAAGTAAAGCAGAAGGAGCAAACAGGAATTGGGACAAGATCACGAACTCTCAAAGCCTATGTCCAGTGACGTGCGTCCTTCAGGAAGGGCACACTTCCTAAACCTCCCCAAACCACCAACTGGGAACCAAGGGTTCAAATATCTGAGCCTGTGAGGGACATTCTCCCTTAAGCCACTTCCTCCTCTCTCTCCCTTCTATAATTGATGCCATGGTGTTCTGCAGCCAAGGAAGGAAAGAACCCTCTGATAGCATGAGCTAAAATAAATATGCCCTCTTTTAAGCAGTTTGGGTCAGGTATTTGGCTCATAGCCACACAATCAACTCAAACGCAATTCTGATTTGGCATCTTCTTGCCTATGAGCTAAAGTGCATAGGGTCACCCTGGATCCATTAAGCATTGCAGAATATAGAATTACCTTTGGCATTAGGACCAAATCCACAACTTACCCTCAAGCGGCAATTTAGAAGTCAAGGACCATCTCCTTCTCCTGGGCCCAGTGCCTGGTGTCTCCTTCGTACTCCCATCCACTGGCTCTTATGGCTTAGGTATCAGCGGCTGGGCAAACACCACTGAGGCACATGGACCTGTCATTTGGAGAAAACTGAGCAGCCTCCGAAGCTTCTGCAGCTTGGACTCCTGAGTACCAGAGCTGGATACATCTCTTGATGTCATCAAACAGACACAGGTTTTCTGATGATTAAAAAGAAGAGACCTGCTGGCAAAACTACAGACGGAAGAGGCTACAAAGGAGCTTCCAGAATGATGGATCAGGGTGTCTGGAAAGTGGGGCTAAACTGTCCAGTCCTGCTAGCATGAGCTTCACTTGCAATAATTCCAGACAACATCCTTCCAATAGCTCTGAAGTTGCAAAAGAAAGAACCCAGTTCTTGTCTTGGGGCCACACAACCTGACTGTTGACGTTAGAAAGGAAAAAAATATGCTGGCAGATGTGGTCTCAAGGGGCCTCGTTGCTTCTGTGGGAGGAGTACGGTGCATCTGGATTCCCTGTTCCTCCAAGAATGGAGCATGGTCAGAGAGAGGACGTTCTGCCAAGGTTACTGCCACAGGCCCAGCATGTGGGCACAGGTATCTCCAATGCAACAGTAAAGGTAGAAGCTACTACATAACACAGGCTACACCCACCCATTTTGACAAGGACAGATTCGGGACTTCTGGGAAGTTAGACTTGGGTTAAGAATCTGCCCCCCCCCAAAGACTCGAGTGCTTTGACCACACATGGAGAATGTGCTGGGTCAGCATCCCATAGCCCCTGCTTGTTCTCCCCCCACCATGCATTATAAAGCCCCTCCCTTTCCCTTACACATATGGACACCAGGCTGCATGTCCAAACTCTGTCCACTCCACTTGCAAACTGCAGACCCTTGGCCATGACTCCACGCCAGGGTGTGTGGTCTGCACTTGGGAGGTTAGATCCAAGGAAGAGGTCAGCCGAGATCTGGAAGAGTGGGCTTGGGGCCATTTGGCAGGGAGCCCACAGGACGGCGGTGGTTTGGAGAAGAAGGCCTGGGCCTCTTCTAGCCATATTCCGCTATCCTATGGGGAGCTCTACAGCTGTCCTGGAAAGGCAAGACTGGGGCTCTTCTTGCTTAAGTTTAGGAATAAAATTGCACTGGTAGGAGGAGTGTGTTCTGGGAAAAACAAATGAACAAACAGCCATTCATCTTCTAAACATGAATGGTTTGTGGTCAGAGTTCCCCCTCTTTCTGCAAAGCTTGGGGAGTCTGGTGGAATCCCCCCTTGCCATCCTTGACGGCTTGTCCTCCTCTAGCCCGTCCCATGCTCTGGCATCTGAGCTCTTCTGACCTCCCCTTTGCTCTAGGGACCTGCCCACACAAGGGTCCCAGCCATGGTGGGAGGTCCTCTGTGGGTGCAGAAGGGTCAGCTCAAAGCTGGCTTTCCACTCCCCTGACACCCATCCCTGCACTTTCTTGGCTGGTCCTTTTAAGGTCACTTCAGCCTTCCTTCTGCTCATCTCAGAAACCCCCAGGCTCCTTATTGATTAAAGCTGGAGCAGTTTGAACCTGAACTCAGTTCCTGCCCACAGGCCCCACAACCTCCCCGCCCTGTCCCGATGCCCACTCTCCACAAGCGCTTTGTTCCCATGCTCCAAATAAACATGGGAAGACACATCTGACAGGGGAGTCGTTCCCAGCTCAGTGCTCATAGCCCAGCTACACTCCGTCTCTGTCAGAGTGACCTCTACCCCATTCACAGTTCTCCTGCCCTTAGAGCTGACAGGCATTTCCTCAGGCGACCCCAGTCCCAGGACTAGCACAGTAAACTGGCTGCTCTAATAGGCCCCGCCCTCCTGCGTGCGCACATCCCCAGCCAGGCTCTGACTCTCCACATCCAAACACCCCGGGAGCCTGTTCTCCACACCCAGCACCTCAGGGTCTTCCTGAAGGTGAGGATGTAATGATATCCCCAAACCCAAGATAAATGATAAATGGGTGTTTATTGGGGAACAATAACACAGAGAAATACAAACAACTGTGGGAGTGTTTCCCTGTCTTTTCTGGTGGGTCAGCAGTGGAAAGGGCCCTGCGCAAGGGAGACCACACTTCCCTCTTTCTGCTTCTGTCTTCCTGAAGCCACACCCAAAGGGGTGTGGCACCATTGCAGTTTCACAGACCAGATGCTTCCACACCCATGTACCCCCAGACTCTGACCTTATACACCCAAGTACACCAGGGGCCCAGCTCCCTACCTGAAGAACTCTGTATTTTGTTTTTTATTTCCTTCCCACCTGGGATTTTATTTTTATGGCTCTGTTGTTGGAATCCTCTGTGCTATCACTAGTTCAAACTGCTTGGCTTGAGCTATAGGATTCCCTTCTCAAGGCCCTGGTGGGATCCCTCTCAGCCGCCACCCCCACCCCACCCCACCCCCGCCCTGGTGGCTGGGTAGATCCGAATCTTGTTCATATACTTCCATTTCACATACTGGAGGATTCGTCTTAGGCAAAGGGTCTCCCTTATTTCTGAAGCAAAGGTTGTTTACTCAAAGAGGAGTGTCTGGCCATTGAGACACTGAGATTACAGAAGCGTACCACCACATCCCGTGTGTGTGTGTGTGTGTGTGTGTGTGTGTGTGTGTGTGTGTGAGAGAGAGAGAGAGAGAGAGAGAGAGAGAGAGAGAGAGAGAGAGATCAGGATTCAAACTCAGCTTCCTATCCTTGGCATGTCAATCCCTTTACCTACAGAGTCATTCCAACCAACTGAGAGAGCTGTGGAAGGTTGGGCATGACTACTGTGTCATGGCAAAAGCATCATCTTGGGGCTTTCTTTCGACCATTTTGGAGATCTACCCACCCTTCCATGCCTTCTCTGCCCCCCTTTCCCAGTCACCACTTCCTTTACTCTTGTTTCCTTCTTGCTGCCATTCGTCTTTCCCTTTCCCCTTCCTGTTTGCTTAGGACAACTTACTGCAAGCCAATTCTGCCCAGCAACTTTTGTAAACCAGGCCCAGCATTTATCACATTTGTGTTCAATATTTTTCTTACATATAAAGACCTGACAACCAGCTCCTTTATGATAGATGTACTTATTTTTTCTAAACTATCACTAACCAAGCATATCATTTTCATACAGTAAGTGTATATTCAATTTTCTACAGTTTTGACTACTAAACAGGCTTACTAGTGAGACAAATGACAGATATATTGCAATATTAGCAAAGGGTCCCTTAAACCCACATAAAGCTGCAAAGTTGATGTTTATTCCTATTGTGCAGAGCTGAGAAGATGAAGAGGGCCTGGATGGTGGCGTGTGTAGCCTTGTGTGGCCCTTCTCGTCTTCCACAGATGGTACCCAGCTTGCAGATCCTGGGACCGGAGTCTAAGGGCAGAGAGATTGGCCATACTCACTCTTCATTGTACAGGGTATCCTAACATCTTTATATTTTCTTGTCTTGACCCAAATCCAAACAATACTGCCAGGTCAACTTTTCCTACTCCAAGGAAAGCTCTGACCTGTCCCTGATGGGCTACTATTAATGCTGAGACAGGTCTCTCGCTCCAGACAGGAGCATTTACCAAGCACTGCTGAGGCAAGTGCCCCATTCTACCCTCTCCCCCTTTCAAGCTTCTCTACACACTCACGACTTGAGTTTCTACCATGAGATCAACCAGTCCCATAAGCACAGACCTGTCCTAACCCTTAAGAATCATCAACCCCAGTGTTGAGTCCAAGGTTCTGGGCATTTGGAAGCCCAGGATAAGGCCTGAGCTCCTCCATGGTCACAGAGGAGAGTTATGAGCACGGAAGATGGGGAAGGAAGCGAACTTTGAAATGGACTTGACGTCGGTTCTGGAGCCTTGCTAGGGTGGGAGAGTCGATAATGCATCTGCTGAGACTCAGCCACAGAGATGATGTACGAGATTCGTCTCCTGACATTGAATCAGGTCACTGGGCCCATTGGATATGATACAATGTCAATGGAACTGTTATGTGTTATTGATGTCAGCCACAGAATAGATAAAAACATTATAAAAATAGCTTCTGTCGCCATTTACATTTTTTTCATCCATGGTGAGAAGACGTAAGTCCTCCACTGCTGGGAATGAGGCAACAAAGGATCCGGTTTCACCCCAGGGAGACTGGAGGGTCTGAGGAGGTCAGGGACGGGCTGCCCACCCCGAAGAAAAGGAACTGCAGACAATGGATGAGAGGCTGCCAACTCTTCCAGAAAGGAAGGAGGAGAGTGGGTGGTGGCCTTGGTAAAGTACATGCAGAGTGAGGTCATGGTCACACATTTCACTTAGCAAACATGCTTAGATTGCCCATGTGCTAACAATCCCACCTGTCCTGAGGGTGACTGCCTGCGAGTCAGATCTGGGAATCACCAGATCTTAGAGTCTCATGTTTTGAAATGTTTAATCCCCATCCGGTAGTGAGGCTCTGGGAAGCTGTGAACCTGTAAGAAATGGGGCCTGACTGGTGAAAGTCGGTCACTGGGAGCAGGTGTTGCAGGCCTCTGCTCTGCTTTCTGGTCAGCTGCCCGTAGTATGAGCAGCTGCTTCACGTGCATGTCAACACAACAGACAGAGATGCCTGGCCAGGATCACATCTTCACCACAGTGAGGGACTGGATTCCCTGGAAACCGTGAGCCGAGATAAAACCCTCCTTTAAGAAGGATTTCTTGGTCACCGCCACAGCAATGAGATAAGGAACTGTCACAGTGTGTGGTGTCTATTACACTCTCGTGGTTCTCATCTGGAAATTGGGATTCAACGTAGGGCATAAATAAGAAGCCCAGATGGTACTCAATATACATATTTGCTTTTGGATATGCTTTTGTTCTTAGGGTCAGCTGAAGGGTCCAGGCCCTTTGTCATCTTGCCTGGATTGGGTTGTTATAGTTTCCCATCAATTTTCATCACAGGACATGGTAACACCAAAAGATTCCATACAGAATGTTTGGAAATTTCAATGCAGACTAGACTGAAGACCTGCAGCTGTCTGGGCAGTCCTTGGAACTTCAGCGCCAGGTTGGGACTCTTGAGACATTCAGTCTCAAGGATCAAACAACTACCAGATTTTTGGCTTTTCTGATGGGAGGTAGACACTGTTGGACTACCAAGACCGCTACCTGTACACCACTCTAATATAGCTATGTACATATGTATGTTCATATACATTATATATACATACTGTCACCTATGCTCCTTTGGAGAATCCTGACTGGTATAGGCCATCATATGGCAATTGCTTACCAAAGCCAGGTCTGTGTCAACACCTTCGAAGTTCAAGGAAGTGTTGTCTTAGGGACCCCAGGTTGAGGACTCTAGGAGCAGGCCAGCCATGAGATCATCAGCTCTGTTTCAATAGGGACAAACTGATGAGGACCAAGGTGCTTTGGGATCCATGGGCCCCTCTGCTAGAACTCCATTGCCTTTTCCTGCTGCAGAGGCTTGGTGCTGCAGATTTCCTTCATGTCCACTTCCTTAGACCTCCTGATCTCCAACACTGCTTCCTCTCCGGCGCCACCCACCGCCTTCTCTCCCCTTTCCGGCCACAACAGGGTCTGTTTCATGACGTTATGGAACTCATTCTTTTCCTTTGTCAATATATCCAAGATGCTGGAAACAACCAGCTAGCACCATTTTCTTCCTGATTTTATTTTATTTTTTTTTTAACCAACTGTCAAAAGTTTTATGTATAGAGTCACTAAATTTCTTGCTTCACATAATAGGTGAGTAATCGCATGTGAAACTCGGGATAATCAAATGCATTTGTCTTGATAAGTTTGTTAAACAGTTCTCCCTGTGGGTTTTTAGTGCTTTCTGCTTTCCATGATTTGGGCAATGGTTTCAAAAACTGTGGGTGTTACCTAATTAGAAAGCTTGTTCTGGATCCTTAAAAAAACATCTTTATATTTCTGTTGCTCTAGAACTACTCCTGGTACCACAATATATACCAGGATCCTCTAAATGAACAGAACTGATAGGATTATGATCTCATATGTATAATATGTATGTATGTATGTATGTATGTATGTATGTATGTATGTATGTTATATTTCTTAGAATGGCTTGCAGGTTGTGGTCCGGTTAATCCAATCAAAGGTGTCTCCTGATGGAAAGTCTAACAATCTTTAGTTTGTTGTTTGGTTGGTTTGCTTGGTGCTTTCAAGACAGGGTTTCTTGTATAACAATCCTAGCTGTCCTGGAACTTACTCTGTAGACCAGGCTGGCCTCAAACTCAGAGATCTTCCTGCCTCTGCCTCCCGAGTGCTGGAATTCAAGCTGTGCACCACCATGCCTGGCTGGAACATCCAATTATCTAATAGTTGTTTGGTCTACATAGCCAGATGTATCAGTTAGTCTTTAGTATATACTGAAAACTTGTCGAATGTATGCAAAAATAAAACTATATTAAAATATCTAAAATATGAGCTGGAGAAATGGCTCAGTGGTTAATAACATTTGCTACTCTTCCAGAGGACCCGAGTTTGGCTACCTATATTCAAATCAAAGTGAATCACAAACACCTGTAGTTCCAGGTCCAGAGCATCCAACACCCTCTTCTGGCTTCCATGGGCTCTGTACTCATACATAGCTTGCATGCATGCACACACACACACACACACACACACACACACACACACACACACACACACAATGATAAATCTTTCTGGCAGCTGCCTGAGTTCTGCCTGGCCGCGTTAGGACCCCAAATAATACACAGGGACTTATATTATTTACAATGCTGCTGGCCAATTGACTAGGATTTCTTATATGCTAGCCCAGTCTTAATTATCAACCATAATCATAATAAGACTTATCTTATGGAGGGCGCCAGTGGTAAGCACCCTCTCTTCCTGGCAGATGACCTGGTGGCTCCAGAGCAGAGAGCAGGAGGAAGAGCAATAGAAAGAGAACCACTTCTTTCTTGTCCTTGCTTATATATGAGTCTGCCTGCTATGTCACTTCCTGCCTGTATCACAAGACTTCTTTTTACTACATTTCCCAGAATCCTACTCGACTCTTAGTCCTGCACTTCACATTTCTACTGTTGCTACTAGACAAGAAACCGAGGGCAGATTCCAAACTCACATCCTTACAAGGATCTCAAGTTGAAAATGTATAGAGTAATCCCAGCAAAAGTTTGAACAATAACCCTGACCATCATTTAGAGGGGTTGTTCACAGTGGCGATATGAATATACAATTCTGAAATATTCTATTCACTGTGGGAGAGGAGGTGTGTTGTGAAAATGCCACCACCATCCAGTGCATCTTACTATAGACTGGAAAACTGAATCTGAGACTTGAGTCTGAAGCTGTCAGTATCATCTCAGGGCTTTAGAGAGAAAAATATAGTTCCCATCTCCTTTCACTGCAAGAATTAGAAGCAATAGCGACCACTCAGTGGGGAGCGCACCTACAGCCCGCATCTTCACTTCTAAATAGGCAGGGCTCCTTTGAAAGCAGACGATGGGTCAGAGACAGGAAAAATACGAAGTATGCTGGAGGTGTGCCAGCTTTTAAGCCAGCAAGATAACCTCAAAAAATTTCAATAAAATGCCAGCCACCGATGAGTGTGGATGAGAATTACACTAATAGAAAACCCTCGTGTCCTGGTCCACAGGCCACAAGGCAGTGCAGGAAAGAAGCATCCGTAGGTGTGAAAAGAAATCTCCAAGTTGGAAGGATCCCAGGAATAACATTCTGACAGAGTTCTGGTCTTCACATTGAAGAGCTCTGACAGTCAGCCACTCCTGAGCCAAGTGACCTCATGAGAGTCCGTGCTTCTTATGTGTGGCCATGAGTATGGGAGTCCCTCGTGTAAAACTCTTGACTAAAGAATTTTACTTTAATGATGATGTAATCCAAAAAATAATATATGAGATTTTCTTCCAGATAACTAGCTTAGTTCTTAAAATGAAGCACATAGACAATGTTTACCTTCCCTCCCTCCCTCCCTGCTGACCTCAGATGACCACGCTCACCTTTCCCTGCCCCATGCAAACATCTTCCACCTTGTCGTCAACAGGATCAGACTATTGGGTTTCTTCTATCAGTGGGATTGCTGTTGGGGGGTCATCGTTCGATAGTGACATGTGCAGGTGTTGAAAACTAGAAAGTGGGGCCTCTTGAGAAGGAGTGGATCGCCCACTAGGGATGTGTCTTTGAAGGGTGTTTCTCGTGTTCAGCATCGACTTTCTGCTTGTTGGCTGCCGTAGGGTGAGGAGCTCTCCTCTGCCTACCCTGCCATTCCTCGGATGCTCTGCCTCAGGACCAGTAGCCAAGCGCGGGCTGAAATCTTGAACCAAAACAAACCTTCACCTCCCTTGTGTTTTCTGGGGTGTGTTTGTCATAGTAACAAGTGAATAGCCTAGGCTGACTGTGGTGTTTGGGGTGAGCTCAGACTTCATAGATTTCATTTATTTGAGAGATAGGTCCACGTTTGATGTAGCTGTTAAGGAAGGACTAGGAGGTGTGGCCCTGTTAGGAGGTCCATCACTGGGGGTGGACTTTAAGGTGTCAGAAGCCCATGCGGGTCACTCCCAGTTAGCTCACACTCTTCCTCTGTTTCTCTCTCCCTCCCCCCTCTCTCTCTTTCTCTCTCTGCCTCATGTAAAATGTATCAGATGCTAGCTCCCAGCTACAGCTCCAGGGTCATGCTTGCCTGCTTGCCTGCTTCCCACCACGATGGTCATGGGCTCTAACCCTCTAGAACCATGAACCCCAAATTAAATGCTTTCTTTTCTAAGTTGCTAAGTGCTTTTCTAAGTCACATCAATAGAGCGGTAACTAGCACATTGACTATAGACGATAATCCTTTACTGGGGAGTGTAAAAAGTTATGAAGATACCGAATGCTTTCACCGTCAAGAAATGTTAGATAACTGAGGGTACAGATACATTTAATCTGACTTAAACAATGTGCAATGTGTGGATGACACATGAATATCAGACACTGTATGGAGCTTCATTATTATAGTAAATTCCTTATTTTGAGGCAGTGAAAATAATAAAAAACACGTGTTGACTGCTGGAAAGACAGCTCAGTGGTTAAAAGCACTTGCTGCTATACCATGAGGCCCAATGTTCTGTTTCCAGCAACCACATGGCAACCCAAAGTCCCTTCTAACCAGAGCTGCAGGGTATCTGATGCCCTCTTGTTACTTCCTTGGGCATTGCACTCATTCATGTGAACACACCCACACATAGACACAAGAATATACATACACGGAATAAATTATAAAATCTTAAGTAATAACAATTGTATGCACAGGCATAGACAGAGGCAGTCTGGATTTTAAAACTACAAGAGACATTATCACCAGGTAGCTTCTTATAAAAACATCCAACTGCAACAGCCACACTGGAAGCAAATATAGAAAAATGACTATTAACTGTATGGTAGGCTTTATTGAATGTCCATTCTCTCGTGTGATAACAGCATGATGGCTGTGTAGAAGGATGCTCTCAGGGTGAAGAGACAAGCATTTTTACATGGAAGCATCAAAAACACACTAGGCGTCAGAAGGGCATAAATGAAGTTCAGTGGAGACGTTTTTAGACAAACAAAAACATAGAGAACATCTCACGAGCAGATCTGCACTTACAGGAAATGATAAAGGGGGCTGTTCAGGCAGAAAGAAAAGGATTCCAGATGGAAGGTCAGAGATGCAGGAAGGAATAAAGAACTCTGGGAAAATCTAAATGAGGAGCCGGCTATATCAAAAATAACAGTGATGTCTTGCAGGGTTTTAAACGTATGAAAAATCCTTGACGTTGATACCACATGCATTGAAATTGGGCAAGGGAGCATAAGGATTTGTTGGATTAAAAAAAAAAACTTGTAAAGTTACCAAATTGGCATTAGATTTTGATCAATTAAGGATGAAAATTATTATCTCCGTGACAAGGTTTCTCAGCTTCTGTACTCGCCCTAGTTTGAGAGTGTCCCCAAGTTCATGTGTGCCTGTAGTTTGGAAGTCCCCAGCCCCCCACCACCACACAGAGCAACGGTGGGAAGAGATGGGACAGTTAAAAGGTGGTTATATCATGAGGGCTCCCATGACTGGATTAAGACCAATGTTAAGGCTTGGGGGATGGGCTTGGTACCACAGGAGTGGGTTCCTAACGTCAGGAAGAGGCCAGCCCTCTCGTCCTCTCTCTGTCACACGTACTGTCTCACCCATCTGTCTTCTCCCATGGGACGACATAGCAAAGATGACCCCTGCTAGGTGGAGATCTCTCTCTCTCTCTCTCTTTTGGATTTTGTAACTTCAGAACTGTAAGAGACCAGTCTCTGTTCTTTATGAATTACCCTGCTTCCGGTGTTCTGTTACAGCAGCCCAACACGTCCCAAGGCAGACCACAGAGGTGCTGAGCCACGGGCTCATTTATTACGCATTGCTTGGGAGAATGCCATGCAGTATTCAGCAGCATTTCTGAACTCTTTTGTGGCCCTTGTTAGCAACTCCCCCCCCAAAAAAAAAAATACTTCCACCACTGTAATGTCAAAATGGTAGCCAGAGGCAGCAGAGATGGTGGTTTGAAGCCCCCTTTGCATCTCCAGAGCAATTTCAGATCCTGGGATCTCTGTCTGGAGGTTTACAACTGACTGTCACTAGAGTTCCAGGGCACCCAACACCACCTTCTTGCCTCTCCAAGCACCTGAACGTAATGTGGTATAAGCACTCACATATGTAAACAAAACTAAATAGTTATTTAAAATATCTCCACACATGGCTAACCATTCCTCACAACCTCCCCAGTTCCCAAGTTAAGGGAAAATGATCTTGAGCAACCAAGGAAGAGTATTAAATTAATACAACCCTTCTAAACTGCAGAAGAGACCATGGAAAGATTTGTAAGTTAAAGAGCACAGACTGTACGGGAACAGAGAGAAGTACCTAGAAAAACAGTTGGCTTAAACTCAAATGTTATTTTACTACATTAAAATGCAAGCGATAGGGCTACTTGTCCTTCCAGGGCTTCTAGGTTTAGTTTCCAGTACCAGCCTGGAAGCTAACAACTATCTGTACCTCTGTGGACACACGGACATACATGCAGGCAAAACAACCATACACATAAAATGACAAAACAAATAAATCTAAAATGCAAACGATTAAACATTTAGTAATCAGACAGGAAAATTGCCTACCTGAAAGTGTCTACTGAATTTATAAGACCTCTGGGCTGAAGTCAAGCGATGGAGTTGAGACTTCTCTGTCACTGCCTGTGTGAATGACCGTGAATAGTACATTGATATTCTCTAGTCTCCATTACTTTTTCAGGAAATATTGTCTCTTTAGGGCAGTGATTCCACCCAGACATCTGATCTTATACATACTGCAATCCTTCAGTGTACATAAGTACACACACACACACACACACACACACACACACACACACACACACACACACACACACACAGGTATGAGGGCTCAGAGGGTAAAGTTGCCCACCACCAAGCCTGGTTATTTTAGTTCAATCCTCACGTTCCATACAGATGGAGAGAACTGGCTCATGTTGCTCCATGACCTTCTAAATGCACACATCATTACATGTGTGCACACCCACCCACACCTAATCACACAAACTAAATGAATAAGCAAATGTGTGTATATATAGATAGATGATAGATACAGTGTGTGTGTATGAATTTGTGTTTGTATGCCTAGATAGATGACAGATAAATAGACAAATGATAGACAGATAGACTGTGTATATATCTAGGTAGAGATAGATAGATAGATAGATAGATAGATAGATAGACAAACAGACTCTGTGTGTGTGTGTGTGTGTGTGTGTGTGTGTGTGTGTGTGTGTGTGTGTGTGTGTGTGTGTGTGTGTGTGTATTGTATCCCTTTAGGAAAGTGAAGAATGACATTCGGACATGGCAAATGTTTGGAACATCTAAGCATCTGTGTTTTTTATTTAAGATTTTATTTATTTATTATGTATACAACATTCTGCTTCCATGTGTATCTGCACACCAAAAGAGGGCACCAGATCTCATAACAGATGGTTGTGAGCCGCCATGTGGTTGCTGGGAATTGAACTCAGGACCCCTGGAAGAGCAGTCAGTGCTCTTAACCTCTGAGCCATCTCTCCAGCCTTTTTTTTTTTTTTTTTTTTTTTTTTTTTTTTTTTTTTTTTTTTTTGCGACAGGGTTTCTCTGTGTAGCTTTGGAGCCTATCCTGGAACTCACTCTGGAGACCAGGTTGGCCTCAAACTCACAGACATCCACCTGCCTCTGCCTCCCGAGTGCTGGGATTAAAGGTGTGCGCCACCAACGCCCGCATCTGTGTTTTAAAAATTAAAATTAATAAAAGGAAGAAAAGGAAGAGGTGAGCTGAAGGAGAGGGAAGAATGGGGAAGAGGAAACAAAGGAGCTTTGCAGAGTCATTTACCAGTGCGTCTGTAGATGTTATGGGGAGTGGAATGGAGTCACGGGTACTGGAAGGCAGAGTCATTTTGATGACCCATCACCCCTGGATCCTATGGTCTCTGAATGTGGCTCGACAGCGTTTGCCTGGAGTCCATTGGTAAGGAGAATCTGATTGCCTCTTCTTTGGCTGACACTATGTTGGGGAGGCTGTAGGTCTTTCAGGGACCGAGCCCTCACTCTGTGGGCAGGCTTTTGAAGGTTATGGCTCAATCCCTAGTTTCAGTCCCAGTATCACTCTCTGCTTCCTGGTTCGCAGCCACAGGAAGAGCCATCACCACAGGTACTCATGGCCTGTGAGTGAGCTACTGGGCTATGCCTTCCACACCTCTGAATCTGTGAGAAGAATAAACATGACTTGGTCACAGTGACCAAATGCAGCTAACACGCTTCTATACGAGTGCCCGCCATCTGATTCTCTTGGGTTAGAGTGGTCCTGAGGGGAAGCAGGGTACAGCTTGATGAAGTCTGGAGACACAGCCTCAAGAGCATGCATCTTCTTTCTGTTGCTCTGATAAGCTACTGCAGAAAACTACTCCAGAGGCAATAACTTAGCACTCCAAGTTCTTTAATGCCCAGTTATATAGATTGCATGCATGCCTTGACTTTCACCAGGCCAAAGGCAGGGCATCTGCCAGTCTGTGTTTCTTCTGGAAGCTCCAGTGGGTGATATTGCGTTGACTATCCCCGCCTGTGCTGTCCACTAGGATCCTCAGCTCAGGACACTTCGCTCCTGTCTATCATCTTTGAGAATTGACAGTGATGGTGGCTGAGTTCGTCTCATGCCCCACCCTTGACTCTTCTGCTGGTCACTTTCTTTGGCCCAACTAAGAAAGATCATTATACAAACCCCACTGCCTCTCACTAGGGTACCTAAGGATCATGTCTGAACTGTGATTTTGCTATGTCAACCGATCTATTCCTGGTTCCGGTAATTAGGCTGTGTGGTCATCACCTCTGAGCGGATGCCTTCCCTCCTGGAAGGAAGGAGAGAGGCTTAAAGAAATCACAAGAAAGGTAAGACAGGAGAACCCTTTCACCGAGATGATATAGGCAGTGAACAATTGCCAGCATCTTCCAAGATGAGATTCTCCCATGGAGTGACCTATACCCTGCACAGGGATCCCTAGGGCTCCTATTCCATCAGATGTCACCTTTGCGGGTTTGGGCTTCTCAGCATTGAGTCA
The DNA here is from genome assembly GCF_003668045.3 of Cricetulus griseus. Classification (NCBI taxonomy): domain Eukaryota; kingdom Metazoa; phylum Chordata; class Mammalia; order Rodentia; family Cricetidae; genus Cricetulus; species Cricetulus griseus. The sequence goes on along the minus strand of NC_048602.1, from coordinate 1,268,918 downwards.
CTCCTCACCCATATTCACAGAGTTAACCCCAATAAGCCACACTTTCGTGAAATGATTTCTTTGGTTAGTCCTGGTGTCCTATCTGACTGAACAGGCAACTGTTCACATGTCTCTAGAAAAACCACACAACCCAATGGCTCTTCAGGTAATGTTCTTCTGTTCTTACATTACTCTGCTTAAGTCTGAGTCTTGGGCCAGTGACTCTCATGGGCTGGACTCTGAGTGTGTCCCCACCCACTGTGCCTTGACTGACAGCCCCGAGCAAACAATGCAGGAGAGATCACTTCCTAAAAATATATTGGGATTTGCTGTTTTATAAAGAAGGATAAAATTAGTGGGCAATACGGGCTGCTAAAATATAAAGCCAAGGCAAGGGATAGAAGCACTTGCTTCTTAGGGCAAGCCAGCTGGTGAGGAAGCTTCATTAATTAACCCTTATTCCGTGGGCAAGAATAGATCCTGTGAGCCTACGTGTGGGATTGGGAAAACGTGAGCCTTTAGCTTTTTTTCTGGAAATAGAAGAAAAGCTGAGTTCGTGATTACCTGTAAGATACACTGAATTTTAAATTTCCAATGTATATAATTATGGCAAAGTATAACAAATTACCTGTGGTACACAAAAGCTTATAGGATACTATTATCCTTAATTAACGGGCAAATGCACGTCTTTTATTCGATGAAACTGATTTATTGTCTTAATTTTCAGATATTCTGCTTCACATTTCCATGAACCCATCGTGTGCCCATAGTAACCAGCTGACACCAGGCATGTATGATCTCCTTTATGACCTGAGCCTAATTAGTTTTTTATTGTCATCTTCCAACTAGCACTTAAACTGTACAAACAGGGGCGGCGTGACTCTCAGCACCGATGGATGACACACCAGCCCTGGCCTTGCAGGAAATAGGGTGTATTTACAACAAGAGAGCGGCATCTGTTGCCTCTTTCTTCTGGATGTTTCTCCTGCAAGGGGGTGGAGTGCAGGGCTCAGAGCGGGTGTTGGATGAGGGCCCAGCCAGCTCCACCTTCCTTGTCATGACTGTACCTCACCTCCTGTCCTTCAGCACCCCTATTAGGCTGGCTAGTTAAGTGAAAGAGAGAGAGACGAGCTGAAAGCTGGTGGGTGTTGGAGCTTCGAAGTCCAGAGATCTCCGGCTAATTGCTGGTCCTAACAGGCACAATTAGCTGCTACAAGCCCTTTGAGATGGCCCAGGGCCTTTCTCAGGTAGCAGCCATCACCAGATAAAGGCTGAAATGCTCTCCACTTAGAGAGACACTTGCAGACAGGAGTGTCACAGCCTGCCAATTACACTCTCCCGGTACACAGTCGCTTCCCAAGGAAACACAGAACCCAGAGGGGTACCTGAATTAAAGGGACACAGCACAGGTTGCTCTCAGCCCCCAGGAGCTTAGCAGCAGGGATGATAGTGGCCTGGGAGGTAAAGTAGGGGGAGCTTTGCAAATTAAAACCTCATTGTCGAGCTCCTTCAAAGGTTCTATTTCAGGGATATGTGCCACTTTCCGAGTTCCTCTTCCTTCTTGTGCAAACTTTTTGGCATAAACCACTGCCTCATGCCTTTTCCTTTTTGTGCTGGGGGTGTATTCAGACAAAATTGTCCATTTTAATAAAAGTGGCTTGTTTCTGGGGGAAAAAAAGAGTGCTTAAGTAGAAAATGTATGTGTATACACACACACACACACACACACACACACACACACACACACACACACACACACTTTATGCCCCACTCACTTGTAATTAAATAGCGGCATATTGTTCTTGAATCGTAATACAGGCTTAGGTTTTAAGACGTGGGTAAGACAAAGATCACATCTCGAAGGCCATACTGGCTGCATATACTGTAATTCATCCATAAAGCACAGCATAGACGGATTTATGTAGACAATAGCATCCAGTAATTTTTGTGTTTAAATGCCAACACAATTATGAAGTCTAAACTAAAGCCTGCAAATACATAACATCATTTTTTGTTGTTGTTTTTATCTCATCAAACTAAAGAAAAGGTTGGCTCATGGGTTTGAGTTTCTGTTGTGTTAAAGTTCATGCGGCTGGGCTGGATGATGGTGGGATACCAGCGAGTCCTTGTCAGGATTCGGTTTTCTCATGCGCACAGTAGGGAGCTGGGCACTGATGAACACTGTCGATGCCAGGGCTGATGGCCCAGTGAATGGGCCATCTTGCTGCAGGATCCTCTAATCTAACCTTGATTTTTGGCTCTCAGACCCTGAAGACATGCAAGCGGGACCTTGTCCAGCCTGCTGTTGCTGGGGCGGGGCTGACAAACCTTCCATATGAAGCCACAGCTATAGGAGTGAACTAATAGCCTTAAGTTTGTAGATGAGGCAGAAATTCAGGGTTCCTGGAGATCTAATGATACGGAAGACCCTGGGCCTGAAGTATTGTGCAGTTTCAGAGCTATTAGAAAGTAGCCAATTGGTCTCAGATGGCAATAGAATGGGATGGATGCCATTAACAAAGATGTCTTCTCCCTCGTCCCCCACAGCCTGGTATAGGTCAGGTCTCATTGAGGAGCACGGTTCTCCAGAGAGCTTGGAAAGTTCCAGCACACAGGGTACCACTTGCCACCGAGGGAGTCCCTGCCAGGGACGATGCAGCCTGGAAGGCAAGCTTCAGACAATAGCAGGCCCTTGGGAAGCCTGGGATCTAATCCCATTTGTGTTTTTTCCTCCCTATGTGATATTGGATGAACTACTTGGCCTCTGGGCTTCTCTTCCTTGGTTTTCCAGATGAATGTATGCTTCATCATATCACTGGGTATTTGGGGGCACTGTGTTGGCCTGCCTGGTATCTTGAAAATTCTTTGGGATTCTGACCTGTTTAAGTCTCTCATCCTGAGGAGGGAGGAAGAGGAGAGGAAAGAGGGAGGCAAGCATCATACTCTTAGAAAGATGGCGTCAGGCTGTGGGAAGAAGCATTCCAAATAAAGGCAGCTTCCTGGTCCTTTTGTCACAAAAGGCCCAAAGACTGGACACTCACCTCTGCTTCAGAAGGGAAGTCCCATTTCTCTCCCATCTCTCAACCTTTGGAGAAGCTGGTCTTCTGTGATTGTTGTAACCCATCATTAACCACAGCTTAGACCCCAGGGAAAAGGTATCGGTGGAATTTAGTGGGGGATGTTAAAATAGCCCTTTTCACAAATAGCCCAGGCTAATGATGGGGGAGGACGACTTTTGACCTTATTATAGCATATGAAAACACAATGCAAAGCGAAACCTATAAATAAATGCAGGAATTAAAATCATGAGGGCCAGCAAGCTGGCTCAGTGGGTAACCTATGACATAGTTCCATTCCCAGACTTCAGATGGTCGAAGAGTTGTCCTCTGACACCTACACACAAGCTTTGGAACACACACACACACACACACACACACACACACACACACACACACACCAAACAAATAAGTGTAAAACCATGAAAGGAAAATTAGAAAAGTTTTATCCCTTAGGAAAGAAAAAATAATTTACAAAAACATTCACAAGGGGTAGTTATATCATGAGAGTAAAAAATCATGGGACTGGAGAGATGTCTCAGCAGCTAAGAGCCCTGTCTGCTCTTCCAGAGGACCTGAGTTCAGTTCCCAGCACCCTCATGGCAGCTCACTGCTGTCTGTAACTCTAGCTCTAGGTGATTTGACACCCTCACACCGGCGAACATAAAATGAAAATGAGTAAAACTCATGATTAATTGAACTCTAGAAAACCTGAAAATCCTTTTCTGGTTGAAACACTATTAATCAAGACAAGGATTTATAATACCCATCCACAGGACTCACTGATATGGAGACAAACAACCTTTCTACAGGATGGGCAAAAGACTCCTTTAAAATCTACTTAAGTCAAGACAATTTAAGAAATAAATGCATGAGAAGGGATTGGAGATCAGGGGCTCTTCAAGAAGTGCAAACACAACCCTCAATTAGACATTTCAGCACCCCCCAGTAGAATAGCTGACACCGAGGAGGGTCGAGAGTTCAAAGATGGCCTGGGTTACAGGGAAAGATCCTGTGTCCCCAAAATAAATGAATGAGTGAATGAATGAATGAATGAATGAATGAATGGGTAGCATAACTAGGGCTGATAATATTAAATGTTGTAAAAGATGTGGGACCACTGTAACTCTTACTTACCATTCATGGAACTACACCATCGGTGACTCACTGTGGGATGCTTTTCCCTTTCTGTTGTCACCAGACATAATCACACAGTTCTCAAAAGCATTTGTGACTCCAGCCTGTGGTCTCTGCTACTCTAGAGGCTGACACGTGAAAGCAGAAAGTTGGAGTCCAGCCTGGCTACCCAGACAATTACAGGCCAACCTGGGCATCTTACTGAGATGCTGTCTCGAAAAGTAAAATGGAGGCCAAGGACGTGGCTTAGTGGAAGAGTGTTTGTCTACCAAGGTGAATGCCCTGGGTTCAACTTCCAGCACTGATAAATAGAAAAGCAAACGCTTGCCCAGAGTCTGTCTGTATACAAAGTATCTTAAGTGAACCAGGGCCATTTCCCATGAAAATCAGAGAAGGACCGGTGATTGCCATTTAGTTGAGGACACATTAAAACAGAGGGGGACTAAATAAGCCTCTCCAAGCCCCGGGGAAGCCACTCACCTTGGCTCATCGTTTCTCCTCCTCCAAGGCTGTGAAATGCACTTGGCAGCCTGGAGGAGGATCCACGATTGAATCACCCTATTGAATACGAGCCTTAGCAGGAGAAGAGGCCATGAAGACCACCACAGTCCCCATTCCCTCTTTGGGACTCACAGGTTTCTTATGGCTTGATACGAAACATACCCCCGGGGCTTGTGTGTCTCAATGCTTTGGTTCCCCAGCTATTATGGGTTGTCCTGGAAATGTTATGGATTTGCACCCCGTTGAAGGATGTAGGTCACAGAAGGGACATATCCATGGGGACATATTATTCCTGGTCCCTTCCTGTCACAGTCTCTATTTCCTGTTGTCCATGAAGGAGAAACTCTGACTCACCATCCAACCATCACGGTGCTCTCCCCAAACTCAAGGAACCAAGTCCCTATAGATTGACCCCTCTGAATCTACGAGCACGGTGGATAATTTATCCATTAAGTAGTTTATGCCAGGCATTTTGGGTCATAGTGATGCAAAGCTAACTAATACAAGGTTATTCCCTTTCTACCTCCTGTTGATTCCCTCTGTTGATGGGTTTTGTCTCTTTTAATAGCCTTATGATATAAAAGGGTTTGGCCACGTCTTACATTTTCTCAGAGCTCTGGAGCCACTTGCAATCAACCAGTCTGGCATTTAGATCTGAAACTCTCGGAAGAAAGACTGAAGTGTACATCAGGGTCTGACCCAAGCCCCCTTTCCATCTGCAATGTACAGAGCTGGATAACAAGGCTCAGTCAGTCCTCAAGTAGAATCTTAAGTTTGGGCAAGAAGAGATTCTCAGGGGACCCACATGAGTAACAGCCCCTTCCTTCTGTTTTTTAGACTCCAGCCTGTACAAAGTCAGCCTCCACAAGCGGCTTTAGTGGAAACAATGTAATTCTGCAGGTATATTTATCTCCTAACCCTGGTCTCTGGGTTTCTCTATGGAAATTTCAAGAGCTTCTGGAAGCAGCCACCTTAAGAGGGAAAGGCTGAGGAGCCCAGCACTCAGATCTAAGGGTATTTCAGGAATTAGTCTATCCTCTCAGAGGCCATGGCAAGATTACTTCTGAGGAGGCTCCAGCAGGAGGCTGAATGGTTCTTTGGGCCTTTCCCAGCACCCCAGCCCATCCTGCCCTTGTGTTGGGTTTGGAGACTTCTACTTTAAAAACCAGGGGTGATTTCCTCCCAGTGTGAGTGTGCTTGAGGAAGACATTACAATGACAGGCTGCCCTGGGGTTTCCCAGCCCTTTTGCTAACCTCTCCCTGTGCAACTTTGGGATAAGAGCAGACAAAGAGCCCTTTGTGGGTTAACAAAAGAGCAACTTTTTCTGGTCTTTCTTGTAAGGAACAGCCCTCTGCAATGGTCCAGGGGGTCCTGCTGTCTGAGTTTCTAGCGTGAGGAGGATGAGAGCCTGAAGGATAAAGAGCCAAACTCAGGCAACCAGGACAATGTATCACCAAAGCAAGGACCACATTAGTTGAAACAGTTTTCACACGAGGCACATGTAACATCTATGGAGTTCATGTTTAGATGTACTCTAGCAGCAGCTGAGGACATAGAGGATGCTTCTTCCAGGCTAGGAGAACAGCTGGGTTAAGTAGGAGGCTTGACAATGTTGCCTTTCCTCCTCTTCATCTTGGTCTCCATTATCCATGTCCACTTCCCGTGAAACACATAGCAGTTTCTCTTATCTGAGGTTTCACTCCCAATAGTTTCAAAGGACTTTTATTGCAGTAGCATATTTTTACAATTTTTCTATTTTACTTAAATAATGATTGCAAATTTTTTTATATAATGTTTTCTTTTTTAAAAAAATATGATTGTGCGTATTTTGGCATCATGTTTGAAGTCTGTGTACCATATGCATGCAGTACCTGCAGAGGCCAAAAGAGGAAGTCAGATTCCCTTGATCCAGAAGTTGACAGGCAGTCCCAACAAGCTATATGGGTGCTGAGAATCAAACCCAGATCCCATGCAAGACCAGCCAGTGCTTTCATACCACGAGCCATCTCTCCACACACACTCACCCCAGCTGTTAACTTCTTACTATGTCTATCTATATTTATGAATTAAAGATTAGCTTAAGTATGTATGCATAGGACACAGGAATGTATAGAGTTAGGTATACACAGGATTTCTAGATCTAGAGGCACTGGAGACTGTTTGTCATGGACAAAAGGGAACCACTGAATACTATTTTTCTTCCTTTTGTAAGAAAAGCAAATAGTGATTAGTCCTAGATTTAAGCTCTATACTGGTACACTAAGCCTGCACCACTAACCTAGCTCCCAGCCACTGTCAAACCAGAGATCCCTCCAAAATGTACATTGTACTTGACAAGACATCCTGATAAATTTGGTTCAACAAGCACGTGCTTACAGGAAGGCTTCCCCCAGAGATGCTGGGCCTTGGGTGGGAGGGCCCACATTGGGAACTGTGAGTGTGGAAGCTTTGTGGTCCCTCCTAGCCCTGCCGTTTTCCTGTTCTGACTCCATCATTTCTACAAAAGATGCTCTTGGCCTGTGATTTGGAGAACGGCTCAAACTCCACTTCTCTCCCCCAGTCTCTGAGCTAGATCTAATCACAGGACCATTTCCCTGTCCTCCATGAAGAGTAGCCAAATTGATAAAAGCTTGTAGAAATATGTGGAGCACTTCAAAGTCTATTTCTCAAAAGACCAGCCATTGCATTATAGAACAGAATCTCCGGGAGCACCACGGCTGTCATTTAATTTGAAGAGAAGAAAAAAAATTCTAACGGCTCTATGAATTTATGACCAGCAACTGGAGGGATGCTGCCCTGGGCACAGCTGGGTCTACAGAGGTAGCTAAGTTCAATGCCACCCATCCTTGCTGTACTCTCCTCCTAATACCTAATACTCAGCAGAGGGCAAAGGAGTTGGGCTGTATGGACTATGGCTCTGTCTCCAACACCACAGATCCTCAGAGGCTCACCGGCTGAGACAAGATCCAAATTCAGCAAAGGAGGACCCTCGACAGATGTCAGTTTTCAGCACCCACTGCTGTGTCTACACCACTCACATCCAGGCTGTGACCAAGAGGCAGAATGACCCCAGAAGCAATGGGGACTGAGGTGCCTGGAGGTAGCACTCTGCTAAAGGTCTGTATCACCCATGGTTGTGCTGCAGGCCTGCCATCCCAGCACTTGGGAAATTGAAGCAGGCCTACCAAGCATGGCCTGGGCTCCATAGGAAGCCTGTATCTCAACGCCCATCTCCCAGTGAGTTGCTTCCAAGTCAACAAATGTTTCCAGAGCATCTGCTTTTCCAAAAATGTTCCTGCTGTGTGTGGGTCCCACTATCAAATTCTCAATGGAACAGCTGCACGTGGGCCCTCCAATTGCAACAGGAAGTTCCCATTTCCGTCCCCATTAAAGGCACTCTGGCTGTATTCTTTTCTCTGTCTCATTTCCAGTTGCCCAAATCTGCTGGGCAGATCCCGTCTCAGTCAAAGCACCCTATGCTGGGAAGTCTTGTGTGCTCATTTGGAAGCCATCAGAGCTTAGCTGTGTCTTGTGGGAAGTGCTGCTGGTCTGGATGGGCATCTGTGAGACACTGCCCATCTTCTGACTGCATCTCCCTCAATGGCCCCACCCTTGAAGACTTGCTCCCCTAAACCAGATAGCTAGTCATTGAGGCATACATATTTAGTAATGGATTCCTTTGAGGACAACCCTAAGAGAGGCAAGGACTGTACAGATCACTTGATGTTTCTTTCTTATAGCAACCATTCACACTTTCCAGTGTGATTTAAGAGTGTGCATATGCATGCATACATGCATGTGTGCACACACATGAGTGGTATCAAACACACACACACACACACACACACACACACACACACACACACACACACACTCAATGTATATCTGTGCAGTTACCTTTTCATCCCCAAAGCAGATTCAACAAGTCATTGTGTTAAGGCTGGAAGTGGAACTGAACATTGGCTGCATGCCAAGAAATGGAGCACACATAAGGAAGGTGTGAGACTTGATTTCTGCATCCTGGCAGCCCTTGACTGAGCTTGCAGACTTGAGAGACTGCTGGGCCATGGCAGCCGGTCTTACCTCCATCCCAACCCACACTAGTTCTGGGAAATGACCAGCCATGGGAAACCCTCCACCCTGGCACTCAACAATCCTTTTCTGGAAATTTCCCTCAACTGCCACTGATCAAGGACTGCCAACTGTACCTAAAGACTGCTTAGGAAGTCTACCCAGTTTTGAAAATGTCACCTTAATAGAAACCTGCCATTCATAGACAGTCTCCTTATTTTCATTTTAGTCTTAGCAAATGGTCAAATTTGTTAATCTTGTTAGATCAAAAACAGCCTAAAGACTTGGTGAAACAGCTCTCTGAGTTGGTTGACGATGGCTTTTTTAGAGACAACTAGGCCATCAGTGCTCTGACGTAATGAATTAATTAATCCCGCTATGAACACAAACTCTGATGATGTCATTGGGAGATAGTGAAAGTAATAAGATAGGGACTAAGCTGGAAGAAGTCATTCGTGGGTATCATGTTCTTCAGGCTATATCTGGACTTGGCATCTTCCTGTATAACCCTTTCTCTGCTTTTGTCTGCCACAAAGGAAGTCATTTTCCACACATTCCAGCCACCATGATATTCTGCCCAAGTGTATGGAGCCAAATGACTATGGACACTTTGAAACCATAAGCCGAAACAAACAATTATGCCTGTAAGCCAGTCATGTCTGGCATTTTTTTTCACAATGGTGAGGAAAAAATAATATACCCCCCTAAAAAATTCTACTCGTCTTTCTAACACCCCTGAACCTTTGTCAAATGAAGGCAGTGATAGGAGGGATATCTTGTTTTATATTCAAGAATACACAGAATGCCAAAATTTCTTGGATTTTGTCATGTCTTAGAGTTCACCTGCATATGGCACAACATGGAGCAGTAACAATCAATATAGAACCTTAGGGTTCTATATTGGGTTTTGCAGGTAATTGCAGGTAGGTGGGGGAAGATGAGATGGGGTGTTGTAGAAAAATTTCATTAATGGTGCTAAATTTGAAGGGGATGGACTCCAAGGATGGGAAGAGCAGCAGAGGAGCCATGGGAAGGGAACAAACAGGAACCGGGAGTAAGAAGGGCTTGAGGATAAGGAGCCATGGGTGGGGGAATGGGAAGGACAAGACTGTGTCCTCAATCTGCAGGATTTGACTCCCCAAAACTCTTGAGTTTAAGAGCAATGGATTATGTTACCCTGCTGCCAAAGGAATTGGGGGCATTTAAAGGACACCATGAAAGCCCTCAAACTGTGTGCTCTAGTTTGCTTTTCTGTTGCCATAATAAAATGTTGACTAACTTAGTAGCTTTTCTATTGCTGTGATAAAACGCCACAACCAAGGCAATTTATAAAAGAAAACATTTAGCTGAGCTTACAGTTTCAGAGGGTCAGAGTCCTTGATGGCAGAGCAAAGTCCTGGTAGCACAAACCTCTGAGAGCTCACATCTCAAAATCAGAAGCAGGAGGCAGAGAGCACACTGGGAATGGCAGGAGTCCTTTGCAATCTCTAAGCCTGCCCCACAACACACTTCATCCAACAAGGCCACACCCCCCAATCCTCCCCAAAAATACACCAACTAGGTAGCAAGTATTCAAATCCCCGAGCCTTATCAGGATATCTCATTTATAAGTTACAGCCCACTCTCACTGGATGTCAAGGCAGGAACCTGGAGGCAGTAACTAAGAAGAGGCCATGGAAGAGTGATGCTTACTGGCTTGGTGCCCTGACTTGTTCAGTTGGCTTTCCTCTACGGCCCAGGACCACCTGCCTAGGGATGGCACCACCCACAAAGGTGAACCCTCCTACATCAATTAGCAGTCAAGAAGATGTCCCACAGACCTGGCCACGGGACACTCTGATGGGGCAGTTGTTCAGGTGAAGTTTCCTCTTCCCAAATGACTCTGAGTCTATGTCAGACTGACAACTGAAGCTAGCCATGATGACATCATGACAATTCCACACTGTCTATTTTCAGTCAGTAGCACCTTGAGGTGTTCCCATTTCATTTTCCTGACTTCTTTCTTCCTGACTCTCATGTCCTTGAAGTATGAAGATGTTGGCTTATCTACTTTATGTTGCTTCTTTTCTTTAGTTAATAGCTGAGTGAGTAAAATCCAATCAATGAATCAAGCCATCAAATAGTAGATACATAGTCTGCCAATATGTCCGAGGCTAAGCATTGCTCTGGGCCTAGGGATTCAGGAATGATCAAAGGACCCAGTTTTGTTTAAAGCTGACATTCTACTGGGAGAGACTGACACCTTCGAATCCTTGTTGCTTCTTAGCTATCTTGTTCCTATCACCCCCACACAGTGTTTTTCTTCCAGTGTTTCTGGCAGATGTTCAGTGCTAGCTGATTCTCAGGCAAGTGCCTCTGTGGCACCTTTCCGGATCATTCCACAAAATGGCATATCACAGATATTCTCCTTCCAGGACAGAATCCAGGTTTGTGGGTGGCTGTTGTAAGCTGCTTCTAGAGAGAGAAGGTTGAGTTGGGCTCTGACACGAATTGGGTGGGCCATTCAGACAAGGATGCTTCTGACCTCCCCCACCCCCAAGACTTCTGAGTTGAAAGGAGAAACCAGACAGTACTTCATGAGCACAAATGAAACCTAATTTTCTTAATTAAATGAAGAAAGAAATAAATGAGTGAAGGAACTTTTCTCTTTTAGTCGATAATCTTAGATATTTGTCAATGAAAAACATTAACACACCCAACATCCAGTTGTGGTCTAGCAAGAAATCACACTTATGGGTGATGACTGCTATGGTAAAGAAAAGAGAAAGACTCTTCTCCAGGGTCTTTAGATCTAAGTGAGAAAGGTGGGGAAAGACTATAGACAGAGGAGGACTCACAAAATCTACGTGTGAGGACAAGTACATGTTATCCCATTGGAGTATTATCAACACGGAGTCTTGTGCATACATTGCACTTTGCATGGGTCATAAGGCAGCCCATCAAAAAGTTAGAGTTTTCCACTGTGACATCTGATAGACTCTAGTTAACTTCAATGGAAAGGCTTATCAGGAGACAGAAAGGCTTAGAAGCCTGTTGAAGTCAGAAATCAGTAGAAATAAGGTCATGACCTACACAAGGATGGTGAGGACCCTGGGGCTGCTGGTGCCATCCCTGGACACCTACCAGGCTAAGTCAGAGCTGCATCATGGTGTTAGGTGCCAGGGAACACAGAATGAACATGCTATGTCCCTTTGAGTATAGAGTCACAAGCTCTCCCTAAGTCCACATAAAGAATTCAGGTGCTAGACCACTGAGACATCAGGAGTCTGGTGAATCCCTACAACAGAGATGGGTAACACCCACTGGTAATTTTATAAGCTGCTGAGATCAAGGTTATTGGAAATTAGAGTGGTGTTTGGACACTATCCTCGGGCCATGGGAAAGGAGTTATGGGTTTTCAGTGGAGATGAGAGGCCCACAGAAGGGGTCTCCCCCTTGGAAGAGTGGCAGACAGATTAGCAATGAGAATGGTAGGTAATTACAGCGATCCAGAGGAAGGAGTACAGTAGTTACGGCCAGAGTTTTGCAAGCAAAGCTGGAGAGATGTTGTGTGGTCTGAGAGGCTTTTATAAGGAACCAATGTAATAGGAAGGAAAGGGTTAAGAATGATCAGAGGACCTTGTTCTCATTACAGAGCTACGAGGACTTGTAAAGGAGATGCTCAGTTGGCAGCCTGACGGGCACGGAGTTGAAGGGCTGGGCTGGAGAGGGTGAGCCCAGGTCAGCAGACAGGTGGGGCCAAGGTCCTATAGATGATCCAGATTTGTGTGGGTTCCATCTGCAGGAGCAGAGGACGCAGGAGGGTCTCCCCAGGGTGGGGTGATACTGAACAAAGACAAAACAGCAACCTATGGCTATAAGCACCCCAAAATAAGGTCAGATGAGTAAAACTTGTGTTTGGGGCTCAGTGGCTAGGATGGTCCAGCTGAAGGAGCTTTGATGAAGGGAGATGGGACGGAATGGGCAGAGTTCATGAAAAGCACAGGATTAAGAGAAATAATTTAGGCAGGGGAAGAAATGTCTGTAGTCACAACGAAGCCAAACTAACCCTGGAAGCAAGAGTGGCTTCAGAGGGAGGGCCGATGTGAGTATAGTGGTTGGATGAGGTGTGTTTCCACCCAGCTGTCACAGGTTGCCATGTGGGAAGGCCTGGAAGCTTGGGCTTGGCGGGGAAGTTTGGGTTATGGGTCTATCAGGTACAGGCTGGTGGTGTCTTCTTGCAGGGGACACTGAGTTTTTGCTTTCATGGGACAAAGCTGTTCCGAGAGCAAATACCATGGCCACCGAGTGTTCCCTTCTCCCATGAGCTGAAGAGTAGGATGCTCTTGCCGCTAATTAAACCCCGTTCTCTGTTCATTACCCCACTACACATGCACAGAGTTATTTTATAGTAACAGTTAGTGTATGGGGCAGAGAGATTGATAAAGAATTCCTTCGTTAACAGGAGCTACTTGGGCCCATCTGAACACTGCCAGGAAGGAAGCAGGAGCAACAGGATAACCTACTTTTCTTTCACGCTTAGGATGTGCTCGCAGCCCGATGACATGTTTTCTGTGTATTAACTTTTTTTGTCTTTAAAACAAGTCCATTGGTTGGAAACCGTTATCACCTCATTTCCCAGACACCAGGCATGGGTGGTGGAGAGGGGCACCTCAAGGTGACAAGGTGATTGGAAACTGGTGCTTTTTGAACACCATGCAGGAGCCTACACACACACACACACACACACACACACACACACACACACACACACGTGCATGTGTGACAGTGAGCCTTCAGAGACAGAGCAGAGAGCCAAGGTGCACAGCTGAGATCTCAGAACCCTAGAGGTTGACTCAGTAGAAGCTCCGGTTCAAGGCTGGCCTAGGTAAGACTGTGTTAGAACCCAGCTGCTTCTCAGACCACTGTACCTGCCTGCAACAGGACAGGCACTCTACTGAGATACCAACTGTGAGCCCCTAATTAGGAGTCCTGCAAGTACCAGAAGTGAGTTTACATCAAATCAGGTGATCACACATGCTAATCCTCACTTCCCTTCCTCCTTTGGGGAACCACAGAGCCTGGCTACAGGCTTGTACCTCAAAAAGGTAGAAAAAGAGAGCTCCCGTTCTGCCAGGTGGGTCCTGACTTCCTTTCTTCTGCACCCACAGTGGCGTCTGTCTCTGGTGCGAGGGCATGAACTCTTCCTTAGGGCCGTGCTGTTGCCTATCTGTCTATCCTCGACAGTAATAAGTCTTTTAATAAACTTCTTACATCCCCCCAAATCTGTCTCGGTGTCCCACAAGAGCCCCGATCATGCATCTTTTAGCTTAGGCTGTGCAGCAAGACCCTGTCTTAAGACAAGAAAGAAAAGAAAAAGCATGAGCAAGAAAAGAGGTTGTTGGCATCCGAGAGAAGCCGAAAGAGAGAACACTGACAACGGCTGCAGCTCATAGCTTTCTTCTTTCGATTTTGTCCTTAAAGAAGCAAGGCCATCTGCAGAGGAAGGGCGTGGTAAGGAGGGGTTCAGGGGTTCACCAAGGACACAGGCCTAGAGTGCGCACCCACCAGAAAAACCCAGGGAGACTCAGCAATTTAGAGGCTCCAGACTGGCTGGCTGAGGACCACTGAGGTGGCTGCAACCTGCTGCTCCCATTGACGTTATTCCTGTCAACAGATGGCCTCAGGCCTGATCCTCTGGCAGGCCTTGCTCCTCTGGTTCAGTGGAGCCATCTCAGGAGTCTGGAAGACTGTGGGAAGAGAAAGGATGGTTTTCCCAGGGCAAGGCAGGCCGGGATAAACTGTTCTCCTGCACCATGAGGATGCAGGCTCAGACTGACATCGAAGGAACTTGCTATTCTCTTTCTCATTGTATGAGGTATTTTGGCTAGTGAATGCACCGGGGTTACCTGCCAGAGGCATGTCTGTACCCTCTTCTTTGTGACACATCCCAGGTATGACCAGATGGAACCAGTCTCATCAGCCGTGCCTCCAGAACGTCTGGTGGCAAAGATTAAATTGCAAGACAATATTTGGTTTTGCTTTAATTTTTAAGATTTGTTTTTATTCCAGTTGCTGGGCATTGGTGGTGCACACTTTTAATCCCAGCACTAGGGAGGCAAAGGCAGGTGGATCTCTATGAGGTCAAGGCCAGCCTGGTCTTGAGTCAAGAGCGAGTGCTAGGACAGGCTCCAAAATTTACACAGAGAAACCCTGTCTCAAAAAAAAGATATTTTTGTTCCTATTTACATGTCTGTGTCTGTGTGGGTGTATACCACAAGCATGTGGTTACCTGTGAAGGCCAAAAGAGGGTGTTGGATCCCCTGCAGCTGGAGTGGTAGGTGGAGGAGAACCCATCAACATGGGTGCTAAGAGCTGAAGCTTGATCTGCTGGAAGACTGGCAAGTTCTCTCTTCCGTCATCCTTGAGCCATCTCTTCACCTGCCATGTCTGGGGTAGAGTTTCACTACATAGTTCAGGCTAGCCTTGAACTCACGACCCTCTGGCCTCGCCCTCCAGAATATTGGAATTGCAGGTATTTACCACCCACCCAGCTCAACAACATCTTTTAAGGTGCCTGTCCTGGGTGATCTGCCTCATTGTAAACCTGCATCTAACCACCTCTGCCCTAATTTATCCCACACATTCCTCGGCTCTACATGCTATGCTCCAAAACCCAGGAACCGGATCATGGGCTTCAGGAATCTGCAAAGAGCCGGGCAAACCCAGCTGTATTTTGGATTTTTTGCCTGCTTAAAAAATATTTTTCATTGTTTTGAGTTTGATGAGAATGTGTTTTCCCATTAATTTTAAAACCAAAATTGGATCCATATGTTTTCTGATTCATGTCTGTTTAACTCATCTCAATGCCGGAACAGAGCATTTGATGTCCAAGATGGCTCTTTCTGTTCTCTTTTCCCTCATGTGGAAGAGAGAGGTGGAGAGCTGGGGGTGCTTGGACACTGAGCTGGGGTCCAGAGACAGACACGAACATCTCACAGCCTTCCAGAGTCCCTTGGAAACAACTCTGTTTTCAAGGGCCAAGGTCTTGGGTATTTTATGTTTGGCTTTGGAAGGCTTCTCTGAATGCCTGCGTGAAGCACCATAGAAGGCAGGGGTCAACCAGTCAGCGGCCATGGACTGAATAAGAGCTCCACTTTCTAGCAAGACTGAGCTCTGTCCAGCATCCAGGAAACCCATCTGTTTCTCAAAGACAGGTGTGAGCATCTCAAGAGCACAGACAAGCCCTTGTCTGCCTGAGGCCATCCTACCCCAGGAGGACATGTTGACCAGGCAACTCAGAGAGCCACCACACAACTTCATAGCCAGTTGAAGACTCTGTGAGTCTTTTTGTTTCTTTCACTGCAGCTGGGCTGCAAGTAGGGAAATTGCTTGAAACACCGTGTTACACATTAGAACTCAGATGCAGCTCTCTCTTTTCTGGGTCTGTGGTGTTTTGTGTTGAGTCTCAGTCTCCTAAGAACCTGAACTTCTTGACTAGTAGAGTTTGGAGAATAATATTTCACTCGGTATTGTTAGAAGGATTGATTTTTACTAAACACATTTCTTAAGCTGCTGAATGCTAGGAGCCATTTTGTAATAACTTCTGGTCCCTTAACTTGCTCTAGAGGGTTTGCCCCTGGAGAAATGAACTAGTGCTCATTCCCACCTCCCTTGCCTCCCCCTGATAAACACTCAAGCACACGCACAGACACACAGACACACGCACGCACACTCACACAGCACGAAGCCAGGAGAATGAGCTTTTCCAGCATCCCGACGTGGTGGAAAGATTTCCAAGCTGATGAACTGACTCCAGGATTCTCCTCTGCACCCTCTCCTCTCTCCCTGGGCGTCAGCCTCTCCAGTTGGTTGTTTGAATTTGGTATCTGGCCAAGCTGAGATGTCTAATTCTCAAGACGGTCTGCAAGCTCCCCACTGGCGTGACTGGAGAGTGCCGTGTTGATACTCCTTCCAAACCTCTAACATGGTAGGATTTGGTTCAAAGGGGGCAAAGGACCTCATGCGCTTACAAAACCTGTGCAAGTTTCCAACTGCTGGCAGCCAGGAAACCAGATCTTGAATTCAAGGTGTGGAAAGAGTCCCTGAGCAGAAGTGATCCAGTCTCACATATGGTTGGTCTCTCTTTCCCTCTCTCTTTCTCTGCTTCTGCCAGGAAGACGTGTAGGACCAATTTATGCACAAATTGGTCACATTTTCACACATAGCTCCAATTATCTAAAAGGGGTTTAACATTATATTTATATTGATAAGCTTAACAATGTTGAACTGCGACTCTCGGCTGATCTGTTACAATTCACATCCAAAGAGACCAGAAGGAATAATTGGACATTCTCCAGCATCAAGAAAGAGAGGCAGCCTTGAGAAAGATGAAAACTGCTGCACAAGGTCTCGGTTTTGCTGAAATTACCCCATAAATTCCAAGTGAAGGATGGCCAAGAGTACTCCAACTATTACGGACTCATTTCTGAGACAGAGGGGCGCTCCCAGGTTAGAGAGAGCGAAGGCACCCATCCTCCTCAGCGTTCGCAGTGGGGGAAATAGATCTCAACAGAGATGGACCCAGTTGCTGAGAGGCCAGTGAAACAATGAAGTTCTAGGTTGGGCATTTAGCAAGGAATCTAAAATATGCATACACCAGGCATTCCAAGGGCCTTAAGTACTGACAGTGAGGTTTAACTACACTCAGCCATTTACCTTACCCCTGTAATCTGTATTAGCTTATATCCTCCATCCGGCAGCCAAGGCCTCAGCTGGGCATTGGCTTAAAGAGGGGTTAGCAGTAGAATGTGACACAGTCGAGGGACCTGATATACCCTCTGTTTGGCCAAATTATCCCCGTGAAGCACATTGGAAAAGAGACAGCAAGTTTGGGTGATATGAACAGGCAGCGCTGACTGATGTGATTAATTACAAGCCTAATCCAGTTAATTGCATATAATTTGCTCACCACCCCCCCCCCATGCCCTGCTTCATACACATTGCATTGTTTGCCCCGTAGATGATGACTTGGGGACAGGGCATGCATGGATCTAGCAGGTGTAGCCCAGTGGCAGCACTGGAAAGTCCCACAGAGAGCAGCCGAAGTCAGTCGTGGCCATGAGTTTCTGGCCAGAAGCTTTGCTGATACAGGGACCAGGCCAGCTCCAGAGTCATCACCCACAGGCGCTGTGGCACTGAGGGGGGAAAGTGCCAGCATGTGCCTGAGATTCCCCCGAAGAAGCCAGTTCCACACAAGCTCACGAAGAAGACAGTCTGCCAACTCAGCACTTATCTATATAAAATAATAATTCTATCCTGCCATAAAAAGGACCAAAGTTCTGTCATACCTGGCAACATGGTTAGAACTGGAGATCACTATGCTCAGTGAAATAAACCAGACATAGAAGGCTAAGCTCTGTACGGCCTCTCGCAGATATAGTGTTAGCACACTGATCTCAGGGGCTGTTAGTAGATAATGTTGCCAGAAGCTGGGTAGCCTAGGCAGCCGAGGGATGGGTAGAGCTAAGCTTTGCTATACAGAGACGGTAACTGTAGGTACCCAGCACACACTGGGCAGCTAAAAAAGCAGGAAGAAAGGATTTTGAATGTTTGTTTACTGAATGAAGAAATAATCTCTTTCAGAGAAGATGGATACATTTACCTCCATTTAAACAGAACACAAGATGTATACTTATGAAAACATCACATGGTATTCCATTAGCACAACCCACTCTTATGTATGTATGCATCCGTTAAAACATTCATAAGGGGGACTGGAGAGATGGCTCAGTGGCTAACAGCACCTGCTGCTCTTGCAGGGGACCTGAGTTCTGTCTGGTCCACAATCGAAGGACTGTGTCCAGTTTACTCTTGGCTGGACCTCAGTCCTGACCTGGGTCCTGAACACGCAAGCTGGCCAATGGCACATGTCTACTAGAGCTCTAGTTGCTCAGAAGGAAGCTTGTAGTTGCAGAGAAGTAAGTGACATACAAGAAATCCTTGAGCAGCCTGGACAGGCCTTCTTCCACCCAACCGTCTCCCGCACACCCATTGTTACCTGTGGGAAAGGGTGACAGTGTGCGGACCACATCCCCGTGTTCATCCCTCTAGACATGGAACAGACAAAGCATCAAAATGTTGATAGATGCTTGTATGGAAGGGGGCTGAATGTGTAGATGGATGGGTGATGGATGGATGGGTTGGTAAATTTAAAAACAGTCAAGTTCTGCAAACGAGGCTATGGTATTTACAATACATTTTTGTGGTCAGGGTACTATCACAAAAGGCCTTCTCAGGAAGGTTACAGTCTGTCGACCATTCAGTCATTCAACTTACGGAAAGGAGATCTAAGACCTCATGGCTCAAATAGGAGAAGACCCTAGGAGAAGGAAGACGAGTGTTTATTGATAGTGAAGAAAGATACCCAAATACATGGCTGAGACCTTAGGGATTCAGATCCTCCTGAGAGTTCTTCTGGGGAAGCTGGGAACAGTTCTTGATGACTCTCTGGCCTTCACTCCCACCTGTAGCTTCCTCCATCTCTCTATTTGCATACTCACAAGGCCCAACAGGGGAAGCATCCAGAACTTCAGGGGTAGGGGTAGGTAGAGAGAGCAATCTGGATAGAGAGATCTTGGTGGTCAGAGGCTCCACCCAGTTGAATGAGCATCTGAGCCAGGTGAGGAGGTGAGATGGGAAAGTGGTCAGGGCCAAACGTCCCAAACCAAACCTTCAGGGTCACTGTTTAAGAGTGACACAGTGTCCCAGCATTGAGGCTGTCATGGTTTGGTGGCGCAGCACCCTCCCACTTGACACACACACACACACACACACCACCACCACCACCACCACCACCACGACCACCAGGAAGTGAGTCCAATGATCTCATCTGTGCCTCCCTTGCAAAGCATGGTGCCACTGCTCCCGCCCTTAATTCTATCCTTCTCCTCCTAGCTTCTCAACTGTGTGTTTTGTGTGGAGTTATCCGTCACCCCAGCGCTGTCAGTGAGATGTGTCATTCCTCTGTGTGTGCCTTCTGATAAAGTGGCCTTAATACATATGCAAATCTTCTCCTCAAGCAGGCAGTGTATGGAAGCACTGGCGTTGCCAGGAAGTCGCTTGCACACTGTGAAAATACTGAAGGAGAACATGCGTTAATTTTACCTTACATTGCAGGCACCCATCCTGCCCCCATCACACAGAAAGGAGGGCTCAGGTTCATCAGGAGATTTGTTTTAGCTTAGAAGGCAGAGCGAGCAAAGGTTAGACTCAACACAGGGGTGACAGGGACAGGTCTCACCATCCAATCAACCAACCAACTCTTTCTCTCTCTCTTTCTTTAGCTTCCATACTTCCCTTGTTTTCATCCTCCTCTCTGTTCCTTCTCCTCTCTGTTCCTTCTCCCCACCTCTGTCTTTCCTCTCACTCTCTCTGCCTCTTCTCATTCTTCCATTCTCTTCATTCTCTCCCTGCCCTTTCTTTTCTTCTTCTTCTTCTTCTTCTTCTTCTTCTTCTTCTTCTTCTTCTTCTTCTTCTTCTTCTTCTTCTTCTTCTTCTTCCTCTTCCTCTTCCTCTTCCTCTTCCTCTTCCTCTCCTCCTCCTCCTCCTCCTCTTCTTTTTTTGGCTTTTCCAGACTGGGTTTCTCTGTGTAGTCCTGGCTGTCCTGGAACTCACTGTAGACCAGTCTGGCCTCGAACTCAGAGAGATCCACCTGCCTCTGCCTCCCGAGTGCTGGGATTAAAGACAAAAGCATCACATCTGCTCCTCCTTCCATTCTTTAGTCTCGTATCCATTTCCCCTTTTACCCTCCTTTCCCCCTTTCCTTCCCTCTTTTTTTTACCCTTTCCAAACTCCCGGGATTAAACTCCCCCTACGTGCTAGGAAAACCCTCTACTACTGAGCTACAGCCTCAGTTCTCTGTTTTCTTTTTGTTTTGAGACACTTTCTCGCTAGCTTGTCTAAGTATAGACTTGCTCAGTAGCCTCGTCTGGCCTTGAGTTTGTGGCTCTCCTCCCTCAGCTTCCGGAGTAGCTGGGACTGCAGACATGAGCCCCCGTGCCTGGCGCCCCTTCTAAGGAACTTCTTAATGGAAAAGCCTGGTGTAGAGGATTATATTTCTCTCCTCTCGTTTTTTTCCAGACAGAGGGATCCCACAGGACAATACCAGAAGAGTGCTAAAAACACCACACTGCCAGACAGCAGGTCACAAGAATGACCGCCATGACAGGACTGTGACTCCAAGAGCCAAGATGATTCTTGTATGGCCTCTGCATTTCTAAGATTTTGCTGCAGTCCTCCCGAGGAGATGCTCGTGTGGGAAGCCATCAGTAAACTCCTGGATGGGTGGACTGTGTATCCCACCCTTTCCTCTTGCCTTTCAGTCTAGAAAGTGTGAGGAGGGGTGGTGTAAGGGGGCCACTCTGTGTGCAGCCTCAAAGCAGGCATAGCAGACTTCCACCTAAAGTAGGTGGCTGCTGTGGCGGATGTCCACCTTAAGTAGGTGCTTAGCCTAGCATATGTCTACCTTGAGCAGGAGCCTAGCATAGCACACCTCCACCTTAAGCAGGTGGCTGGTGTGCCAGATGTCCACTTTAAGCAGGTGCTTGGCCTGGCATGGCAGATGTTCACCTTAAGCAGGTAGCTGGTGTAACAGATGTCCACCTTAAGTCCTGTTGTGATCACAGGAAGGAACAGTCTCAGGATCCTCTCCCTCTCAAACCCAGATAAGTTCCAGCCAAGACTGGACTCTAGTTGGCATGAGGAGAAAACTAGGAAGCTTCCTGGGACATGGCAGAGGACAAGCCTGAGCCTAAGTGGTCCAAGGGCAGAGGTGAGCAAAGACATCCTTTCTTTCCTAGAGTCTTCTCAGAAGACCGATCTTCAAAACTGTGACCAGGGTCTATATTTTCCTATGATCTATAACCCAGGAGCAAAGTCACACAAAACCCTTACATCAGTGGTTTCTTGGCCTTCCTACTGCTGTGACCTCTTTAATAAGTTCTTCATGTTGTGCTGACCCCAAACCATAACATTATTTCATTGCTACTTCACAACTGTAATCTTCCTAGTTATGGGTCATAATGTAGATACCTGTTAGGAAGGATATCTGATATGCAACCCCTGTTGGAAGAGGTCGTGACCCACAAGTTGGGAAACACCACCAGTTCTCCCTAGAGTTCCATGAGTTAATCCTCATTTTGGTGCTACAAGATAGACAGTTGGTATTATTGATGGAATGTGTAAGGCTCAGAGAGGTTAGGCAGCTTGCCCACAGTTACACAGCAGGCCTGCTTTTGGAGCTGAGCAGTCTAGCTTGAGTCTTGGCCTATAGCTACATGATGCCCTGCAGTGCAGGTATAGAGGAGAGCCTGCCGTGTGAAAGCATGGAGAGAAAGGAGTTCACATAGGGAAGCTGGGGTGTTTCCTCTTCCTCCAGGTCACTTTCTGAGGCCACTTTGTGTGTGTGTGTGTGTGTGTGTGTGTGGTGTGTGTGTGAGTGTGTGTGTGTGTGTGTGTGTGTGTGTGTGTGTGTGTGTGTGTGTGTGTGCATGTGTGTGTGTGTGTGTGTGTGTACACGCCTTAGAAAGTGATTTCCATGCCACCCTCCCTCCTGACAGATCCAGAGCAGCTAACAGCAGAACCCAAGTCCCTTTCCACAGACTCTGGCTCAAACAAAAACCTGCTGAACACTTCTAGAGAGTTCTAGGGAGCTCCAGAGTAGGCCAACATTTGTTAAGAAAGGTGCTCCCACCTGCCCCCACACCTACCCCACCCCAGAGGGCACTGTCTAAGCCTGACAGTATCACTCCACAGAAGCCTGTCTTTCGGGAAGTTTCCAGAGCCTAGCTTTGTAGAACTACTGTGACAATCAGCAGTTTCCAGTGTTCCACCGTCTTCTACAATCCAGGCTAGACTGGAGCTCTCTATGTACCTCAGGATGGCCTTGAATTAGTGATCATCCAGCCTTAGCCTCTTGAATGCTGATCACCTTTTACCGGCATGTACAAAGATGGTTGACTCTCTGTTTCCGTAGACATCTATTCAATGAACAGAGCAACAAACCTCATTATGATATTTTCATACAAATATGTAATGCACTTTAGTCAAAGTCACAACCCATCTCCCTTTCTCACCCTCCCTCCTCTGACCCACTGCACAGGAGAGAGAACATGAGATATTATTTATCTTGCTAAGTGTGGTTTATTCCATATTACAGGATGATCTCCATTTTGTGGGAAGAAAACAGTAGCTCAGAGAAGTTAGGACATTCACTTGACCTCACACAGCCAGTGAGTGGCCGAGGCAGACATCCACGGTGCTTCTGCTCTTTATCCAACCAGGAACAAAGGTTCCTGCTCCCGGTAGCTTTAGTTGCCAATTTGGCGAATCCTAGAGTCACCTGAGACTCACTTGGGGGATTACCCAGACCACATGGGCCTGACCAAACCCCTGGTGATGGATTGCCTTGGTTATTAGTTGATGCATGAGGGCCCAGCACACGTGGGCTGTGCCATCACTAGGTAGGTGGTCCTAGGCAGGCTAAGAAATCTGGTGAAGTACAAGCCCAAGAGCAAGCCAGCTAGCAAACAGCATCCCCACGCTGCTGCTATAGTTCTTTGGCTGTGAGTGAGTCCCTTGGTCAGAGGCAACTTACTTTACATAGAATATTAACCAGGCTTGTTCAGGTTGTCACCTTTACCTCCTGCCCTGCCTTCCCTCCGTGATGGACTGGGATCTGGCAGTGTGGGCTGAAACCAACCCTTTCCTCTCCTTAGCTGCTATTGATCAGCACAATGTAACTAGGACCGAGCCTAAGCCGAGCTACACTCTCAGACCACAGCTGGATAAAGAACCGAACAAACAGGACCCTGGCAAGACAGGCTTGAAGGAACTCCTCCCAGGGAGACATGCCTTCCAAATATCACGGAGAAATGAGCAAGGATGTCTGGGGCTACTGTCTTGCTCTTAATAGGCATTGCAGCTACAAAGTGGAGTTGATGCTAAAGGACACATCAATGCTTCTACAGCAGTTTGCAAAAGAATATAAGGAACTCAACACCTCTCACTGTAGGGAAGGGGAGAGGAGAGGTACTGTTCAGGAATTAGCACCTGAAGTTTGCCGAAGGGACACAGCATCCAACTGCCAGTTAAGAGGACCTCTGACCAGCGCAGGTAACCTGTGTGCTAACGAGGATGGAAAATGGATACCCACTTACTTGCTTGGGACACACACCCAAACGGAAGCACACCTGCTGGCCCGCTATCTCTGTCTCTCTGTCTGTGAGGTGCTTATTATTTTAAGATCTCCTTGGATCGCCACCTCTGCTCTCACTGCAACACCCTGTCAGCACTCTCCTCCGAGGTGTTGAACTGGTGACGTTCACAGGACACTCTGGCCACCATTGGCCCTGCATGCAGTAGTCCATAGGAGAAGCAGACACGTCTCCCTGTGCCGACGACTCTCTGACGGGCAAAAGTGTCTCGGCTCACAGCAAATGTGGGGCTCACCCACCAGAACACCGCTTCAGGGGTCCGATGTCACTCTGAGGATGGGAAATGTCTCCGGATGTGAGAAGCCTTTCACATGTCTTACCACTCACAGATCCCCCAAGCTAAATATTGTGTTTGCTCACGAGTTGATTGACATAGCATTGGGATGTAGGGTTCATTTCTATTCCCACCCTGAGGGTGAGTGTATGGGAGATTCCCCCATTGCAAATTTTTTTGTTGTTATTTTTGAATGCCTTGTGGTTTTTCACCCTCTTCAGTAATTACATTTCTTAAGACATCCTGTCTTCTGGCATCTATCAAAACAAAGAAGAGTGGCTGAGAGAAAGAGCTTTGTCACAGTGACTCCGCATGAGAAGAGAAGCATCCATTATCCACTATCGACGGTCCAAACAGACTTAAGGTCTCGAGAATATTCCGGATGAGACCGAAGACCAGGTCAGCAATTTCTAAGCCAGAGCAGAGATTTCAAAGTAGCAGCTGTGGGTGCCACATCTGGGGGACACACACTACCGGTCCAATGAGTCGAGCCCATTTGAAGGTGTTTTATGTAAGGGAATTCATGGAGGTTTAGCTGGTGTGGTCCCTGAACTGCCCATAGGCAAGAGACTCCCAGAGTTTCACCCAAATCTAGCCCTCCAAGTCTTTATTTAGGACCCTCAGGCCACAGTATACCAGGGCAACTCCCATTCTTGTCTGGGACCCCCAGAGTGTGGCTTCTATCAATTGACACATGCTCTCGAGCTATTTCTCTGCCCCCACCCTGACAACCCTGGGTGGGTTTCAAAAGACACTAAATTTGATAACTAACCCTTATTACTCATTGGCCTCTCCACAGTAGTCTTGGCAGGGGTTACACACTGACATTTCCAGCTGAAAAATAATGCATTGTCAAGTAGGAAAACTGCAGGCTGTAATTTCTAACACTCGTAGCCGTTATTTTAAACATGAAACATCGCATCGGCTTGACATTAATTTATATAATGGGGGCCGAAAAGGATAATGCAATCTTAGTGACCACCTCCATTTCATTAACTGACAGGGAGAGCCACTAACCCAAAAATACGGAATCACCCTACACAAAACAAAGGCTGTCTGCACACCTCCCATCATGCATTATTGAGGCAGACCAGGTCATTAGGGAGAATAATCAGGATGGCGGCGCAAAACCAGCCGCTGACAAATGCAGACACAAAACTTTTATGAAAGTTTGTAAATACGGTATTGTATGGAAATTCCGATGCATATTGGCCTCCCTGAGCATAGTAAAATGTTTTATTATGAAAAAAGTGGATAAGATACTTATCTTTTAAATTGGAGTTTAATATTTTATTAGTGCCAGGCACATAATTCTCATCAAATGGCAGGAAACTCTTTTTTGTATGGATATAAATGTCTAGAGTTTAATATTTCAAAGATAAGCACCCACCAGTACATCTATCACACGGCAGCTTAATGGAATTTACTTTTTCTTAAATATTTATACTGTATGTGTGTTTGCTAGTGGAGTGATTATAGGGAAGGTAGAGGAGAAGTATGGTCCTGTTAGGGAGTAGAACCAGCTAAGCCCTTAGCTCCCCCCACCTTGTTAACCTGCATGCACAGAGAATAATTAAGTAACTCAGACCCAAGGGCTGAAGAAGCCACATGGAGAAAGGTCTGCTTTTCCAAAACAAACAACCACCAAGTTGCTTTGGATTCGACCTGAGTTTTTAGATGACTTCAGAAGGAATTACGTTTAGATCGTGTGTGTGTGTGTGTGTGTGTGTGTGTGTGTGTGTGTGTGTGTGTGTGTGCACGCGAGTGTGTTTTGGGGGGTGTGGAGCTTGACTTTCACAGGAAGATTGCTTTGTGTTGAAAGCCTGTCTCCCTGTGCCCTGCTGCAGTGGGAGGTTTTGGTTTTTTTTGCTGAGGGCCAGGGTACAGCAGGCTGGAGCTCTCCAGCCCTGCAAACTCTTTCATGGGGCTTGAGAAATGCTCTCTGATCCATGCTGATACAATTACCCGGCCTTTATTGGCAATTTAGACCTGCTTTTAGGGACGTTTTAGAGCAAATGATGTTTTCTTGATTTTTTTTTTTAAAAATCAGTGCTATATTCTGTACCTCTGGGATAAAGGTAGAAACCAAGTTAGAGGCTCATTAGAGCCCTGATTGCCACAATGAGGTTTGCCGTCACCATTGCTAGGAACTCTGTTACCAAAATGGCGGATATGGGCTGCACTGGCCATTCTCCTGCCTCAACCCAAACTATCTTTATTTTGTTTATTTGGGTGACGTCTGAGGCAGCATTTAATATTCCTGTACTTAGAAAGGTCTTTAAAATCCTCCCATTAGTTGAAAGATATTAAAAATGGACTTGATAAATTTCTTTTTAATACAAACGTTTGTCAAAGAAAGGTAGAGCAAGCCTTTTGTCCCTGCCCAAAGCAGACACCCCGTTTATGAGAGTGTCTGCTTCCTGCCCTAACCAAGGTGAGGGTCATCTTCACCAAAGGAGTTGTTAGACTGACAGTAAATGAAACCAGCTGTCCTTCAAGGCTTTCTGGAAGGGGTACACTGGAGGGACAGTGAAGGCTGCACCATGGAATTAGCAGAGGCAGCAATGATTCTTTCATTTGCTGGACAGGAGGCAGGAGGTAGCATTGCAATGGTTAGAGGGAATTCAGACTCTGCTTTGGCAAGTCACCTCAGAAAAGGTGACAGTTACTTGCCCTGCAGACAATGGGAACAGGAAGGGAAACCTGGCCATGCATGTGTCCCACTGTGACAGGAGACAGCAGACTGGGGGAGGGGAGAGTGGGAGCTCTCTCTCTTTCCTCCTTCTGCTCTCACAGAAAGCCCTCTACCCCCACCCAGACAGGGCGATTTGCTTGTGTTGAGTAAAAGCTGATAATTTAAAATGTTCTTCGAGGTGGCTGTGTGAACATCAGTGAACTTGGTTGTGGTAAATAAAACCTGTTAATTAAAAATGTATTCTTTGGAGAAAACAATGCTGGCCGCACCCCTGTTGCCCCAAGTGTGTGTATACCAAAAGTATGTCTTCTGCAGGATGGGACAACTCAGGTCAGTGTGGAGATAGAAAGGTGATATAGTCCACACAGCTTCTCTGGGCTTAGCCCCACGAGATGAAGACTTCCAGCTATGGCCTGACCTTCGCCCACACATCAGCATTCAGGAAAAGGCTTGTCTTTCCTATCCCTGGACCCAGCTACTCCAGCTACACACAATCCCATCTCCCAGCTTTAATGCCTGCCACTGTCCCTGCCTTAGACGCCCCCTCAAAGAGATTCCCTTCAGCTACATTACAGCGTGTCTGGTTCCTGTCTCCTTGCCTGGCTTCCATCCTGACCCTTCTCACCATCTAAAATGATATTTCCTCTTTTTTTTTTTTCTAGATGCTATGTCACGTCCAACAGGCCATCCTCTCCAAGAGATCAAAGATACCATCTTCTTTCTGTGTTCTCATCTGTTAGCCTGGGGCTGGTACACAGTAGGTGCTCAATTCACTCTTGTTAAAGACACTGGAAAAGTTGGGATGGAGGCAGGGCCAGCAACGGTCTTTCTGTGGTTGGCCAGCTTTGCACTTATAGGATGATGACGACTCCTACTCTGCAGCTCAAAGCAAAATGAAATACATCAATACAGGGTTGATAATACAGCGCCCTCGGGAGGCAGGCAGGTAAATGATTGACACCTGCTAGGAAAGGCGTAAGCTGGAGCCAACCACATGCCCAGAAGGAAAGCACGGCCTGTCCTGCCTCTTGTCTTACGACCCTCTGACTAGCCTAGTGCTTGCAAAGTTCCAAGTTCTCTGCCAGTAGTCCAGGGAAGGGGAGGCTGCCAGATAAGCCGTGAGGAACACAAGCCAGGTCAGGACCAGCATTCAGAACCAGGGTCACGGGGAACCTCTGATCCAGACATCAAGACTGAGAATGACTCTTTGGGGACTGGCTTGATGGTGCCTGAAACTGATGTTGACCGTGAGTCTAGGACACATGGGCTCACTCTTAAGATCTACTCCATGCCGGCCCAGATCTCCCAGCTTGGGAGCTGCCTTGCTGGTGGGCATCTAAGGGCCTCCAGGACAGCAGAAGATATGGTAGGACATGCACTCTGGGGACTATGTCCAGCGTGAGGAGGTATAGACATCAGAAAAGAAAGACCACAGAGCCTGGCATGTGTGGGAGACGCCTCCCTGGGGCCTGGAGCATGGGACCGGACAATGCTGTCTCCGGGTGCTCTCTTTCCATTTGCTGGTGGCTGGATTGGGCAGCAGCATTCGGTTGGGAATGTCTTTGTTTCTTTGCCTCCTGAGAGGGAGTCAACCCATGCGGGTCTCGAGAAAGTGTGACGCTCAGGTACTGCAATGTGAACTTCCACCTGAATTGCCATCCTCACAGCCCATTGCCACACCCCGAGCAGGTGCGCAAGCATTGTTCTTGAACGTGCTAGTCCCTCTCCTTCTGAGGTGTCTGTACAGAAGCGCTCTCACAGGCTCTTCAGCTCCTTCTGTAGCCATACGGCCAACCTGGGTTCAGCCCAGCAGAAATTTTCCTGCTGCGTCCCATTGGTTTTCGTTCCCCACAATGGCACTGGCCCATATTCTATAATCAGACTGAGAAATGCCTCGAAGTCCTGAAATCTTTTGGGGAAACTCCGTCTGGGACTCCTCCCTCCCCATAGCCTTTTAGTCTAAATGCCCCGGGCCTTGGCCAGGGTATGCCATCTGCTCACACCCAACAGGGAGACCTGGGACTGGCATGCTTCCCCTTGTGGGTGCAAAGATCACGCCTCTGCAGGCCTGCTGCCCCACGAGAGAGATGAGCAGAGCTTCGGTTTGCAGCTATTTGTGGCTTTGTGACTGCACGCAGGCAAAGAGGACATGGTTTAAATAAGATTTCTTCCCAAGTGGCTGAGACAGAGGAGGGAGAGGGCCACCCCTCTGTGGCTAGCGCAGAGCTAAATTGGAAGGCCCAGCAAGAGCAAGGGAGACAGGGGTCCCCCAGAGGAAATCCCTACAGTTGCTCTACAAAGGGGTCCCTGAGAATCCAGCACTGAGAACTCATCTTCTTTTCCTCCTGCATTTACAGGCCACATTTTGAAGAGCAGAAAAACACAATTTGTGTATTGTGGGGTTAGGCTGTGGGGAATTCCGTCTTCTCTTGTCTAAATCTCAGTTCATATTGCTTACCCCGTCTGAGAATTCTGTCACCCACGTGGCTCTCCATGTTTCTACAAAACCACCAATAAATGAAAATTCTGGAAGTAAAAAAGAGGGCGCAATGAGCCCAATGGATGTTCCAGCCAGAGCCGGCAAAGTTTGAGCCCAAACTGCTGAAGAGACAAGTGTGAGCAAGGGGTTATGGGGAGGCCACGCTGCAGCCCCTTAGCATGGGAGAGTCATTTGGGGAGAGAAATTCAATTTCATAAAAATGATTTTCCAGGGCTGTTTTGTGAGTTGTAGAATGTGGGGGATTTTTTTCCCCTTTCACCAAAATGAATAAAAAAAAAAAGAAAGAAAACAACTTTATGTTCAATGTGGTACTTAGGTAGTGGTTTTGTTAATTTCTTAAAACAAATTGGCTCCCTAGTAAATCCCAAACTTGGACAGGCACATTAAGCTAGCAGTGGGGAGGCAATCTAGGCATGATTATCCTGCAAGAGAATTCCCAGAATTTCATCCAAACTGTGATTTGTTCTGTTATAAAAGGCCTATAAAACCCAGTATAGAAATTCCTGCAGGAAACTCGAGTGTTTAAATATCTGCAATTACTCTCTCGTGATTAAAGAAAGATATGAAGGACAGGACATTAGTGCCCAACAGCCAACTTGAGGTGTGGCTCCTGGGATAAATCGTGAGAGGCCCGTGCCACAGATGGACAGACCATGGGGGCATTTACAAATCAGCTTGTGGTCAGGCTCTCTTAATGACTGGGTGAGGACGGTAAAGTAGAGGAAGAGTCAGCATTTCAAGGGTCAGCCACTGTCTTGAGAGTCCCCTCCAGGGCCTCTGTTCCTAGCTGGATCCCTTCTTTTATTCTCCCTCCTGCTTTCCTTACCAAAGTCTCCAGATGGCCTGCTGCAGGGTCCCTAAGAATCTGGGTTAGAGGGTGCATGCACCTCCACTTTGCTCCCCAGCAAGCAGGCAGCCCCCATCTTTATGGTCCTAGCTTGCAGAGATAATGCAAGACCCGGGCCCCCTGAAATCCTGCCTTTTCCCAGTGTCCCTTCGGCCCCAGGGTTATAGACATTCTCCTTGAGACCTCAAAGTATTCTTCAAACCCTACTAAAAGCTATTCCTTGGTATAGGATGGAGATGGGGGATGCTGAGCACCTCAAAGCAGGAGCTAGACACATCGTGGATACCTCAGAAATATCATTTTTGATGTATAAATGGATGACTTTAAAAGATGTATTTGCTGAATTTTCGTATCACACTGAGCCCATATTCTGAATGTCTGGGCTAATCTATTCTTGGTCCTCCTTTGGCTTTCTAGGAAGTAGAGCGGGGCTATATGAGGCTTTCCTCCTGAAGTCAGTGAAAAAGAGGTCCCGGGGTGAGCTCAGGGGTACCAGGATGACGTTGGTGCCACCACACAGCTGGTGCCAGCACTCTGGATGCTTTCTGTGCCTCTATCTTCTGCTGGGTCTCTGTTTCTGTCCCACCTCTCACCACCCAGCCTCCTGGATCTTGAAGCAATATTTTGAGGGGTCAGAGATAAGAGAGATGGTGGGAACTCACGTAGCACGGGTTAGTGTGATCCCAGAATGCCTGTGTAGGTCAGAGATGACAAATGGCAGGGCCCTGAAGGTGTGCAATCCATTTATTGATTTCAAGCCCGCCCTCCTCCTGTTCCCTGGGCCTCCAGGGAGCGAGAGTCACAGATTCTTAGGGCTGAAATTGTGCAGGAAGGACACAGCTTTTCTATTGGCCAGACATCTGAGGCGGCTTGGCCAAAATATGGAGCCCATTACGGGGAAATCTGGTTCATGTTTCCGATGGAGACAAATAACCTCCCTCGGGCTGACGGCCGGGTCCCTGGGTCGCTGGTGAGGGCCGACAGCAGTAGGCATCCCTTGTCCCTCGTTGCTAGTCACCTGGTGCTCTTATAGGAGGGCTGTAACAAAACAAGGCTTGAGAATAGTCAGAAAACAAGAACTGAAGATTTTCCCGGTGCCGAGAGCCCTTTTGTTGCATTTGCTGGCTTAGTTAATACTGTAGCTCCTGTGCAAAATGAAACTTGTGGTTCTTTTTCCAGCTCTGGGCCTGCCACAGGTCACTTAAGACCACTCGGCCTGGGTATTCTCATCTATAAAGCATGGGTGACTTCATACATACATACATACATACATACATACATACACACACATATATGCACACATAAGCTCATGTACACACACACACACACACACACACACACACACACACACACACACACACACACACACACACACCCCTGCCTACCTTTTGGACAATGTAAAGGATTACCTTATCCCAGGTGTCTAATTGATTTCTTCTTTCTAGGAGCATCTCCATAAGACATAGAAAAGTGAAGTCTAGGAACAAAGAGAACAGAAAATGAAAGTTTAACAGAGTAAATTATAGTGATCCAACTCGGTCTGCATAGGGCCAGTACAGGATTCTCAAGCTTCAGTTCTCTAGGACAGCCACATAACTTCTCTGCGGTGTGCACTGTTGCCAGAGATGGAAGTGTGAGGGAAGTCTCAGTGTCATTTCACTTAAGGAGACAGACCAGGCCCAGGAGGGGTGGCACCCCGCTAGAAGCCCAGCTGTCTGGAAGCCAAGTCAGGAGCATCTTAAAATCCAGCCTTGGTTACAGAGTTAGTCCAACCTGAGCTACACAGCTAAATGTTGCTTAAGAAAACAAATGGATGGATGGATGGATGGATGGATGGATGGATGGATGGATGGACTGAAAACAGAAAAAATAAAAAAACA
This sequence comes from Cricetulus griseus, assembly GCF_003668045.3. Classification (NCBI taxonomy): domain Eukaryota; kingdom Metazoa; phylum Chordata; class Mammalia; order Rodentia; family Cricetidae; genus Cricetulus; species Cricetulus griseus. The sequence continues at coordinate 1,236,723 of NC_048602.1, read as the reverse complement.
GGTAAGCTACCAGACTGGTGGGGCTGGGTACTACCCCAGGATGTTGTCCACCGAAGCCCACTTAATAAGCCATCTATTTCCTGTCTGGGTCAAGGTATAAAAATGAGGACATACTAGAAAGTGACTCCGCAATGCGGAAATCAAATGCTGTCATCTCTCTGCAGGCTTTTCATTTCAAGGATGTCTAAACAAAACGAGGTGATGCTAACGAAGCTGTTTGAACTACAAAGCGTGGGAGATCTCTAATTCACCGGAGCAGAGGAGCCTGGGGTTTTAATCTTAAACATAGAGAGAGTTCATGAGCGCAAGGCTCTGGCATGGTTTACTGAATTATAATTGACCAAAGGAACAGTAAAAATAGATTAATGCTAACATGAGTGATCAATTTCCCCCTGAAGTACTGAGCAAGGTTACTCTGTGCAGTTACTTCATTTCTAAGCTGCTTCTGACGTGCCAGATCCTCTGCGGTGGGCGCTGGGCCGGTACCGTGGTTCAAAGTTACCCAGAGCCTGATTGGCCATGTTCCTGCAATACATTTTCCTAACCTCAAGATAAAGATCCATGCATCTCTTTACCCTTTAAACAAAAAAATAGCTATTGTAATGGCATGTAGTGAGGAGCACGGTCTGCATACCAAAACCCGTCCATGCCCTGCTAAACTGTTTAAGTATGGAAGAAGTACTGTCTAATAGCATCAGGAAATTGAAATTTAAAAATTTTTCTCACTCACTTATTTGATGAGAACTGGTACGCTGACAGGTGAAGCAGAAAGTCATTTTTCAAGTTAAATGCCAAGTGGTTATATAGCATAATATCCAGTCAAAATTAACCACCTCACTGCTGTACTGACACCCAGCGTATTTAATGCCAACGGTTCCTGCAAAGCAAATGGCAGACCTCTGGGAATGCCTGCAGAAGGGGGAAAGAAACTGTTACTAATGCTTCAATTATGTAGTAGGCGCCCCAACTCTCAGAGTGGGAAGAATGGACTGGCAGCCGGCTGACTCTCCCGGGCACCGAAGCAGGTCTGAAATCGGTCTGTTCCTTCAGGAGCCCCTCTGGGTCCTCTAAACCAAATTCTAGAAATGTTTAAATTGATATGTGGCCTTCAGACAGCTTCCTTTACAAGCAAGCCCTTTAGGATAACGCAGGTTAGAGAGAGTCCTACAGGTTAATGTGCAGAGTGGAAGACGGCTGACTTCCGAAGATGGATTCCTTCAGGTTATCAAGTCAATATCCCCTGCCCCCAGGACATGGCAGTGTGTGGGGGGACCCCGAGCAGCAAACAGAGGGAACTGGGTTTCAAGGAAGAGATGAGAACTCCCATCTGGAGGTGGGTGTGGATGGGAATCTAGCATGTCTTTCTCAGGAGTTTTACCAGTGAGCATGCTCCATGCTCCAGCAGAGGGTAGAGGGGTGTAGCCCTCAGCTTTCGCCCACAGACGAACCCACAGACAGTAGGGCCCACCCATGGCCTCAAATCCCCAGGGGCTGAATAACCAGGATCATCTTACACTCTCCTTCCATGTTTTACAAATATACCTACAATGTATGGAGTCCCTTGGTGCCTCCTGGATGCCGTAGGACCCACCAGGAACAAGAGCACGGCCAATAGAGTCCAGGTTCATTAGGTATTTATTTAATTCTTCCTGCTACAAGGCTCTCCTTGCAACACTCCACATCGTTGGCCTTTTATCTCCCTGTGGAGAATTCCATTGACTTCCCAGAGTCACACCACAAAATCAGGATGGCGTAGCTCCCTGGAGTCCCCAGGGGCTACAGTCCAAGTGATCTCACAAAGGAGAGGATAGAGGTTACCCCAAGTCATAGCATCTGTTGAAGGATGAGTCAAGCCTAGAATCCCAATCACTTAGTTTCTAGACTTCTTTGGAGGGGGTGGAGGCTGGGGGAGAGCCAAATCAGCATTGAAAACAACCTTGAAAACCAAGAAAACACAACTCTGTTAATATTCATTTTTGAGAGCTTAAATAACACAGAAAATTGAGATAAACATTCAAAAGACACCACCTTCATTCTCCTCAGGCACACTTTGGCCCCTGCCTTTGCAATGCTTCTACCAACGATTTCATGGCAGTCTCACAGGCATCCTTCAGAGCCCTCCAGAAAGCATCCAGTTTTCCTCAGCACCAGTCTGGGCACTGTGGACATTCAGGGCTGTCAGGTTGTGTTGACCTTCTTAGGGTATTTGGCAACACACCTCAGCTCAGTCCACTAAATGCCAGAGTCATTTTACTCATTGGTCAGACTCAAAAAATGGTTGTAGATATTTCTATATGTCCCCAGAGGACAAAGTCTCTGCAGGTAGGAGGAGTGACGAACCAGCTTGAGCAACAAATCCAGACTATTGGGTTGAGAACCTAGTGAAGGAGGAGACATTTCACCCTAGGAAGAAGCCAGCTGCTTTCCTCTAAGTCCAGCCCCACAAGGGGTGAGCAGACCATGCGTGCACCAGAGAAACAGTGTCCTGCCATGCCAACCCTTCCTCGTTCCTGTGGCATTCTTTTGTTCATGTGTATTGTTACTGTTCATCATGTTGCATTGTTTTTATTACTTTTCTTCTTCCATTGGATCCTGTGGATATTTATTTTAGTTTTAATTGTGTGCGTGTGTGTGTTTGCACGTGTGTTGTGCATGCATATGTGTGTGTGCGTGTGCGTGTGCGTGTGCGTGTGTGTGTGTGTGTGTGTGTGTGAGAGAGAGAGTGTATGTGTGTGTGTGTGTGTGTGTGTGTGTGTGTGTGTCCAGGTATGTGCGCATAAATATGGGTGCCAGCTGACCCAGAGGAGGTTACTAGATTCCCCTGGAGCTGGTGGTTTGTGAGCTGCCCGGTGTGGGTGCTAAGAACTGAATTTTGGTCCTTTGGAAGAGCAAGTGCTCCTCAGAGTACAGCTTCTCATCTGTTTTCTGTCTGTTCGCATCTAGCATCATTCACAATGTTAGCACAGGTTAGCCTAAATTGGAAGGAAGAAGGAAAGAAAGGGAAGGGAAGGAGGGAGGAAGGGTGGCTAATCTAACCCGAGACACTCTTGAGAAGTGTGCATGCCCACAACATCAGTACTCCGTGGAGAAAATCCACAATCTCCACCAGCAGCCATTGCTTTCAACTGGACAATGATTTCTAAGGTTAAAATTTCTCGGCGTAAGCAGGAAAAAGTTCCTAAGTCTGCATCGAACAACGTTCAGAGAATCAGGAGCAATGCATTCTCCAGTGAAGTAGCATCCCTACTTTTAAATAAGGATACTTAGGATTGTCAAAAGAGAGGGAAACTTTCTCTATTGCTTTAAAAGACAATTTACTGCATCATTAAGGCATGTCGTTTAATGGAGAGTCCTGTTATTTTTGGAGGGAGAAATGAATACTCCATACTAAATATAATAGCAACATAAACCTTTAATAAATAATTGTAACAGTTTATAAATATTTAACTGGTATATCTAAAAGTCCTGAGGGACTGGAGAAGGCATGGAGGGAAGTTCTGACTTGCAAAGTACTAAAAATAGGTCCTGACACATGTGTTATCAGCTCCTTTTCTTACAGGCGGTGAAATGGATACCGACAGAGCAGGGTGACTGTCCTGAGAATATCAGGGAAGGAGTTGTAGAGGGCAGGGATGACCGAAGAGTCCAACAAAAGGGAGAAGCCTTCTCCCACCTCTTCCCAACATCAGTTACCAAGAACACAGCACTGTGAGCTTGTGGGGCTGGCTAGGAAAGTCAAGCAGTAAGTTTTGAGAAGTCTAGTATTCCAGCAGTGATGCCGAAGGCTTTGGGTGGATCCCTCCACTGACATCCACCATCTTTATGATCCAGTGACCTGGATCGCTTTGGTTACAGATGACACCACTGACACGTAGAGAGGTTGAGAAACACTGCCCAAGGTTACCTGCAGCTGAGAAGAGGAGGCTGGGGCTGGGGGTCAGGTGACACTTTGTGGAACATGCCCTGTCTCCAAGCCAGAGCCTAAAGAGATGGCATCTTCTTGTTCCTCTGGACGCAGGTAGAGCTGTGCCAACAACCTGGAAAAGTTGAGAGGATCCAGCCTCAATGAGCTGAAAGCTGAGTTTAGGGAAAAAGGAAAATTAGGGCATCGGTGGTTCCTGAGCAGCTAGCCAGGCTAGAAGAGTCTCTCCTGAACTTTGCAGCAGATAGAAATGCAGCCCAGAAAGTCTCTGCTGATGTGTAGAGCTTCAGCAAAGGACGTATGAAATGATGTATGGTTGACAGGACTCAACACAAGATCAAATTCTGGCAATGGGCAGTTCCTATAGACTCATGAGAATGCATGTTAACACCATTTGTCTCCCCGTCTGTCTCCACTTTGTCTCTGATACTCAGGTCTGGTAATTACACCAACTATCACTACCAGACATGCACAAGGGATGGCCTGGTCTGCTTCCTATGGCTATCATAAACGCCATGATCAGAAGCAACTTGGAGAGGGAGGGATTTATTTCACCTTATAACTTATAGTCCATCATCCAGGGATGAAACTGAAGGCAGGAGCTAAAGCAGAAGTCATGGAAGGGTACCGCTCACTGACTTGCTCCCCATGGCTTCCTCTACTTGCGTTCATATACAGCCCAGGGAAATCTACCAAGGATCACACCACTCATGTTGATCACTAATCAATAAAATGTCCCACCAACTTGCCTACCAGACAATCTGATAGAGGCATATTCTCAACTGATGCTCCTCTTCCCAGATAACTGACTTTTGCCAAGTTTGCAAAAAATCAACAAGAACAAGGTCGTTCGTTCAGCATCCTCAGTGATGTATGTTAAGCCCAGCATACTGCAAAGAAGAGAAGACCCAGATGAGGGTAACTGAGTCTTTCCCAATCTGGAGAATTCTTCTTCAGTTTAGTGAAGTGCAGACTGCCCTTGTGGGACAGCCTCTAATTTCAGGTGGATTCATGAGGTCTACCAGAAGTATGACCCAATGCCTCTTGAGTGGTCTGGGCCCCACAATTCCAGAAGTTAGCGTGTAATGGTATCCTTCTAAGGTAAGATGCTAATCAATGATTAAGTATTTCCTGCCATAATAGTTTTCTCCTCTCAGTCACCTACTTGATAAGAATGAAAGAGAATGACCAACTGCTTTCTGTGCTCTGTCTCATATCTTTTCTATGTCTCTCATTCTTCCTTCTATACCCCCAACACCTAGTGAGAACCCTGTGACTACTAACATTGATATGAACAGCATGTGTAACTATACGCCATCTCTATTTGGTAGATCATGGACTGATCTACTAGGATGAGCAACGAGAGATTTCTGCTGGGAGGAGACTTTGTGAGGCCCTCCCTACTCCTCTAGACCTCTGGGAATATTCCTCTCGTGTTTCCCTGTTTCTAAGCTTGGAGAAACTGGGGTTTCCTCTCCCATTCACTCTTCCTTAAGGGGTCCCTTATCTCTTGTTCTGAATGCCTTGTCCTAATTTGCCTTAGAGGATGGCTTTATTTGAGCTGTCCTGCCTGCTAGAACACCTAGGCTAGAGCTGCCCCAGAACTCAGCATACAGGGTCATGTGTGAAGCTCATGGGTACTGTCTCTCCGTTGCATGTTTGGATGTGGAGACATCCTGACTCATTGGCAGTCAAGAGCTTCTCATGTGACCTGGGGTGTCTTCTCACTTCCTGCCCTCTTAAACCAATGTAGCGTCACCAGACTCCCAACATGTGCACACGCCACTCAGACTGTCCTCATTTCTATGTGAGTATCTTGTTCCTGCAGCCTTCTAGGCATTTTTTCAGTCACCCATTCCTGTGAGGTCCCCCTTACCACCCACGCAGTGAGAGAGTTCCACAAAGCATCTTCCTGAACATGGTCCTATCAACATACTACTGAGTCCTATTCCTATCCCTGGCAAGGCTTCTTCCTCATCAAGCCTGGCATTCTTAAACCTTACAACGTCAGTCAGATGATACCCTCATAGTGTCAGCCCTTGACACAGTGAGGAAAGAGGACCGGGAATTTGAGGCCATCCTGAGATAGAGAATGAAAATCTGGCTGAAAACAAAACAAAACAAAACAAGACAGCCAAAGACTCACATCTTAGGGTAGAGTGGGCAAAGTGTCTACGAGAGAGGGGGATGGTGTGGGGGTTGGGGCCTCGCCATCATCGTATGGTGGGCAGGGCCTCACAGGTGGCAGTCCTGTCCAGATGACTTTGGGGGGCACTGCGGTCCACTCTGCCTGCTCTGAGAAAGATTCCAGGTGCCTCACAAGCCCCGCAACTGCCAACCTGAGCTACGAAAGCTAATGGACAGGGAGACAGCCCATCAGTAGATAAATCTCTCCAATCGGAAAACATCATACATTAGAGCCAGAAGAGGCCTTAGGAATGACCTAATTAGAGTCCCTCATTTTACAGGCAAGTAAACCAAGGCCCAGAGGAATGTGAGCTCCCCCAAAGTCACATAGCTAATTAACGGAAGAGTCTAGACCAAAATCCGGGTCTCCTGACCCCTAGCAGATGGTTCATTCTGTTGCCTGTGCTTCTTTTGATTAATAATCAGTTTCTGCCTGGTTCTGCCTCAGTAGGACTTCATCAAACGGGTTCTCCAAGTTGTCTTTATAGGTGTGACATAAGGGTAGCATTTTGTGGCTAAGTAAATTAGGAAAATGATAAACCAAGAATTAAACTAATTTATCGATTCTGCCACCCCACAGCCCTTGGCACAGTAATCCACAAAGGCAAGTGACCTGTGTGGCATCTCCTTATTTTAATTAAATCATGGGATTTTTTTCTTGGGATATGAACACACTGGGCATATAACTAGAGAAGTGTGCATCCATCAAAGTTTTCAACGAGTGCAGGCTCATCTTTCGCGTTTGAAAGTCCAACGTTCACGTGGCTTTTGGAGTTTTTGTGCCAGAATATGAGCACGCCACCATGACTCTGAAGCATAAGATCTCATCTGCTTAGAGAATTCTAGGCTCTCACTCCTCCTCAATATCATCCACAAAGTGGCACGTGGGAGTGGGGGATATGTTGCCATCCTAGTCCATCTGGGCTGCTATAACAAAATACCACAAACTGTGTGGTTTATAAACAACAGAAATTTATCTCTCACAGTTTTCAAGACTGGAAACCCTAAGATCACGGCAGCAGCAGGTTCAGTGTCTGGTTAGGGCTGGTTCTTGGTTCATAGATGATGACTTCTCTCTGTGCCACCACAAGGCAGAAAGGGCCAAGATACTCTCTGGAGCCTCTTGTAAAGCCACTCATCTTATGCACTGGGGGCCAACGTCACAACCTAGTCACCCCTGAAAGGCTCCATTTTCCTAATTCCACCACAATGAGAGTCCAAATCTTAACCTAACTTTGAAGAGTGCAACCATTCATGTCCATAGCAATGTGCCTCAGTTGAAAAAAAAAAAGAGTCCAATGAGGGTTTAATTTGAAAAAGTTAATATTAAACCTTAAAAAGCATCCATCCCTAATTACCTAGTGTGCAGCGGCCTCAGAGCTGTTGAATGTGTGTGTGTGGGGGGGTGCACTGCACCCGTTCAAATATGGGCCCCAGCTAAGACTCCAGACGGGCCCCACTAGAGCCATTGGAGGCTGAATGGCACAGAGGGGACTTTGCTGATGCAATGGGCCCATCACATAAGCTCCCTGGTTGGCTGTGACACAAGTTATCTTAAGGAAGAGCTTTATATGACTACATCTTACCACATATTTCCAATTGAGTTATCACAGGGGTATTGAAAAAAAATCATCGGAGTTGGCAGTAACTCAGTAAATAAAATCACGGCTTTAATTGCCCCAGTGTAGCAGGTCGATCATTATCAAGAAAGGTTTTGATATATTTTTTAATTAAACAGTGACTTTGTTGATCGATTTCACTGATAATCATACAATCCCCTCCCTTGTCCCCCAGCCTTTGAAACAGTTTGCTTCATGAGTTGATACTCCGCAGTTGAAATGCCAAAGACCTAATCTTAGTTCAGCCAATAGGCAGCCTCATAGCCTTAGGCATGTAGCCTCCCCTCTCTGTGCCTCAGTTTCCCAGTTCTGTGGTGTTTTCCAGATCCTCTCCCTACCCTGGAATTCTGAGATATGAGTGAAAGATACTGTGTTCGCTTTAGCAGCAAACAAAACATGGGCTGTTGTTCATTCAACAATCTCCTAGAGATGGATGGATGTTAGTGCTCAGTGTGGCTACCACAGATTTCCTCAGTGACTCTGAGATCTGAATTCTTACCCACCATGACTCTGACAACACTCTAAGCCCATTTTCCGGTTTACAGAACAGAACAGCCACATTCAGTGCGCAAGGATAATGATAACCGGAGTCATACCTGTCGGTGAGTGTCAAGTACTCCCACAGTTCTCCACCGATTGATCAATTGACTGGTTGATTGATTTTGAAACAGTGTCTTGCTGTGACGCTCAGGTTAGCCTCAAACTCTTCATCTTTCCACCTCAGTCTCTGGAGTGCTGATTACTGTACCAGGTAGGCACTATCTTCCGTAACCCCGCCCTTCACAAAGGGAAGGCACTGCTCACAGCTACAGCCCAGATCCACTTCTTAGTAACAAAGTCTCCTTGTGTTTGGGCCCATACAACAGATGGAGAAGTCAGGGCTTGGGGAAGTCAACAGCTATATTTAGTCTATGTAGAACCATGGGAATCAGTGATGGTAATGAACAGAAAGCACTCAGAGTGGGCTGTGCATTTAGGGAGTAGACATTTCCCTTTCCCTGTAGTTACTGCCTCCTTAGTTGCCACTCAGAAGGGTTTCCATATATCCCATTTGGTCAAAGGAATCCAATTTAATTCAGAAATAATGAGGAAGGACATTCCAGTGGTCCTGGGACCGTTGCATTTCCATTTCCATCTCTACCAAAGTCCACCCAGCAGACATGGGTGTCCCCTCTGCAGGGGACGACTTACTGAGCCTCCAGCCCATTCCAGTTGCTTATGTCAGGTGCTCGAATCTCTGACCAGACCCCTTCCAGTACAGAAGAAGAAACAACATCTTTCTCTTATGGTATTTGCTTATCCCCGACGCTGGGAAGATAAAGTGACTTGGTCGCTGTTAAGTGGGATGTAAATGGGAGACAACGCTCATTCAAGAGCCTATAGCTACCAGCGGGGTTACACCTCTCCCAGCTTAGGCTATGCACATAGCTCAGCTGAGATCAGCTTGGACCTGGTTTTGCCCATTTCCAGGAAACACAGCTGCCTGCCTTCTTTCCATCTGGCACAGATCAGAGGGCCCTCAAAGCCCACAGCACCTGTGGGACCACTGCAGAGGCATTGGGGAGGATTTGTCTCCCTACATTATCCCCTGCACCTCACTTGCTCAGAGATGGTTGCTCCCCTGAGCCATGCCAGCTGCAGCTCAATCTCTCAGTCCCTGGGCTGTCCTGGGACACCACGGGGAGGATAAAGGACTTCTCAACATCAGGCCTGGAAGGGAGACTCAGCCTGTCACTGAGTCTAATCCTTGCAAAGGGGCCACAATGAAGAAAGGTCACGATGCTGGGTGGGCCACTAGGAAAAGGCACTGGATAAAGCTCACCCACCCCACTGGCTCTGAGAACCTGCTCCACCCCTGTCCCCCAGACCCCCAACCACAAGAATGTAAAGAGCTCTTTGATCTCTTCCTGGGTCATGGTTTGGTTTGGGGGGGGGTGCAGGCAGCCTGGGATGAGACAGAAGGGGAGGGAAAATAGGAGGCGGTGTTAATGCTGGTATTGGGGGCCTAAGGCAGAACTATTTCCAGGCTGTCTGAGGCATTCGAGGACACACATACCCCCTTGCCTGAACCCATCCACTTCAGGATTAGCTTTTGGAATGTTATGAAAAACTTTCTAGGAAATTAAAAAAAAAAAAAGATTGTACGGGATAGGGGAGTCGAAGTTATTCCAACTGCAGAGAAATGGTCTTGAATCACTGAGGTGCACTGGCCACTTCCGGATGGCTGTCACACACACAGACAGTGGAGACGTGGGCACCACGGAACCTCAAGAAATGCCTGACCATTTCTTCCTCCTCCTCCTCCTCCTAGTATGCAGATTCATTAGGAGGAAGGGGAAACAAGGTGTTCCAGCGCAGGGCTGTTTTTACTTTGGCGCCATGGTGGTTTCTGTTGGAATGGGGAGGCATGTGAGACAGGTCAGAGATCAGAGCAGCCAGGTTTCTCACCACTTCCTACCAGATGCTAGTAGCAGTCCCTGAAGCTAGACACAAGGCACCCATCCTCCAGATATTACCAAACGCGCCCAGGGACCACTCTGCCTCTCAGATGAGACTCTCTGCCTTAGCATAGGCTGTCTGGGTGGAAATGGGGAATTATTATTTTACTTTAATTGCATTTGTTTTAGTGTGTGTGTGTGTGTGTGTGTGTGTGTGTGTGTGTGTAGCCACAGCACCTGTGTGGGAGGTCAGAGGTCAACTTCTTCTACCATGTAGGGTCCTAGAATTGAACTTGGGTCTTCAGGGCTCCACAGTAAGGGTCTTTACCACATCTTGCTAACCTCAGGGATGGCTACTCTCTTTAATGTCCTTAATAGTGTAAAAGCCACAAAGCAGTGTTCTCCCCTCTGAATAGTTTTTCCCTTTAGCATCTGTTCAGGGCAAATGTAAGACCCTCTGCCCAGTGAGAATGTTTGAGCTCTTAACCCCAACTAGCTTCAAATATGACCCAGAGAGGTCTTTAAACAGGAAATGAAGTTAAAATAGGGCCATGGTTGGACCTGATATACTATGGCCAATGTCTTTTTCGGAAAAGAAAATTGAGGAGCAGGCAGCCATACAGGATGAAGGCAAATGTAAAAGGCAGCCAGCTGCAAGACCAGAGCACAGGCCTCTGGGGGAGCCAATCTTGCCGGCATTCCTCCAGAAGGGTGAGAAAGTCAATGTCTGCACCAATGTCTCCCAGGCTTTGTGTGCTGCCTAGAGCAACCCCTGAGCTGATAGGAGCATCCAGAAGCCTGGCAAATTGCACTGTGCCCAGATGGGATGGCACTGAGCTCCTTCCCGAGCGACAAAACACCTGGCAACAACTCAAGGAAGGGAGGGTTCTTTGGGTTCAGAATTTGAGGGTACAGGGGAAGCCATGGCAGTAAAAACTCAGGGTGGCTGGTCACATGACATCTGCAGTCAGGAAGCAGAGAGAGATGAATGCTGGAACTCATGGCTTCTTCATGCTTCCTTTTTGTTTAATCCAGAGCCCTAGCCCATAGAGTTGTGCTGTGCACGTGCAGAAACCTTTCTGATAGGCCTTCAACACAACCAGAGATTGACAGTCTGGTAGTCACCATCGCAGGGCCTCGGGAATCCCTCCTCCATAGGATCTTCATAGAGAGAAGGACACCTTCTTTGAATGCAATAGTCTATTTACTGGGGATTTCCTCTTACTTGGTTGGCTATTGTTGGAGGTGGCTTTTGTCACAGACTTGGACATGTGCTTCCTGGTGACAGAGGAAACATACACAGGCAGGAGCATGACATACTGTTAAACGCTCTATCGTCATTGTCTTCTTCCTTCTTTTTCATTTAAATCTTCACAGCGTCCTAAGGCTTTGTATAGATTTGAACATTTAGATAAAGCAAGTCATTTGCTCTTGGTAAATAGCACAGCACTATGCATCATTTGGCTTATCATGTTGCTGAGCATATCAGAAACGTCAGGGGCTGACTGGCAGCCAGCTGCTTTTAGGATGAATGACACATAGCTACACCATAAGGATTGCAAACATGTCTCAGAGAGTCCGAATATGAATGCATTGCCACGGCCTGCAGCTGAGCCCAGTGGGAGAATGCTTACCCAGTTTGCTAGGCTCTAGGCTCCATCCTCAATACAGAAAACAGATATAACCTAAGGTTCACATACTCAGCCCCAGATCTTGGAAGGCTGAGGAAGTAAGATGTTAAGTTCAAGGCCAGCCTTGGCTACACAGTGAGACCCTTCCACAAAAAATTAAAACATAAATTTTAGGACATTAAGTGGATCCTGGTGGGGCGGGGGGGGGGGATGGCTTAGAGATGCAAACATGAGGACTTGAGCTTGGATCCCCAGCACAATGTAAAAGCCAGGCATGGCAGCATGTACCTGTTACCCCAGCTCTAGATGGGCAGAGATGAGTCATTTTAGGGTCGGGAGCTTGCATATTATCCATCTCGCATAAATGGTGAGCTCCAGGCTTGGTAAGAGTCTGTGTCTCCAAAAATAAAGTAGAGGAATGGAGGAAGACACCCAACCCCAATTTCTGGCCTACACACACACACACACACACACACACACACACACACACACACACACACTCATATCTACATACACTGAGGCAAGCACATTTACACACACACACACACACACACACACACACACACACACACACACACACACACACCATATACACACTCCATTCCCACAAACAATTGCTGAAAGATTTGTGAAGGTGTCCCCACATTGTAAGATGCCTGTGACAATGAACTCTCTTCCAGAGCCGTCCTCCCAAAATCCAGGCAGCATTGGGGAAAGCGGTCCTGGTGGCTGCCTCTCTGGCCCTTCCATATCTTGCTTTTCTGCTATGACCAGATGAAGTTAGTCATTACAGTTGACATTCACAGACTCCATGAAACAGGTGCACAACCCCCACTGGACTTGCTGGCCTGTGCACAGACCCAAACAGATGTCCGTGGACCCCCTTCCCTCATCTTTCATTACAGTCTGTGGGAGAGGGTTGCAAAAATGACTACAGAGTCCCAAGTCACTAAAATCTCAAATAATTCATATTCTCTTTCTGTGTCTACTCTCTCTCTCTCTCTCTCTCTCTCTCTCTCTCTCTCTCTCTCTCTCTCTCTCTCTCTCACACACACACACACACACACACACACACCTTGTTCAGATTTTGCTTGGACTTTTAAAAAATGCCAGCAGTAATAAGTACATGAACTATCTTTAGGATTTATGCAATAGGAGAAAAAAACACCCTGTTCCATAGATTTGTCTATTTTTCCCCTAAGAAAGATGTATTGTGCAGGTACTAGCAATAAGATGAAGAAAAACCATGAAATTCTTCATGTTATTATATGAAAATTGTCACGCTGCTAGGATACTCTGGCTGCCCACGAGCAGCCTCAGACGCTGAGTATTTATGCTCACATTTTTTCAGTTTCCTTGGACATTAGCTTTAGCCTCGTGCAGTTGTAAAGTCCCACAAAAGAGTATTTACTTTATCTTGTCAGAGAATGCAGTCATGAAAGAATCATAAACGCCCTGTGTTTATCAGGTTGTCCCTGCATACCGGTTGTCATTGGAGATACAGGTTCCTATTTTCCCCCTCTCTCTCTGCCACTAAAGAAAATGAAATGTCTTGTTGCTCTCTTCAACAACAACAAAAAAATATCAAGAATCCTAAGTTATCGGAGAGAGCCTGTCTTCCCATTTGTACTATGTTAGTGATAAACAATGTTTTATGCCCCATAATTAAGGTACAGGTAATGAGCAATTATGCAGATCATGAATTAATTATATTTAAAATACAGGCCATTATAATCAATATCCACCACACTTTCAACGGCATTCTGGAATTAATAAATCTAATTAAAACTTTCAATTGGCAGGATTCTGTTTCTGCCACCTTTCTCAAGAATCACAACTAACAGCTGTTTTGATTAATGTATTTTATGTCACTACACAGGCACCAAGGATTTAGGGGTATACGGAGCTGTCACCTTTGTTGAGCTAGACTGGTTAAGACCAACCTGTGTGGCAGTGATCTTCTTTTCTTTCCAGCCTACTCCCCTCCAACATGGCTCAACTGGATCTTTGATGGACAGTGGGGCCTCATCCTTCTGGACCAAAATATGGAAGCAAAAGACGGGTGGGAGGGCATAGCCGTTGATGTGTGGTCAGCTAGTCTCTCTCTCTCTCTCTCTCTCTCTCTCTCTCTCTCTCTCTCTCTCTCTCTCTCTCTAGTAAGGTTTTGGAAGATCTCTTTTTTCCCACAGTCAGCCTGAGCTTCCAGAAGGGGGTGACCTTCCTCTTCCCATTGGCATCGGTTATGGCCTCAGCCCCAGCTGACAGACCTCACAATTTGCTGGCTGCAGCCTTATTCGAGAATGTTGCAGGATCTCATCAGAGGTCAAAGGTCACAAAGGTAACTTTGCTGTGGCTTTTTGAGAACTGTTTTGGCCTGCTTTCTCCAGAGGAGCAGAACCCGCTATCACACCGGAAAAGCTGAGAACTGGATAATTGCTGGGCCCATGAGGCTTGGGGGGGGGGTGTCTCAGCAGACCCTGGGTAGCATCAGCTAGTGGGTACATTAACTCCACAGCCAGAGGGAGAGCTAAGGGAGCAAAGAAGGGAAAGCCTCCTTCTTCCACGCCTTTCTCAGTAGTAGCAAGTGGACGCTTAAAGTCAACTCTCTCAAAGACAGACGCCTCCTGTTTCCCAGAGTACTCAAACCAAGAAGATGGATGCCTAGAGCCAGAAGCCACCACATCCCTGCCACAAAGAGTAGGATGGTGGGAGAGAGAATGAGCCCCAGCTTCACTTGCACTACCAAATCTGCCGGCACCCAAAGTCGTGAGGTAGTCCAGTTTTTGCTGCTATGAAAATAACTGGAGCAATGCACACAGAAGAGAGAGCTCTTCTGTCTCACAAATGGCTGCTTCCGTTATTGCTATGGGCCTGAGTAAGGCTGAGTACCTTGGGCAGGAGCACCTGGTAAAGCAAAGCAGCTCTACCTCAGGCTGGTCAGAAAGTAGAGAGGGAGACACAGGACGGGGGTGAGGCAAGAAGCAGCCACCAAGGCTATGCCCAAGTGACCTATTTCCTTTGGCCAACACCAGCTTTCAGCCCCATTTGAGAAGACAATAAGAAGGGTGTAATCTCCTCCAGCCGACCTAGTGTATTCGCCAGCTCCACAATGGCCCACGGTGCCTAAACTCCCGACAGGGGCCATTTTCCCTTGAAGCTGGTGCAGCATGAATCTTCAGGACCTTTTCTTGCACGGATTCCTTCAGATCCTTCAGTGGGGATGAGGAATGTGAGCATGTGGCCTTGAGACAGTTGGGTTCTCTATACTATTGGTGCCGGGTGCCATCTTTCTCCCGCTAAGCCTTCTCCTCTTGGAGTTGAATTGACAGAAGTGTTTGGGGAAGCTGAGTGCGGGGTTTGAAGGAACTCGCTTTGTATCTACTTCTGTGTATAGTTGCCTGTTCGCCACACTGCTGGCCGGCCGGAATGACTTAAGACATGCTGCTTAGTCCAAACACACAACAGACACAGAAACTTGCACAGGATCAGAATTTCACATGAAATATGAACGTGTCCATGACCCCCCCCCACAGGACTGTGGAAGGTTAAAAATGTTTAAGGCATATGAAGCCAGATGCTAGTCTGTGAAACTCCTCGCTGCCATCAGTGAGGTACACATTCATTAACATGTAGTATATCATGATGAATTCCCAGTCAGTATGAAAGTCTTGCATGCAGTTTCACGTTTTGCTTTTTCCTTTTTTTAATGAAGAATAAGAAGAGCAGAAAGCATGAGAATACATGTTTGTATGTCACAAAGCTATAGTGGCCCATCACCCAGCAAATCCATCTCGGTGTGACTTCTCATATTGTATGCATGCTACCAGAAGGATCTCTATTCTCACCCTAGAAAGTGGGATTATGATATTGTTGATCAAACAGAATGCAGAACAAACAAAGAGTAGGTAGTTTGAAATGGACTAGAGTGATATGTTAGAATACTAATCAATAAAAAAAGATTTTTAAGATGTATGTAATATTTGCTGGTCTTTGGCATTGCATACTTTTGATCTCTTTTCTTATTCTATGTAAATACTTGTTTCCAATGCTGATTTCGCATGCACCTTTTTAAAGACCCCATCCAAATATCATATGGGTCTTTAAAATGTGGGTCCATCTCCTGATTGGGTCATTAATCCTGGGTCATCATCTAACCTTCGTATCGGTCCCTAGGGTTTTATCTGATGCTTCAGGAAGACAATGACTCATGAATGTCATAAAATTTTAATTAATCAAAAAGATAAGATATGCAGGAAACAAAGAAGTCATAGAAAGATAGACTGGGAAAGTGCCAAGTTCAAAGTATGACTAAAGAACTTTCCAGAACAAGAATTCTCTATCTATACATCATGTGTCTCGATGTCACCTGTCTCGAAGTGTGAGCTCTGGGTAATCCACTGACATCCAGTCCTTCCTCAGCCCCTTTTCTTGAAGCTGCTTGTTCTTGTTGAGTTTTGGGCCCACTTGACATGAGCTAGAGTCATCTGAGAAGAGGAAAACAGTTGACAAATGGCCTCCATATGATTTTTGGCCCATAGGCAATCCTATGGAGCATTTTCTTAATTAGTGATCAATGTGAAAGGACCTAGCTTACAGTAGGTAGTGCCACCCCGGGTGGACAGCCCTGAGATAAATAAGGAAGATGGATGAGTAACCCATGAGTAGCATTGCAATAAGCAGTGTTTGTCCATGGTCTCTACTTCCGTCCCTGCCTCCAGGTTCCTGTCTGGAGTTCCTGCCATGACTCTCCTCAGTGACAGACTGACCTGAGAGTTGTCAGATGAAATCCTTTTCCCCATGAGTTGCTTTTGGTCATGGTTTTGGTCACACCACTAGAAAAGTAACTAAGACGCTCCCTTCCCTTCCCTCCCCGTGGTTACATTGACAGTAGAGTGCTTCGGAAGTGGGAACATGATCAAATCGGGACCAGACCAGTAAGTGTCTTCCTCGGATGCTTCAAGTTAGGGCCACCATCCCAGTCTCATTCTGTTTGGTATCACGTGCAAATCACCAGAAGCTCGGGAGCCTCAAGAGGCCACATGCACATGTTTGGTTGTAGAAGCCATGAAGAGAGCAGAACCACTCAACAAAGGGAGGGACACACATGGGAGAGCCTGGGTCCCTACTGCCCTCGGTTCACAATCTTTATCTTTTTCTCCATCCTTTCTTTGGCTATCATTCTTATACAATAAAAAGGACTCTTTGAAATGTACTTAGTCTTAGTGTATCTACAGGGTTCTGCAACAATTGCCACCAATTTCTCCGGGCCTTAAAAGCAAACTCAGCTTCATGAGTGGCCATTCTTCACTCTCCTCAGTCCCCGAGCCCTGACATCCACTCTGTGTCTCCATGGATTTGCCTACCATAGACATGTAGTGTACAGGAACTAATACAGGATGTTCTGTTTTGACTGCCTTCTCTCATTCTGCACCCTATTTTTAATGTACACCCATACTGTACCATGCAAAAGTATTTCGTTTTTTAAAATTTCCATTGAGTCCATCCATTGTGTTCGAGACCGAGAAGCATCTCTTTCCCCTCTCTACTTGGAAATTGCATACATAAGGTCTTCTTTGGGCCTAGATTCATGGCTGTCCACTGGGCTTCTTCCGTTGATCCTAACTAATTCATGAGATACTGTTGTCTGAGGATTCCTGAAGGAGGTGAGGCCAGCGCAGGGCCAGGGAAGGGGGTGAGTCTTTGAATCTGAAAGAGAATGGACTAGAGGGTGGAGAGCAAAGCCACTGGGGACAGAGGAAATGGAATTGGTAAAGATGTGGGTCATGTCCGAAGCACTGGAGGCAAAGTGGCGAGGCTGGTTTGGGGTGTTTGAGGACAGAAGCAATACATATGGAAAAATGCAATGTGGTGCTGCCTTTGGGGTAGGGGGCTAAAGACATACTCCCCTCTATGATGCCTGAGCAGGTAGCATTTCTGTAGCAGGACCAAAATATGCTGAAACTGGAAACAGTCCCTCTCAGTTTCTCTTCTGCATTGGCCTGAAAATCTTGACTTAGTTTAGCTAGTTGTGTTCCAGTGTCCCAAAGAGGAGGAAAACCACAAACAACATATATGCCAGTACATCGGGATGCTATGGAACCTCCCTAGGCCCACTGCCCTTTGAGGTGGGGTCAGAGGGGCAGACTCATGATGCCTGAGGTGCGGTAATTTCAGTAGTGGGGTCCCCCATGCACATACAGTTAGTGGATAGCCAAGTGTTCTTCAAAGTTGAGTAATCTTTCTGTTTCTTTGTTGGTTTCGGGGGCAGAGGGCGAGATGCATCTTACCAGGTGTCACTGAAGATCAAATAGAATGTGGCTGGTCTAGGAAAAGATGTTACAGGATAGTCTATTATTCCCAGCTACTATTTCGTTTGTATATTGACTATAGAAACTCACTGAAGAAAACACAGGACTGTGATTCACTGATATTGACCATACGATGACTTTATTCTGGATAATAACATTCCACAATAAATCAGAGCAGGTCCTCCTTCTCAACTGAGGAATGTCACCAACAAAAGTATCTTCCTGACATCCAGGAAGATCCACACACTAATATCGATTTGGCCATACTTGGCTGATCGTGCTTGATAGGTGTGTCCTCTTTGGGGCTCTAGACAACAGTGTTAGAAAGCAGTCAGGCCTGACATTCTGGCTCCATCCTGGCCCTGAGATTTTACATTTGCTTTATGTTTTTTTTTTTTTTAATAAAACAAAAACAACAAAAAAGCAGGTCAGAAATAACCCAAAGTAAGTCAACAGATTCATACCTTGATGTGTGGTACGGCCCACAGCTAGACCTCGCAATCACCCAATTCATATTTTAGGTTCTGACACCAGAGTTTGCGGTATTTTACAATTCTCTATTCCATGTCAGCAGCTCACGGTACAGCTGAATATCAGCCCTATTTAAATCTGCAAGAAAATAGCTGCAGGTGACATAACCTTTCGTGTCCTACCACTGTGTACATACACAAATAATTGGGGCTCTTGACCCTGTCTGGGCCCATACAACTGTAAGTACAAACTTGACATTTTGATACTGCTGCTAGCCTTTCCCGTTGTTATTTTCTGTTTCAATAATCCATTGCAGGTAGAAAAATGAAAGAAGGAAGCATGAATGATTAATGCTGTCAAGCTAAAATAATGTATTTAGAAAAATCTATAAATCTGTTATTTGTGGCATTTTAAAACGGAACACGACAGTCCTCAGTGCCACGCCGCCTGTTTCCCAGCAGATGAATGTTAGTGTTGTGCCGCCCAGGAAGCCTATGAGGCCAATGGGCCTCCAGAGTCTGGGCTGGATTGCTGAGCTGTGGTTGGCCTGGGATGGACATGATGGGAAACTTGGGTTCCTCCTAATACCAAGGTCAAGAGCAAAGACCCATGGGAGTCTTTGGCAGAATGCATCAGCCAGTCCTCTGGTTTGCATCAAGACAAAGCTGAGTTATGGTTCTTGACGTTTCTGCTCTCCATCCCCTAGGTTCTGCACCCCAGTGGCTCCCAGGCTGCCTGTTGTTTCTTGCCCGAAGCCACCCACTACTGGATTGAGTTCAAAGCCAAAAGGTCAATCTTTGAGCTGATCAAGTTAGACTTACTGGAGGGTCAGCACAGCTCCCGGCAGTCTACACAGTGCTAGTCCTTGCTCTAGCCCGTGACTCTACTGTCCTCATAGACACCCAACATGAACTTTCTCAGACTCCAAGGCAGATGCTTTCAATACCTCTCTACAATGTTCACAGTCTGTAGAGGTTAACAGCTACCTACAGCATGTCTTCCCAAACCCTGGTGTCTCCACTGAGACCCAAAGAGCCCTGATTACGGTAGTGCAGGGCCTATCGAAGGCCTCTCCTTTGTCGTCCCATGAAGGCCTCCCATCAGCTTCCCAGGCAGCACATTAAAATAGCTGGGTGTGCTGAAATCAATGTATCTATCACTAGCCTGGGAAGCAACTGGAACTTTTTGCAGACAATGCAATGATTAGTGCTCATTAAAGTCATATGATCCACCAGTTCCAACCTGTTTATTTCCTGGTCAGAGTGGTTACATGTCCCTCCTTAAGTAGCATTGTGGACAGGTGGCCAGACACCTGGATGGTTTGGAAGTCTGTGTTGGGGATGGAGGAGCAGACAATGATCAAGAAGAAAGGCTTCCTGTAGAAATCTTGGTTTACTGTCAAGAAGAGTGATTTCCCCAGGGAACAGAGTTGTCAATGTAGAGAGAGGGTCCTTGGGGCATAGGCCATCCTGAGGAGGCCCCTGAAGGAACCTCAGTTCTGTCAGGTAAAAGGCAGCTGGCCCTGTTCTGCTGACTGACTGATGTCCTATCTTAAAGCAATCTAACAAGGGAGACATGGTGCACGCCATCCCAAGGTGGTAGGAAGGGATGTAGATATTTTAGAGACTCCAAGGGCTCAGGGCGTGAGCATCTTTTAAGGACATTGGTCATGCAGTGTTGAAGAAACCTGGTCCTGTCAGATCTGGAAGCCAGTGTCTGAAATCGGTTCTCAAATGACTGGTGCCTGGCAAGAAGACTAGGGATGGAGAAAGGCCACACCCACAATGGGCGCAGTGGGAGCTGCAGCACTTTTAACCACAGTGCATATCTTCTTTGTTCCCAGTAGCTTTGCCAACAAGGACATAGTCTTGGTGCCACACAACGCAGTAGGCAAGGAAAAGAGTAAATACAGCCTCCATAGCACAAAGCCATTCTGCAGCTGGGTCATTAGACAGGCAGCATCTATAGGTCAGCTTTGTAGTTACTGGGGGGCTTATAGCCTGTATCCTACCCCAGAGCCACTCTGGGAAAATGAACAGCCACACCAGGCCTCTCTCCTGGGTCTGTCAAATATATGTATCTGGCCAGCGGAGTAGAAATGGATTTTAATCCAGTTTGTGTTTCTGCATTAGTGAAGCTCACGGATGCCCAGGCTGTTTGAAGATGTTCGTTTCGCTCAGGTGCCAGGCCTCAATAATTTAAAATTAACTCAACTCTCTCAGCATAAAAAGTAATGGATCTGTCAGAACCCAAGTGCGGAATGCCTAATTTAAGATTTTACATGCTAATTCTGAATAAATGGAGGTGTCACGAGATGGAAGGGTTCTCTTTTTAAGTGCATAAAGGAAGACCATGAGTTAGTGGGGACCATTAAAGGCACACCTTCAGTGTCTCAGTCTTCATGAATGCCAGACTCAGATCCAGGTCCTGAAAGTCTGTCCTCAGAAGCCCCAGCACAGAAACTTGGAAGTCCCTATTGAAAAGATAGATCTGTGGCGTTCTGAGAACGCTGACACCTGAGTGCAGAACACCTTCTTCGATACGACCCAGAAGTGCTGGAATCCAGCACACGTAATGGGTGCTTATGACCGAGCTCCGGTTTGATCCCAAAGCTCTCAGGCTGGTGACACTCCTAAGGATGGAGAAGCCTGGGCCCGTCCTCCCTGTGGGCCTTTCTCCCTCTGCATTTGGAAGAGGGATGCAGGGGGAAGTGTGAGATTCACATAATCACCAACCCAGATCTGGGATTTCCATGAAACCCTGTTGTGCGCTCCTGATTCAAAATACCTCCTGGGTACCTGAAGAAGCTTGGCAATGTCCCTTATCCCCATCTTACCTGAACTATTTTGCCCAGCAATTTGGAGCACATAAGAGAAAATGGAGGTCGAGTCATTCTTACCTTCTTGTTGGAGTGCGAGCTTGGTCTGGATGTAGAGATTCGACCTGGGCCTTGCTTTCTGTGCTCTGACTTCCCATCCTTGGCGCTTTGTCTTTCTGGATGGAGATCAAGAGGTAACACTGTGATTTATTTATTTTTTTTTGTATTGGTTAACTTGCTGATGTGTTGAACCTTCTGAAAGAAGCAACTTAAGGGAAGAGGATTTATTTGACCTCGAAGTTTGAAGGGATACAGTCCCTCGTGGTGGGGGAGGCGTGAGAGATTCAGGGATGTTGCTGCAGGAGTGTAAGGCGTCTTGCTTCCATTTTTATGGATCAGGACACAGAGAGACTTGGGCCAGAAGAAGAAGGAGCCCTAACCCTTCACACCCCACTCTAAGCAGCTCACTTCCATCAGCCATGTCCACAACCTTTTGAAATGGTTACACAAGCTGTGGGGACTGAGTTTTCAAATCCACGTGCCTGTGGCCTGCTCTCTCTCTCTCTCTCTCTCTCTCTCTCTCTCTCTCTCTCTCTTAATCAGCTCAGCTTCAGCATCCTGTCTGAGTCATGTGATGTAATGGGGAAAAGGAGAGAGCTTGGGGTTAAGGGCTCTGAGCAAATAAGTGTATGGATTCATATGTTTCCCTTATAACTCACCTACAGGCTCCCGATGAACCATTTGCTCTTAGGGTCACTCATTTCCTGTAGCCAAGCACACAGAGCTGTGAAGTTCCCAGGGCCAGATGTGACTTAGGCCCCTGCCTTCTCAGTGGCTTGGACCCCACAATGTCACAGTGCACAGGAAAATCCACAGAAAAATAAGATGGTGCCAACAACTGCCATGTTGCTTGACTGTCTCTGCATGTGCTAGCCCTATCTGGACATTTCTGAGTCCATGTTAGGCAAACACAATACATGGCTTAGAAGTCCTCCAAGGAGACCTGTATCCCTCAAGGACAATAAGGGGCTTTGAACAAATGGTGTGGTAACATGGAGACTCTGATGACTTCTCTCTTCTTCTGCTGTCACTGGTAGGGTAGGTGGTGTTCAGAAAGGAAAAGCTACTGGAGTCTTCCAGAGAGACAGCCCTGAGTGACTTTCAGTGGCAGAGGCAGAGTGTGAAGGAGTCCTATCCCCAGGATCTGACCATATCCCTTGTTTTTATGTTAAAATGGAAAAAAGAGACTCGGTATTCAGACCCCTTTCCTTCCCGTGGAGACCGAAAGAAACTTCTAGAATCTAGCTTTTCAGGTCTGAGCAGGCCCCTCTTTCTTTCCCAAAGCACTCAACAAGAAAGCAGTAACTTTCTCTGCACCCAGGGTTCATCTCTTTCTCCCATGTCCTTGTCCCTTCTGGGGATTTCAAACCCAACATGTGCCATTTGTCATGGCTTCTTGTTACAGCACTCTGTGAGGACAAGCCTGCCTCTTTAATACTCTGAGTTCTTGGTGGGATGAAACTGTGCCCTGCTGGTATCTGGAGCTCCAAGGACCAGGACCAGTGCTGAGCATGTTGTCTGCAATTGCCATCATAAAACTGAATTCCTGATTCCATCCGTACACTCTCTATATGCTTCATGGAATGAGATGCAGACGGTAGGTTTTAAGTGGGGCCAACAAACACTAGAATAACTGCTCACATTGTTTTCAGAAGTTTCTCTCCCCAAAGAGGAGGGAATTTGAAAATATCTTTGCAGAAAGCTGACTGCTTCCAGGTCTACACACCTGTAAGGCAATGACCGTCAATGAGCATAATAGTTGTCCAAGGCCAACCATGGTCTTGGGAAATGGAGAATTCACTGTTGGAAGGAAAATAAGTCAGCATTCAGAATGGATTCAGGAGAGAATCTTGAATGGCTTTATTGCTCTTGGAGGCTAGTCTTTCTAGACTGAGGGATATCTTCTTCAAAGAGCTGAGTATTTAGGACAAACGGCAGTTAGTGGATCACAGCTCAGGGGGAAGATGGACAAAGCTGGCATCTTTGAGAATGCCCATGTGGCTGCGCAGCTCTTGGGGCACCTTGCATTGCTGAGACTGGAACTGTTGGCTGTGGACAGCCATATCTTCTTGCCAGTCTACACCTACATTTCCTGGCTGTGCCCAAGCCTTCAGTGAAGACCTGCAAATGTCACAGCCTGCTCCTCTGTGAGTTCTAAGCGGATAATCCGAGGAGCACCTACGCCATCCTCCTGCCTGGTGGCACAGCATTTGTTGTGTGAAGAGAGTATGTGTTCAGCAGAATAAGTCACATGCATCCAAACAATAGTGAAAGGCACCTGGGAGAGCCTTGAAAACTGGCGACTAGCCGAGGTTGAAGATTGGGGCAAGAATCCCAGTGTGAGCTACCAGAGGCAGCGGAACATGGAAGCTTTAAAAGTCTGAATATAGATTGGCCTCTGCGAGTCTTCTTGGCTAACCTTGGGCGAATGATGCCTCCGTTGCCCACACCCTTAATGCCAGAACCCTTTTAGTCCAATACGCTTTTTGGGTTCAGAGTGTTTGGATCACCCCAAGACAAGGATTCCCTGAGCCCACACCTTCTCATGCTCCTGCTGGGAAAGACGATGGCACCATGTAACTCCTTGCCTATGACCAACACCTGTGTGCCACACACGTGAGCACTCACACAACTCATCCTGTCGTGCGCACACATGCAGAGCAGACCTTACCCGCTCAGGTCCTAGAACCTCCAATAAATCCTCCCACGCATTGCATTCTGATACTTCCTGCCAAGGGAAGCCACACCCCTATGTGGGACCATCATCGCCAGCCACAGATTGGCGTTGCTTCTTCATCCGTGTCAGGGGGGTGGTGGGTGTTACTTTAGGGGATCAATGCAGCAAGCTTCAGATGATGTATGTAGGAAAACAAAAAAACAAAAAGAAATCTCTCAGCCCCGTGCACAGAGAATGCAAACCTATTTGTGCTGAGAGAGCTGCATTCTGCCATATATTTGTTGTTTGTTTGACTGTTGTCAAATATAATAAAAAGAAATAAAACTTGGTGAACAGAAAAATTAAGGCACGTAAATGTGCTATTGTTTTTTATTTTGTCCCAGACTCATAAAACAGTACTTCCCTTCCCTTCCCGAGTGGTCAGATAAATACATTAACTATATAATGGAAAGAAAAAGACATCCATGGAAAAGTGTTCTGCAGGGGCTCGGGACCCGATCTGCCCACTTTCCTGGCTGCTTTCCCCATTTTCTGCAGAGCTCAGGGCCACAGGAAAGGGGGACTGGTGATGAGTATCCCTCTGGCTCCAGACGCTCTCTCTGACCCTGAATCCTCTTTCCCTAATTTCAGCCTCTTGCCTACAAAAACACCAAATCACCCTTTTCTCCTTGGTGACATTTCCTGTTTGCTACCAATGTGAGTACTCCTTCTTCTACAGCCACTGCCAGTACCTCCTCTTGGGAGCACCGTTCTCCAAAGGATGCTGAATCCCTACTCTGTCACTTTGGGGTACAACATGTTCAGGGATGTTCCCACCCATCTTACAGGCCTGGGGCACTGGGGAGGGTCAGCAATATCCTACTTAATCCTGAGCCAACAAACAGATATGAAACCACCCCGTGCCTCTGACCTGGTTTGAAAGATTCTGACATGCCAGGAGCACGCTATAGGATACAGTCTCAGCTATGTGTTAGAGTACCTGGAATCTCATCCTGCTTTCCACAACCCTCTTCTCGGGCCTTTTACTGCCTGGTTCCCTGGCCCCACCCAGCCCTGGGCACATCAGGAAGCAATTCTTTAACAGATTCCTGCACAGGAAGCTTGGACCGCAGACAGAATTCTGGAGGACCTTCCTGGATTAATTAGTTTTCTGGTTGCCATGACAAACCACCTGAGAAAAATAACTTAAGGAAGGAAGGGTTAGTTTATTTTGAAGGCTGCAGTCTGAAGATGGAGACTCATGGTGGAGAAGGCATGGTGACGGGGGTCCTGAAAGAGTTGGTCATACTATGTGCGCAGTGAGGACACACAGTCTGGGCTCATTTTCTCCTTTGTTTTCAGCCCTGGATCCCAGCCCATGGGATGTCACTGCCAGCATTCAGGGTAGAGCTACCCACCCCAGTAAATCTCACCTGAAATACTTCAAATGACACACACATACAGGTGTGTCTCCCCGGCGATTCCAAATCCCAGGTTGCCCATGAAGATTTCCCATCATGCTTCATATAAGAAGACTCTCCAGAACCCAGTGTGCCACCTCCTTTGCCCCTGGCCAGGCAGGTCTGTGACAATGAGGAAATGGTGTGAAAAGGAACTGCTTGCTTCTATCCTGAGAAGCAATCCTCGGCTAATTCGGCTAGTTTGTGGCTTGCCCCCATCAGTAGCAGGACTGAAATGGGTGAAAACAACACTGCTAGAACCCATGGGACCTTCCCAGCCACTCCTGATGGCATCTCTGGGCAATCCACGGGATGGTGGAGCGCTCCGGAGGGAGTCCCTGCATTCCTGACTCAGAGAGGACTTGAAGCAGCTCTCTAGAAAGATGGAGAAGCCGTGGGCCCTCACTCCGTGCTGGTAGAGATGCTTGAAGGGTGGAAATTCTCCACCAAGGATTATTTTCAGACCCTATTCTAAGTGAAGTTCACTTACAGCCGTCACTTAGCATCTGTGGGAGACTGGCACCGGGACCCGGGTGGAGGGTGCTTGCTTAAATCCTTTCTGTGAAATAGCATTCACTCAATCTGTACAGAAACCTAACAAGAGCCATTGTTATCCCAGTTTATGAATGAGAAAATGTACATTCAGAAAGGTTCCAAACCTTGTCCTAGACCATACAGCCTAGGGATAGCAGGGCCACGAATCAACTCCCAGCATTCTGAGCCAGCATCTATGTTCCCATACCCCTCTTTGCTCCCTCTTTGCCTGAGACAAATTGACACGTTCTATGCCGTTGGTTCAAAGTTCAGACTCTTAAAGACACATGAAAAAAAACAGATCTACCTGTGCAGCCACACAGGGGCAAGCCCTTGGGAAAGGAAGCTTAGCTCCAGGCTGCTGAGCCACTGCTCAGTGAGGGCCAATAGCCCAGAGAGCCTAGGTTCAGTGAGGGGAGCTAGCACTGTCTGCCCTTGAGACTGAAGAGCAGGAGAGACCTATGAGCACAGTAAGGTGGGGGAGTAGGAGAAGGAGGTATAATAGCTCTTAAGGTCCTGGGATGAGGGCAGAATGGAAGAGAGCTGTGTCCATGTCTGGGAGTGGTGGGCTGGCAGTTTGAGAAGACAGATGGACCCGAGTGCTGCGTGAAGAGATCTCGCAGGACACGTCGGTTTGTTCTTCTGTGGACTGAACATCAGCAAAGGGCTGTCCCAGGTTTTGTCTGTCCACACTTGTCTGTCTCCCTTTGTTTAACCTCTCTATACTACCTACAGCCTAATGCTTCTGTCTCCTGTGAAGTGGGCACTTGAGCCTTACCGTCCCAGGGTTATCCGCTGCAATGACTCCTGTAGGCACAGTTTGCATCTCTGCCCACCTTTCTACTACCTGTTCTTTTCTTGAACTCAAATCAGGATGGAGAGAGGGGGTTGGTCTCTGTCCTCTTCTACGGTGTTTTGGCATATTGTTCTAGTTGTCTAGTGGATTAAATCATAGATACACACAAGCACATGCATGCCTTTACACACCTCTACACATGTACACACGTGCACACGTACACACGCGCACACACACGCATGCACACACGCACACACCAGACAACTAACCAGAGCCGAAATCCATTCTCATGACAGTGCTGCCTGACATACAAGGGAGAAAAAGAAATATTTGCCCAACGGCTCCATAATTTGGATAGAAGCTCTTACGGTTAATTAATGATTCATCTGTCCCTGAATTCAGTGACATCCCATTGATCCATCTTTCTGACATCACCCTGCCTGCCCCCCAAGCCTTCCTGTCAGTTGCAGAAAAAGGCCATGTGCCTGGCTTGTGTTGATGTCCACACTAAAGGCTTGGTCCCCAAGACAATGTGTGTGTCTGGTGGAGGAGGGGGGTCTTTGGAAAGTGACTGTGTCATGAGAGCCCTGCCCTCATCAATGAAGGACAGCTTGATGGTGGTGGCTGTGGATAGCAGACTCTAACTAGAATGAGGTAGACTGTCTTTGAAGAGAATTTCTTGTCCCCACTCTGCTTGGGACTGCTTCCCTGGCTTTCCTGCCACCACTGAGAATGGCGTTCTCCTCCACTGTGGCACTCAACCGTGACACTCAGACTCACCACAGATCCAAGAGTGTAGCTGGTCAGGGCAGACATGATGGCAACTGGAAATGCTAATCAAAATTAATCTAACCAACACTAATACCCTTTAAGTTGTCTGTGTCGGGCACTTTGTCACAGCAAGGAAAGCCATGATAACCCCGATGGGAGCCAACCAAGAGCCTGTCTCAAGCCCTTGCCCCTTTCTGTTTCTCAATAGTGATTTCTAGCTCCCTTGCACATATAAGTCTCAGAGAGTTCTAAACGGCACGGTACTAAGAAGGGAGACTTGGTGGTAAATGTCTCATATGGGATCATTTTCTTTCTGATTTAAAGACAAAACCAAGAAAAAGAACAGAGGGGAGTTACATCAGCAGGACAGCAGAGAGTCTTTTCCCTTCTACCTGCTTTGAAGACGGGTTTAATGCCTGGAGCTTCAACGGCCATTTTGCCACCATGAGTCTACAATGTACACAGATGAACATTGAGCGAGTTACTGAGGAGAGGATGAAAACCCCAGAAAAAAAAAAAAATCCTGAAAGCTTGGTGGTTCCACACTGGAGCTGACAACAAGGCTGAAGACATCTTAACAATAAACACCCTAGATGTTTAAGACACAGTTAATCTGGTTTTCTGTTACTTAGAGTGAAAAGCTTTCTCATCTGACAGACACATCTTAATGGCCACTCTCTTAAGCTATGCAAAGGCCCAGCAAGAAGCTTTGAAATGACTCTTCATAAATACTCCTTTAAACTAGCCACGGGACATCTGCATTTCTGCCTGGAGCGAGGGAGAGACGCAGGCAGTCCCTTGAATGCCTATCTGGTGTCCTTAACTAAGCTGTTTACCGGGAAGAATGTGTTTTTTTATGTGCTTCATCTCCTAAACAGCACCTTAACTGTCTCTGTGTGTGGAGAGGAGCCGGGCAGATTCCTGAGGCATTGTGCTGAGCCAGGCATTTGTTAGGGCTTCTCTTAAACAATTGCCCTCACTTGCTTCCCACTTAGCTCTCTTCTTCTTTGAACATGCGGCACTCTCCAACGCTCTGGATATTTCTGGGGTCAAGGTTGACGTCTATCTGTTCCCTGCAGTGCTCAACCGTGTATGGAGCATGGGGGACGTGCTCAAAAAATGAGGTCTGGATGAGAGGACACAGTCAGGGCACACGCACAACACATCACCAAGTACGCCTGGACCTGTGATGGCGTTTAGCCTTAGCCGAGTCTGGCCATTTTACCTCCCCCTCCAGTGCCTGGGTTCTCCAGTGCCTGAGGAGCAGCTGCAGCCATTTTGCGTACTTTCAACTAAATGCCTCGTGACTGACCTTCGGGCTACTGAATGAGAGGTTACAGCCCTGCCACTCTCTGGAGTCTCCAAGAAGCTGCAGAGCTTCATTGAGAAAGACAAAGGATTTCCTGAGTTGAGGATGCAGAAGCTTGCAGAGGAGACCCAGGTCCCCAGCTGGCTGGCCTTCCCTATGCTGGCGCTCCCTCGGATTTCCTCTGTCTGCTAGTCATTTCCCCAAAGCCCAGCAACGGCTTGATCTGCATCTTGAAAACTTGTCAGGATATGCATCCGTGGCTGATCAGCCAGGGCAGGCTCCTCCCAGCCAGCCGTTTGTGCTTCTTGGTGCACTCAGTGCAGGTGCCCTCCAGGGCAAGCAAAGCAGGGCCCACGAAATGCATGAGCACCCCAGCAGGGGGGCCTAGGTAATCAAGAACTGGGCTCTAACCCTGCCCTCCCTGGCACTGGACAGCCGTGGTGACAACGTGTTGCTTAAGTCTGGTGTCTTTGCAAGGCTCAAAAGACACACCTGCAGGTGCCAGAGAAGGTGCTCAGGTGGACTGGACAGAACACCAGACATCTGAGTTCTTTCCTGTGCCTCAGTTTCCTCACTGGTGAAGGTGGTCCTCCACGCTGTCCTTGGAGCTCCCAGTCTTGGGAACCCTCCACTCACATCAGGCATTTAATGCAGTGTGGATGGTCACGGGCTTTCTGTTGGCCTTCTCCTACAGGAGAGATCACGTCAAAAGGCCCCTCAATGCCATTCTTCAACATTTCTTCACACAAGGCTGGCCCGGGAGATACAGGGAGTATGACCATGGCCCTTCGTTATTCTCTAACCAAATCCTGGTGAAAGGGGCTCTCCGGTCCCACGGGCCTGGTGGATAACAGAGAAGGGGATGGCATTTGGAGTAGGGATCATGGAGACATAGCAATCATGGAAGACTTTCAAAGTGACTCATATCTTGAAAGCAGTGTTATTTTATATCCAGTCTGAGAGAGTAATATCAAACTCATGAAACATTTACTGACTTGGCTGCATAAACAGCAAACCACCTCTCTCCCATTAAATTTTTTTTCTTTTCTTTTTTTGCAAAGGATATTTTAGTAAAATACTGCAGCTTGCAATTTAATTACAATGAGTAATTAAAACTTAGAGCATAATCATTTTTGGCAAAAAGTCAGTTTTTGTTAAAATTTTAAGATAGAAAAAAGATGCATATTACGACCATAATACTGTTAGTAATTAAGATAAATGCATCAATTATTAAAGATGCAAACATGTCAAGCAAGCATAACTAATTATTTGAGCATGTTAACAGTTGTTTAATGTTAACAAGCAGTGAATTATTAAAGACCCCATGTGTCACATTCTGGACTGCACAAAATACAGTGTTCTGGAACACTTTATGATTTTCAGGTTTTTCCTTAGAACTCCTCTGTCGGGCTAGCCATAAAGTTAAGATAACTTGCCTTTAAAATGGATTTCTAAAATAATTAGCTGTAATCAGGCTGGGTGAAACCACGTCTCAGAGTTTGTGCGGCAGAAGGAAAAAAAAAAAAAGCAGTGGATCCCAGAGAGAAACTGCCGACCAAGCAGCATGTCCGCAGGAAAGATTTATGTAATTTGGGGAAAATGTTTGCCACTGAAGGTTCGACAGAGGGGCAGAAACTTGAAAATGTAGCATTGGGTTGGTACAAAAAAAAATAATACTAATAATTTGAAAATCCAGGGAAAAGAAGAGATTCAGCGGCTCCACACACATTTCCCAGCTGTATGTTTCTTCTTTTTTTTCTATTTAGAGGCACACCTTGAAAACAGCCCTTCACGCAATCATATAATCAAGATGCCAATTAAGACACTTGTATAAATCACATGCAAAGCAATGCTTGGATTATTTTTGACTGTCAAACCGCAAATCAACGCCGGCAATGTTCTCACTGGGATTCAACCATTCTGGGGCTTTTCCTTTCCCTAGACACAAAACAGAGGCCCTTGGGGCTGGGTGGAAGCAGGGGTTGCATCTGTAGATGGACCTAGAAATCAGTGAGGAAGCATTGGGGGCCCAGAGTCCCATGCTCTCTGTTCCCTTGGGCCCTCAGCCTCCACCCTTGACCCTGTGAAAAGGACAAAGGAGCCTGGATTGGGTTCTGAGGGATCTGGGTCTATGGAAAAGGGGAGAAGGATCTTGACATAATGTGGATTAATTCCTAGCTGCCATTGTCTGGCACCCACTGGGATACACTATGGGCCTCAAAGAATGCACCTCTGAGCCCATCAAAGAGCCTTCTCCACCCAGAGGCAGCCGTCCTCTGCTTGTGTGCAGGGCCCCCCACTGTTACACAGTTTCACAGACAGGGAGTGTCCATGGGTGTGACCCTCCTTAGAAACTCTGATGCCCGGCCCTCTGCACTACACTAGGATGTCAGTAATGAGCCCAATACACAGCCTGCTTACCAGAACTCAGAATGGTCCAGAAGGAAGGATCACAGTAAAGAGCAGCTACACCCAGGAGGAGAGTTGGCCAGTTGGCCTTTCCCTAAGTGAGAGAAAGAGGGTTTTCATTTGGTTGTCTATCCAGCCTACTTTGCAACTTTCACAGGGACAGGAAGTGGGGCAGACTGGGAGAGCCTCCAGAGAAAACCACGTTGAGATTGCCACAGTCTGGGGGAAGCTAAGAGCTCAACGGGCAGCCAATATTAACCTTCCCTGAATCAAAGACTTGAGGTTCAGGGAAACCGGGGCCCAAGGGTAGGGAGCAGTCAGTTCGAAAAAGCTTGCAGAAGTAGGTATGCCAGCTGCCCTCCCCTTTTCCCTGCAGGTGCAGGTATTCACAGTCAGCTCTCCAAGGTCAGCATCCACAGACAGTCAGCCTTTTAGCCCCATCACAAAGCAGGAGGGACCTGTTTTCTGGGAGACCCTCCTTTTCTCCTTCAGACTTCCATTGTCCATTGTGTTCACTGGCAGGTGTATACCACATAGACACTCACCTTATTTATCCCCTGCAAAACTAGACAGAACTGGATTCTCAAATGACACCAGAAAATCTCAACTCCATGCACTCAGGCATACACCTGGAAGAAAAGACCACAGAGGATCTCTGCTCGATGGCTTCCTTTCCTTGACGTGCTCATTGTGTATACAGCTCTGGTCTATCCACCTGCCTAAGGTGTGACACCACCCCCAGTGGACTGCTTCCTCCCACACCAACTGTTAATCAAGAAAATGCCCAAACAGACACTGCCCATGGGACAATCTGATGGCGGCGATTTCCCAGCGGAAGGTCCCCCCACACACACACTGGCATCAGGTAGAGGGCCTTACAAGAGATGGATACTCTTGTCACTTCTGGTCTGAATTTGGCTGGGACCTCTGGACTTAGTAGATCTGCAATGGCCACAATTCTTTGCAGAGTTGGGTGATCAAAGGATGCCAGGCACCCTGGGAGAGAAGGGAAAGAACTGATGTCACCAGGGAATGTCTGAGTCTCTCCTAGGGGAGGTCCAGGGGCTGTCATCTCCATGTGCCACACTGCAGGTAAGCAGTCCAAATTATTATTCGCACATGGGGATCATGTCTCCTCTGGAACACAGCTTTGCAGACTGAGTAAGCTTTCTCTATGTCCCACTCCTTCCCACCAGAAGACACAAGGAGTAGCAAGATGATGGCGTTGGATAACGGAGCAAGAAGGTGGGTGGAGCCTGGGCCTTCACACAAGTACATCTAAGTGAGCTTCCAAGACCTGATCATGCCTCTCCATGTGACAAACTTCCATGTGTTTGTCATTATAATTCCTGACCTGTTTGTAATAGAACCTGTTCCTGACCAGGCAGTGACCACATCAGTATTGAACTATTCTTAGAATCTATATGAGGGCCATCCGATGTGGTATCTATGGACATGGATGGTATGGCTCTTCCTTCTCCCCTTATCTGGTATCTGACTCCCTTGTATCTTCCTTTTTCAAAATGTGTCTCCTTTATTCCATTTTCTGAAACACCACACAGCCCTCATACTTCCAACACACAGAAACACGGAGCCTTTGCCTGTGTTGATTTCCCTTTCTGTGAAATGCCTGAAGTGTCAACCACTATCTTTTTGCATGTCTATGATTCATATTTTCTGGAACCTTCCTTACCAAACCACACTCCAGTTCTTTGCCTGATTCTTACTCATCCTCTTAATCTGTCACTTTCTGGGCCCTTCCTTGAACTTGGGTCTACAGACTTGGTCAAACTTCCCAGTAAACACTTGACATGTTTGTAGTGACAACTTAGTTGCAGCTCACATTTACTTGGTGATATCTAATCAACATTCAAAAGACTGGGCTAAAACGGAAGAATAAAAGAAACTCTGTCCTTTAAAATACAAAGGAAAGATGATGTGTGCATCAGTGTCGTTGGGGTGTTATGTGGAAATCATACCGGATTTTCTTGGGAAAACCCAGTATCCAAGAGAAATCACTTGGAAAGCATTAAGTCGTCCAGCCAACCAGAGCGACAGACTGAGCTGGTGTCTGCTGTGCTGCCCCTCCTGTCCAATGCCATTTCACAGGCATGCCGCCGCCGTGCAGGGTGGGAGATTCTCCCCTTTGTTCAGCAGCGCTGGTAACAGGTCTAGGTGAAAAGCCAATCCTTCCTTGTAAGGCACCTCCAGCCAAGCTGGCACTCCTCTGCTATTGTTTTGAGGAACTATTTCTAAAAGCCAGTAGGCACTTTCTGCTGGAGCTCCCACAATCACCCCCAAACACCCCCAAAACACTGTCCACTGTGGGTCAGGAGCCTCACGGAATGCTCCCAGTGAGTTCTAAATCCCAGAGCCTGGGCGTTCCAGATCCTGAAATTGTGGGTCTCCCAGTCCCCAGCTTGAGCACTGGCGGCTGAGAGTGTTCCTCTGGCCTGGTGCCAAGCGCATTCCTTCATGTGTCAGCCCTGAATCTCTTCATATGTTAGGGTGAGCGGCGTGTACACTCCTTTTTTTTTTTTTCACTTCCAAGGCAGTTCTACCATCTGTTTCTATTATGGGACTTTATGGCACAGAGTACCTCAGACACCAGAGTCTCCATCTTTTTCCTGGCGGGCAGTTAAAGTACTTTATGAACGAAATGATTAAAAGGTAGGGGCCTCCTTAATTTCTCCCCCATTTTTCTTGGCACATTATGGAATTCAGAAGGATTTTTTTTTACAGTTCATTTTATGAAGATGAAAGGTGATTTAAGAGAAAATTAAGAAATTATCGGGGAATGTAAATGTGACCGCAAACCGCCTTTTAAAAATCCTTTAATCTCATCATGATTAAGTAGGGTTTTTTCATATTGTTGCCTAACTGCACAGATTTAAGAAGGCAAAATTCAGGCATGGGCTGAAATTTGCAAATAATTCTGAAACTTGATACCACAGAGGCTCCTGCGGTTCTGTATTATAGAAGCAAATTAAGTCGGCTACTGGAGGAAGCTTTTAGTCAGGAAGTTCTGGATACATTTGGTACCAGATACGAACAGATGATTATGTAGCTTTAATGAAAGACATGAATTGCTGGAATCCCTCATTTAAAAACTCACGTCTTGGGGTCTTCTTTGAACACAAAGCAGGTCCGCTCTGGATGCGTGGGAGTGCACACACACACACACACACACACACACACACTAACTCTATTCTAAAAAGCCCAGTGTGTTCTACACAATGTGAAAGAGCACTGAGTCCTCCACTGTCTGTTATTCACTCTTGGGGCTGTCTATCAAAACAAAACAGTTTCTGAGGGCACTCAAGTGGTCCATGCTAACCTGTGACATGTTTGACAGTGAGTGTCATAGGAAGAAGCAGAAACCATGAGAGTCACTGCCATTTACATCCAGCAAGGGAGTGTCATATGGAGACTCCCGAGAAATCGCCTCCTTTGTCTGAGGAATGGCCCAAGAGCATAAGGTGCATGGGACTGAACTGTCAGTCCTTAGATGAGTTCTTACTTTCACATGTCCAGGTAAATTCCTGCTTTAACCAGAAGGGCAGTCGAGAAGATACAGGCTAGAAAGCCTCTGGATCCTGATTTTCTTTCTCACTGGTCTTTTCCAAATTAGGCTTCCATGATGCAAAACAAAGCACCATCTCTACAATATCACAGCCAAGGCTTCTCCAGTCATGACCAGGGATGGTTGGGAAGGGAGAATTTGGAAGCTATATGGAAGGGCCACCTGAGGGAGGGGCTGTTTTGATTCTGCCATGATCTCATAGGATCTAGCCCTTGTGGACAAAGGACCCAGATTGGTACATCAATACCCCAAGAGGACAAACTGTCCCACACTTCTGTTTGGTTCCAAGAAGAGAGCTGGCCTCTAACTTCTGCTCTGCCCTTTCTCTAGCCTCATGCACAAGCTACCAGTTTTGCTTGTGGACACCCAGTTCAGCTTTTTGCATCTTCAACGGTGGCCCTGTACCCTCTGCCCAGAAGAACAGGGTCCTCTACTGCTCTGATGGCCACCTTACCTGACATTACAGTTAGAAACAGGGTTGGTCTCCATCAAAACTCCTGCTGAGGTTTGGCCCCAGGCTGTTGTTTTAGGGAAGTATTTGAATTTGGGGGATGGAGCCCTTGTGATTTTATTAATGTATTACCTTTCAGAATCCAAGATTTCTCTCCACCATGGTGTGGAAGCAACATGAAACCCTCTTTAGCAGCTGATCTCAGAGTTTTCAGCCTCCAGAACAATAAGCCAAACTACATCTTTAATGCATTTCTCATGCACAGGAACTCTGCTATGGCAAAAGAAAAGGGTACAATAAGTTATCTCTAGCCGAAGCCATTTCTGGACATGGAATACATCCCAAAGACAGAGAGGGCACCCGAGCACCTTTTATAGTGGGAGTGTAGACTCCAGACCAAAGTCATCATGCAGTAACATCAGGCCCCACACTCAGCTGCAGTGGACCTCTGCAAAGCCCATCTACTGCAAAGGGGTTGTATTTCCCTTTTCCCAAGGGAGAGTCCTCTAAAACCAGGTGGAGTTTAAAGACAAAGTGTGTCCTTGAGAATCACCCAGCAAACACACACACACACACACACACACACACACACACACACACACACAGCATTTTATTGATCACTGATGAATGTTTTAACCACAAGCCACAGCCAGGGGAAATGGAGACCATAGCTACTGTATACCTCACAAGCCACAGAATTATGTCCTTGGCTAAGCTGGTGGCTGGGAACAAACAGATAACACAGGAGGTCGTGTGGGGTGTGTGCTGCTCGAAAAATCACCACATCACCACCCTCCCACACACACCTACTATGTTCTCACCAGATTCTTCACAATGTGGAACCCATTGGCTGTGGACACCGGCCACCTAGAAATCTCTTCTGTGTGGATCTTTCTTCTTAGTTAGAGTAGGCTGTGAACTTCTCCTGGGCACTTCCCTAAGTACAGTGGCATGAACTTACAGCCAGACCCTAAGACAAAGACCTTATTAGATTGACGTGTCCCTGTGGGGCAAGAACCCTTCCTGCAATAGATGTAGAGATCTAAACCACCCTCCCCTCTCGGGCAGTACAGGCAAGGAACCCAGAGGGTCCAGGATGCTAGCCAAGCTCTCCATTTCTGACCTGCACCTCCCGGCTTACGTCCTATTGCAAAGACAGTTTTCTGAGCTAGAATGAACAACAACACCCATGCAAGCATCCCATGACACCAGCAAGTCATTCTCCACTCACCTTCCCAGTTACACGCAAAAGAAACTGAGTTGTATCCCCGGCACCAATAAATAAATTCGAACTATTAAATTCCATATCGCATACCTTCCACCAAGACCCTGCGACCACTATGGAAGAAGAAACAGAAGGATCGAAAGCTTGCTAGAGTCAGAAGCAGTGGATATGTGAAGCAAACAGCAGTTGCTGGACATCACGGGCCAGTTGCATGCACAGCTTCTGTGACTGAAGGCAAAAGACATACTTAAGAGCAAGCCAGCCTCAAAGTCCAGCATGGAGTGAGGAAGGACTCATGAAGTCCTGCCCCCAGCTGCTGACTGCTAAGGGAGAGAGAGAGAGTCAGCTTTCTTCATGTATGTAACCCCTGAAAGTATACTCACACATATTCCAGCCATGCAATAAGCAGCTCTAAGTGGCCTCAGTGGGGTTTGTTTTATTTTTTAAGAGCGGTCAGTGGCTGGAGGGGTGGCTCATTGAGTAAGAACATTTGCCGCTCTTGCAGAGGATCCAGGCTTGGTTCCCAGCATCCACATGCTAGCTCCAGTTCTAGGGAATCAGCTGCCCTTTTGGCCTCAATGGTCACTGTATGCACAGGGTACATGGACATGATGCAGGCAAAACACTCAGACAAATAAAATTAAATAAAGAGTTGGGAGGAAAGTGGATGGAAAGGGAGAATATTGGAGATGCTT
The DNA here is from genome assembly GCF_003668045.3 of Cricetulus griseus. NCBI lineage: Eukaryota > Metazoa > Chordata > Mammalia > Rodentia > Cricetidae > Cricetulus > Cricetulus griseus. The sequence continues at coordinate 1,199,380 of NC_048602.1, read as the reverse complement.
TGATAAACACACATTATATGCATTGTGAAATTCTCAATAAATTTGTTTTTAAAATATTCTTTAAAGAGGAGGGGAAAGGAGCCAGAAACAGAGACAGAGATAGACTGTGAGCTATGGAGATAGCTCAGCAGCTAAACCTCTTGCACACAAGAAGAGGATCAGAATCAGAGTTCATTTGGATCCCCTGAATCCATGTACATGCCAGGTAAGCGTGGCAGCACTCCTGGAATCCTAACATCAGGAGGCAAACAGGAGCAGGCTGGCTAGCAAAATTAACTGCAATGGTGGGCTCTGGCATTGCCTGGGAGATCCTGACTCAAAGAATAAAGTAGACGATTGATGGAGGAACATTCTCAACCTCAACCTTGGCTTACGGACACACAGATGCTCAAATGCTTACACATGAAAAAGAAGAAAGAAATCACCTCAAAACTCCAGTTCATTCTGTAATGTGGGTTACTCAGGTGGGGCCAGACTTTAAGGAGGTGGGTACTCTTGGGTCAGGTCACTCTGTGAAGCAGTTGTCCAGCCAAGCTGAGAGTCAGGGCCTTCTCCACACTCCAAAACACCAATACACCTCCTCGTCCTTTGCTCCTCATCAGCCTGTCTCGCCTTGACTTGCATGGATCCCTAGAGGACAGGATCAAGTCAGACAAAGTGTCTGTAGTCTAAGGAAGTCTAAGCAGTAAGGCTCGTATTATTACAGGGCATGTATGTCTTTACCTACTGACTCAGTTCTCGGTATTCCAAAATGAAGAAGAACATGGAAGTAAGCAAAGGAAAACATTTACTTTTGCCAAACATGGGGGAATGGCTAATTTCCTCCCCACTGTGCCTGTAACAGGCTTTCAGTTTATTAACAGCCTCAAGACAAAGTCTAAAGCATATGTAAACTTAGCTGTGGCATGAGTTGACAACTACTAACCTGAAGAAGGGAACAAGTGGGTCTGAAGGTCCCTCTGTTGTCTTTGTAGATACTTCACCTTCAGGAAGCCCCACTTTTGAAAGGGAAGAGTCTCAGAGGTTTAATGGCTGATCTTTACTCATTGGGGTAAAGCCTTTGTCCCTAAGCCCATTCCTTTAGTGCATGAATCTTGTCTTTCTCAGTCAGCTTCCAGCCGGGGCTCCTGCATGCTGCTTAAACACGTCCATTGGTTTGAAAAGGAAACCGTCACAGATAACCCAAGGGAGGGTACAAGCTTCACTCCTGAGGTCTTCAAGTGCTGTACCACTGATTCACACCCCAGCTCCTCACTGGGGATTCTAGGTAGGGGCTCTACCACTGAGCCACGCCCCCAGCCCCTCACTGGGGGATTCTAGGCAGGGGCTCTACCACTGAGCCACGCCCCCAGCCCCTCACTGGGGGATTCTAGGCAGGGGCTCTACCACTGAGCCACGCCCCCAGCCCCTCACTGGGGGATTCTAGGCAGGAGCTCTACCACTGATTCACACCCCAGCCACTCACTGGGGGATTCTAGGCAGGAGCTCTACCACTGAGCCACGCCCCCAATCTTTCCCTCCCTGGGGGATTCTAGGCAGGAGCTCTACCACTGAGCCACGCCTCCAGCCCCTCTCTGGGGGATTCTAGGCAGGAGCTCTACCACTGAGCCACACCTCCAGCCCCTCACTGGGGGATTCTAGGCAGGTATTCTACAACTGAACCTTGCCTTCACCTTGAGTTGGTTCCTACCGCCCATTGCCAACATGCCAGTCTTCTCTGAGAACTTTCTAATATGACAGGATATTGTACAGTCCCTGCCATGTATCTGGCCTGCATCATGTTTCCAGTAAACCCAGCTCTCTTGTGGTGGGAAATTTTATTTAGAGCCTACAGTAGGGATTCTCAGCACTAGGGGCCTGGCTGTTGTCTCCAGGCAACCCCTTTCAATGTACACATTTAAGAAAAAATAAAATAAAATCTCTAGATCCCCAAGAGAAGATATGTCACAAATTCAAATTGGCATTTTCAATTCAAGCTTTGATTGAATTTTGATTTGTCTCTTTTTCTTGTGCAGGGAATCTTCTAATGACATTAACATAGTTGCTTCATGGTTTCTTCCTCCTTGATGTGAACGTAAGAGGGAATTTCTGAATGTCAACATCGCTGAAAACATGGCATCGCAGGGTACATCTGCAGGAAGTTGATGCCCTTATATTATAATCCACTTGAAAATATTTTAAATTCGCTAAGTGTGAATTCTCCCTGCAGGTGACACAAGTCAGCCCACATTCAGTTTCATCTTTTGATTTTTAACTTTAGATTTCAAGGAATGGTTTCCTTTTTAATTGTGAATTAATAATATTCGATAGGTTTTTTTATTTGAATTAGAAACAAGATTGTTTTACATGAAAATCCCAGTTCCCTCTCCCTTCCCTCCTCCCCTACCACCCCCCCAACTAACACATATCGTTTCTGCTCCCCTGGAGGGTGAGGCCTTCCATAGGGGGTCATCTGAGTCTATCATATCCTTTGGGATAGGGCCTAGGCCCACCCTTGTGTGTCTTGGCTCAGGGAGTATTCCTCTATGTGGAATGGGCTCCCAAAGTCCACACCTATGCTAGGGATAAGTACTGAACTACTACAGGAAGCCCCGTAGATTTCCGAGATCGCCTCACTGACACCCACGTTCCTGGGGTCTGGATCAGTCCCATGCTGGTTTCCCAGCTGTCAGTCTGGGGACCAAGAGGTTTTCCTTGTTCAGGTCAGCTGTTTCTGTGGGTTTCACCAGCCTGGTCTGGACCCCTTTGCTCATCACTCCTCCTTCTCTGCATCTGGATTCCAGTTCAGTTCAGTGTTTAGCTGTGGGTATCTGCTTCTACTTCCACCAGCTGCTGGATGAGGGCTATAGGATGGCATAATATTCAATAGTTATCTAAACTATTTGTCTCATTCTAACACCAATTGTTCAAAGGTACGCTGAGGCACATACGTCATTTTTATATTCACCCATTCCACTGTCTTCCTTTCCTCCCATTATAATCACACTTATAATTTCACTCTATATTGACATCTAGTGTTTCTCATTTGTGTTTTGTTTCGACAGGTTTTCACTACGTTGCTTTGGCTGGCTTAGAACTCACTATGTAGACCAGGCTGGCCTCAAACTTATGGAGCTCAGCCTGCCTTTCTCTCCTCAGTTCTGGGATTAAAGGTGTGCACCACCTCACCTGGACTCACATTTTCTTTAATAATGGCATGCTGTGGTGGTTCATTGATTTGAATGCTTGGTCCCTAGTTGGTGGAACTGTTTTGGGGAAGATTAGGAGGTACTGTCTTGTTGAAGAATTGTCACCGGGGATGGGTCTTGAGGTTTCAGAAGCTCACACCAGGCCTAGTTGTCCACCCACCTCTGCAAATCCTATCTGCCACCACACTGCCTGCCATGATGGTCCTGGACTGACCTCTGAGACTAAGAATCTCCCAGTTCAACGCTTTCTTTTTATATGCTGCTTGGTTGCGGTGCCTCCCCATAGCAGTAGAACAGTGACCAAGACACACACCATCTATGTTTCCTTATCTCCTGCTGTATTTCACAGAACAGCACAACAGTCAGAACTCTCAACATGTTATAGTGAGAAACACTTTTCTGTCTCTCCAAACTGAAGACTGTTCTGTTGTGGGACCCTCCGGCTTCAATCTCAATCCTGAGTGACCCCTAAACCCTAAAGGCCCCTATGTGGGCAGCTTGGTCTCCACGTGCACTTTTGGAAGGAGAGACATTTAAGAGGTGGGGTCTAGTGGATACATGACCTCAAACATGACTGCGAGACTCCAGTTCATTCCTCCTCTTCTTGACTCCCCGTGATCAGGTAAGCAATTCTGGTTCTCCAGTGTCACCGCCATGATGTGTTGCCTTACAAAGGTCCAAAATCAGTGGGACCAACGTGTCACACCTGGAACTTCCAACACTGTGAGCTCAAACCTTCTCCTTTTGTAAGATGATTTATCTCAGGTACTCGTTATAGGAATGGGAAACACACCTTCTTAAAAAGAAGAGCCATCTAAAAGAAATACTACAGACCACAAGTGAGACATTGAAGCATGGACCTTTGCATACATGAGGCATATACACATGTATGTACACACAAATACGCATATGTGTATTGGTATGTGTATACATGTACACACACACACACACACACACACACACACACAAACATATATTTATACAGTGCAACCAAACTTTGGAATTGAATTGAAGTAACGATTATAGGAGAAGTATGGTTTTGATAGAAATAAAGAAAGAATTATGACTGTTCCATATACTTCACTTACTCTGAGCCAGGAACTAGGGTGAGAACTCACCTTTGCATGGGTTATTTGGTTTGGTTTCTGATAACTTCCTAGTGTGTCAAGCAACTACAGGAAAACTGTCTTCTTCCACATGGAATTCTTGTCCCGCCAACACTGGCAGAGTCCCAAGTTCAAGTGTTCTTTTCCTCAGCTGTACCCAATGCAGTAAACTTTCCAAAGCACATCTGTATACTTATCTAGGGAATTCTAAGCTGGAATTTCACCAGCATTTAGACACACACACACACACACACACACACACACACACACACACACACACACGCACACTCAATTTTCTCTGAAGTCTTGGAAAAATCCAGGAACCATGAAAATTTCTAATGGAAAGCACTTAACCCCAAATGGCCCTTGGTGAGTGATGGGTAACAAAGAGTGTCACTGACAAACAGGTGCTGATAAGCTTGGCCAAGGTCAAGTTTCCTCCAAAGTGCCCTTCCCTCAGCATCCAGCCCAGCATGGGTGGGCTGTAGTCTGAGCCATGGGGCATACAGTGTGACCTCACACAAATGCTCTGTTTAGAGTTCCTGCCTATTAATGTGGCCCGTTGTACACATGAGACAGATGGAAGCTAAATTGTGTGACTGATTTCTATCGCATCACCTGCTTTTGTCTGCTGTGAAACAGTGTTCAGACAGCAAGCTGGGACACCTCTGTAGACAGGAGTGTCTGTCTGATCTTCACTAAGGCCATCCCCCCAGCAACAGAAGTAATCATTCCCGTTCCCTGTGATCTCCCCACAGCCATGTTCCTTGGGGAGAATGCAAGTGGCCCTCCACAGGGGTCTAACTCTGCATGCCGTGCAGGCAACTACCACCATCTTGAAAAGTGTATCAGATCCCTGAAATTTGGGCTATAGACTCACAGTGACAATATTCTGCTTGGCTAGTGGACATGGCACCAACTCTCATGCATGGACTATGTCAAGACGGCAAGTGTAGCTAACCCCAAGAAACAAGTCATAAACATGGAGAGTCTCCCAATGGCTGGTCGTGGGGAACAGGTCATGGAAGTTTGTTTCTGTCAAATGCCTCTGGACGCACACTTTAAACTGAAGGTCGGTACTTCAGAAGCGGAAAGACCACTCATTTGTCAAGACAGACCCAGGGTTGGCCCTGTGGTGCCTGCAGGAATTTATCACTCTGCTCCTTGTCTTTCTCCCTCATGAACTAAAGGGCGTATTGGGGAGAAAATATTATCAAAACCTAAAGGCTTTCAAAAGCAACATGTAACCTGGTTCTCTATGACTTGTGAGAAAGCTAAGCATAGACCTTCAACAGTGTGAGCTCCCAGGACCTGGGCTGTCAGCTGTCATAACAAAAGCACACTGACTCAGGACAGCATCACCAGACAGGCGGCAAGGACATTGCTGCAGAAGAACCAACAGCCCAGAACCCTACAGCATCCTTGCAAATAGGAGCAGGAGGACAGTCAAGAAGCTAACCCTAACTTTTAAAGAGTGCAACACTAAAATCAAGGCTGCTACTTAAGTGTCAAAGGCCAAACACATTTGCTTTCTTAATTCCCCAAATGCAGTCTCTACCCAGAGAGCTTTGGGGTAGTCATATATTATTCTTTGGTGAATCAAGAAGCAGAGACCGGAAGTTATTTTATGGGGTGCCCACAGAGAGGAACCCATCTCCTGTGATTCACCTTATTTCCTTACTAAAAGATAATTCCATATTCTTGTTACAGCAAAGTATGGCAAGACCCATGATACCAAACACAAGGAATAATGCGACCCACAATCAAAGCAAAGACAAACACTTAGCCTTCATTTATAGCACAAGTTTGAGGACAACTTTGAGGATTTTATTCAACTTGAGACTTGACTCCAGCAATTGGAATGCACAGAGTTTTCACATCACGGACTGGAAATCTTGGACCCAACCTCTCCCACAGCAGACTTCCCAAACACCTAATGTATTTGAGGAGCTATGTTACTGGCTTTCTGATGGGAGTAGAGGTGTGAGCTTAGCTATATGGGGTGAGTTCTAACCTTTGGCGCTCTCTCTCTCTCTCTACTTGATTCTTGATTTGGCAAGAACTCTCCGTGAGGAATCCCTGTAATCTTGGACCTAGGCCATCCTGGTTCATGCGGACCAATGTCAAGATGAACTCAGTAACCAGGATGCAAAGAGTTAAGTTGTTCCCTCCTCCTGATGCCCAGTCCATCTCCTCCATCCCAGCCCTTCTCCTCTGCTCTCCCAGGGCTGGCTCCCTGTGATTTATGGAGGGCACCATCCCTGAAGGGAACTGACAGTCACTCTCATTTTCTTGTGTACCCCCCTCCTCACGGCCAAGGTCATGAGCGAGGGGCCCCCTCCGAGTTTCCTCCCTCACCCTTACTCTGGTACGGCCTCATGAATCATCCCGTCTTCACATTGAACTCCTGACGCTTCCCCAGCACCAAACTGCCCGACTTCCGCAATTTTTCTTCATTCTCACTAACAATTTGGTAATGAAATATTGATTTTTAGTTAGATTCAAATAGATGTTATTAAGTTTGCATTGATAAATCGTTCCCTTTCTCAGGCTAGAAGTACCTCAGTCAAATTCTAACCGAGCTTCCATACCTGCTGATGTATTAATCTGACGTGTCTGTCAGCCCAGCTGCGGGACCAGAGCTGGGGGTGCGGGTCTAATTGCTGTTACCTCACAGTGAGGGGATAATTCCTGCCCGTGTGTGGTAAGATATTTAGCCTGGAGATCCAAGTGAGTAAACATTTCCCACTTTTTAAACAGTGTTATTTCCCCCACGGCCCTTGCCCCACGGGAGAGAAGATGGACACTGACCTGTTAAAATCTCAATTCCCTCGCCCCACCCCCACCATGCTCGTTGTAAATTGAATACATAATATCCAGTCCTATTGTAAATTATCAGACAGAGAGGGATGAGAATATGTCAGTCCATCCTCAAACTGTCAGTGATGATCTGAATGCTTGTGAGCAAAAGGCAGAATTAATAGTACACTCTGGTGTTGAACAAGGCACCCAAGGAGGGTCTGCTGTAGAACTCGGGGGCCCAGCTTCAGCCGTGGCCTGGGCTTTGGTATAGCCTGGGTGTTGTACAGGAGATAGAGGCCAAGGCTACCACATACCTCATCTTCTTAGTCATAATTGAGGCCTCTCCCAAGCCTCTCTGTCTCTCTTTATGCCTCCTCTAACAGCCTTTTTTGGGACCTGATTGGTCCCTCCAGGCCATACCCAGAGCTATGAAACAGTCAAGCCAGAGAGACTCAGATACATCAAAATCTCTCTCCCAGCAGAGTGGGGAATATGTTCTACTCAGACAGTGGGTGGAGGAGGAGGGTGTCTTTTTTCTGGTAATAAACTGTCTCCATCTCCTGGTGCTAGTCCTTGCTGAGGGTAGTTACCACAATGATCCATCCTGATACCTATTGTTCATCAGATGGACACAAGACCCAAGTTAGACCAGACAATGCTCTTCTCCAGCATGATCTTCAATAGAAAGAAATAATCCTTTCTTCCTGTCTTGGGTAGGATTTCTATTGCTGTGAAGAGACACCATGACCACCACAACTCTTATAAAGGAAAAACAATGAATTTGGGTGACTTACATTTTCAGAGGTTTAGTCCGTTATCATCATGCTGCCACGTGGTGGCATGCAGGCAGACATGGTGCTGGAGAAGTAGCTGAGGGTCCTACATCTTGACCCACAGGCAATGGCTTGAGCATATATGAGACTTCAAAGCCCACCTCCACAGTGACAGACTTCCTACAACAAGACCACACCAACACCAACAAAGCCACAGGTCCTAGCACATTCCCCATCTACTGTCTGGGAGAGCTGGATGCCATCAGTCAAGAGCAATACTGGCATTGTGTCAGCTCCCTTGTCCCGGGACTGATGGCGAAACCATTTCCTTCCTCTTAGTAACTCTTCCTCTGTTGCAGAATTGACAGTATGATCATGGTCGCTCCCTTCAGTGGATTTCCAACACCTGCCATATAACATCGCTAATCTTTAACCCAACATCAAAGCATCTCCAAGATGTAACCCACAGCTTTGCTGAACTAGCTCTTGGTTGAAGGTATTTATCTATGTCCTTCATTTTTCCAATTTTAAAGATCACCAAAGCCTGTGTTCTTTATTCTTAGAAGGACCTTCTTCTCCGACTCTTCTCCTGAATCTCTCTCCGTGTTTCCTTCAGCATCTATGTATTAGTCACTTTGTTTAATAAAACCCCATGGCCAAAGCATCTTATAGAAGGAAGGGTTAATTTGGGTTTATGGCTCCAAAGGATTAGAGTCTGTGCTGACTGAGTGGAGGCCATGGCAACCAGAGCAGGAATCTGAGTGTTTACATCTTGAACTGTAAGCAGGAAGCAAAGAGAGTTAACTGGGAACAGTCCTAGGTTTTGGAAACTTTAAGCCCACCCCCAGTGACGAACTCCTCCTAAGCATGGCCGTATCTCCTTAGCCTCCCCAAATAGCCCCACCAACTATAGACCAAGTGTTCAATAGCCAGAGCCTGTGTGGGATATTCTCATCGAAACCACAGGACACAAATGTAATACATTCTTCCCTAGGTAACACTCCCATTACAAGTTATCAGCACACATTGTCTTCCCAACTCAATTGGAATTGGAAGTCTGGAGAAGACATGGTCCCTATGTCTATGGTTCCCTCCGTCTTTCATTACCAGTGTCAGACACGGAACTCAAGAGCATAACATAAATATGTGTGACACTGTGTTAACTCATTGATTTCTTCATTCTCAAGTCCTACCCATTCATAAAACCAATATTTAATACCACCCAATTCCCAGGTATCTTCAATGAGGATTAATCTCTTCTTACACGTTTCAACATCTAATCAGCATTATGTATTAATGTGTACATTTGCATGCACTCCTTTAAGTGCAAGTATTTGGAACCTTAGCTGGGAGGCGACTCCTACAGCATTTTCCCTTCTTCTCTCTAAGCCCCTTAAAATCTAGATCCCATCTGTTTCTTTATCTCTAGAACAAAGACTGGAAGGAAGCAAAGGAGTGTTTGCTGGACTAAACAGAGTGCAATACGTTTACCTGAAGGTACGGCTTCAATATGGTGGGCTACTTTTGAACGTTTAGAATCTGTCCTCTGAACAGTCACAAACACAAGACTATTTTACAGCTGGCATTTCATTGAGTTGTATAGGTTTAGGGTCAGGTTGACTTGTTGTGTGATGTATTTATTTATTTGCAAGTTATGTTTTAATAATAAAGTTTATTTAGAAAGGAAGGAGGAAGGAAGGAAGGAGGAAGGAAGGAAGGAAGGAAGGAGGAAGGAAGGAAGGAGGGAGGGAGGGAGGGAGGAGGGTGGGAGGGAGGGAGGAAGGAGACACCATGGGTCCATGCTTAGATCTGGCCTGCTGGAATCCTGATTCTAAACATTGTCATCCAGCCCCTCCTCTCTCCCTCTCTCCCTCTCTCCCCCTCTCCCTGTTTCATGGAAGCTCTGTTCTCAGGTAAGCCTTTCCCTCATGGTGCTTATAAGCTCCAGGCTTATACCAAATCTTCCCAGCACCTGGAAAGCAACTTCTCCCCTCCTCCCACCCAGATTTGTACATTTTGATTGGCTGGACTTAGGTCATGTGAACACCACTTAAGGCGGTCCTTCGCCACCTTGAAGATGTTGGCTTGTTTCTCTCAAGATCTCTAACTCCGGGACCTCACAGTTTAATTTACAGAACACTGATATTTCCTTGTGGAAGACACCTTTCCACTTAGCCTACCTGTAAAGAAACTAAAGAGCAGCCATTTGTAAGGAAGCAGAGGCTCCCTCCCTGCCGGACCACAGTTTTAAAAAGTCAGCGACTCAAAGACAATCATCTTCAAGTCTGCAGGGATCTCAAATGCCTGTTCCTCACATTGGCTTCCCAGTCTGAGCCCCAGAGTTACAGATACTATGAGCTCTAGGGTGGATAATGAGGAGAGAGGAGGCAACTGTCGACACAGGACCTCTGTCTATGCTACACCTGGCATGCAGAGCTGAGCCCTGGCATCCTAGGGGATTAATGTCCCAATTTCTTCTCACCCAGGAAAGCCTGAAGATAGAGAAACCATCTCTGTGCTGGATACATTTTTGTCGACTTGCCACAGGATAGAGTCGCCTGGGAAGAAGGCTCTGCCTACCCACTATGGGTGTTGCCACACCCTTGGCAAGTAGTCCTGAGATGTCTGAGAAGGAAGGCTGAGCAAGCTGTGGGGAGCACGCCAGTAAGCAGTGTTCCTGCATGACCTCCATTTCAGTTCCTGCCTCCAGGTTTCCCCCTTGACTTCCCTCAATGATGGACTGAGACCTGGGATGTGTAAGCCAAATAAGCCCTTTCTCTCCGAGTTGCTTTTGACCGAAGTGTTTATTGCCACAATAGAAAGCAAACTGAGACACTTTACAAATCCACTGTCAAAGGCTCTAGTCTGCTCATCAAAGGCATTTCCAGAAAAGGCCATTCAGTCATGCAACCCCTGTTATGGATTCCTACTGCTCCCTCCGTGTCACCCAGGAAAGCAAAGGGGGAACCTACTTACACACTGTTAATCAGTATTCTTATGCCCTCACTCTGTCCTCTCCCCTCGGCCAGCCACATCCAGAGGACAAAGACAATGTGTAGCAGCACGATTTAGGGTCTGTCTCCTCCACCTTTGCTGGTGGAGCTATCTTCCCGGTCTGAATTCCCTCCGTGAGCCAGTGTTGTGCCGATTGCCCTGGCAATGGACTGGCCTCTGCAGTAACACCTATTTCAAGGTAACCACACTTCCTCCCAGCCCAAAGACCAGTGGTCCCCACTGCCAAAGTAGAGCCAGACGGGCAGGGAGCAAGGAAGTCTCCCATTTGACCCCTGCTGTTCGGGTTTGCTTCTCGTGGCCTCTGTGAATGCGGTTTAGATCTGATTGATTTCATCTGTGAAATGAGCTGAGAATCCCTCCCAGGGAGAAGTACTCAACTCCCCTCCTCAGCCCAGACACACCAGATCAATCAGATTGCCCACCGCCCACCCTGCACATGTGAGCATGTGCAAGCGAGCTCCGGAGAGCCAAGCTCATGGGCCTGCTGGCAGGAAAGTGAGCTCCTGCCCTTCAGAGCTGAAGTTGTCCTGGCCTTGCAAGGCTGAAAACCCAGGAAGACAGAGTCCATCACAATCCCTCCTCATGTTTGGATATTGCACAGCTGACTTTTGTGGCTGCCTTTTTGTAGGTCTGTCTAGAACAAACCCTCCCAGACACACATTGGAACAGATAGGACAGTTGAATCCGGGCAATCCCAGGAAGACACTGGCTGAAGAGGAAATGGAGTGAGTTAGGGAAGGTTACAAATCTGGAAATAGTCAGGTTACCACAGCGAGCAGCTGGGGTCAATCTCACTCATGGGGCGTCCTCTTAGTGACTGTGAAAAGAGCAGGCCCCGGGACCGTATCACTGGGAGGAACAAGCAGAAATGTCTCTCCAACAGTGCCAGGCCTTTGTGGCTAGGCTGATAGGCTGCCCCAAACACAAACACCCTGCAAAAGAGAACAATAAGCCATAGGCATTCGCAACTATCTGCAGTGCTATGGTCTGAATGCAAAGACCCCTGTGTTTGGACACTTGGTCCCCAGTCCCTGGGACTATGCTGGGAGGTTGTGGCAGTCATATGACCTAACTCTGAGGTAGGCCACAAGGTTTAGGCCTTGAGGGTTATTGCCAGGGCCCACTACTGGCGCTATTCATGGTTTCCTGGTCCTTCAAAGTGTGAAGATGTCAGGCTGTGAACTCGCACTGTCAGAGCCTCCCCAGCTGCCACACTCGTCCCCCGATGACCCATGAGTCAAAATAATCCCCCCCCACCCTCACCCCCGGTTATTTTGTCCCATTGAAGAGGGAATTAATGCGTGTAGTGACCCCAGTGTACACTTCAGGGCAGCACAGTCCATGTGGTGATGTCAGCTCCGTCTGTATCCTCAGCTCCCGCCCCTTCCGTCCCCCTGAGCCAGTGACATCTTTCTCCGCACCACAGTCTTTGTGCTGAGAGACCCAGCGTTCATATGACACTTCTGAAAGCCTCTTCCAGGTGCCAGAATCAGTGTCACCCTCATTTTAATAGGAACAAAGGAAGGACAAATAAAAGGAATAGAGGAGGGTACAGGGGGTCTGTATGCAAGCGGGCGGCAGGGTGGCGGGCGCCCGTGCAAGCAAGGGCCAAACTAGTGCCTTTGTCCCTTCCCTCATCCCGCCGTGTCCACGGCTTTCCATGTCTCACCGGACATTAAGGCAAATTTTTATAATTTTATAATTTCCCTCTTCCTCTGAATCTAAGAGGCACTGATGAAGCCGACCTGAAAAATTCCATAATTGGCTGCCAATATCCAATTACTCCCAGTAATACAGAAGTGATGTTGAGGCGAGCCAAAGGGGCCCAGCCTAGGAACAGTCCGTGCAAATGGAGGCTCGACACAGCCCTGATTCATGGTCACAAACATGGCACAGAGTACAACCTGGGGGGTGTGAGGAAGTCCCATTCAGTCTCCCTTAGCCAAGCATCATCTAAGCTGCTGCTTTCTCCAGCAGAGCTTTTCCTCTGAGCTGGAAGGCTCTGCGGTGCCCACCGGATGCCCAGGAAAATGGGCCCCTGAGAGGCAGGGAGAGGGATGAGTGCAGCAAGCCATGACACCTTTGTCTGGGTTTCCTGGCTTCCTCTTTTGGCCCATGGAGGATGTGAAATGGTTGGGAGGAAATAATTGCGTTGGAAGGAAGTCTTCAGACTGGAGTGTGAGAATGATGGCCAAGGGATGCTGCCTCTGACCAACCTTCAGGCCTGGTAAACGGCCTGCGAGAACAACGGCCTCTGGAACGAACGGGAGACTTCATGTGGGTGCTACTCCATCAGTGTTCATGAAAGTGGGTGGTTTTCATGACACGCCTGCAGTCCGTGAGCTGGAGGTCAACCTGGTCTCAAACAATATCAACAGTAGTAAAATGTTTATCGAGGTAGCTAGTGACAAATGGACAGTCACGACACCCCAAAGGCTCACCTGGCTTCGGAACCCGCTTGCGAAGGCGGCGGTCACACGGGGCCGGAGGAGGGGGCGATTGGCACTGAGATACCCACCTCCAGGCTCAGGGGTGAGGTCACGGGCAGAGCGAGGAGGATGAGCCCTCTGCTGCTCTGCACTGTATCATGTCTACAAATAAATGGGGTAATTCAGTTTCCAGGACGCGTAACCTTTTCACTTGGCATAAATTGTGATCACCCAAATAAATACAGGAAAATCACATTAAAAACATATATATACGAAGCTCATTCATTCAAGACATTTTCCTACTCTGAAAAATACCTGTGTCTTACCAAGAGTAGGAAAAAAAAAAAAAGAAGAAAAAACCTCAATTCAGGACTTTGTGAATCTGTGTATGTCTCTGTCAGCTTCAGACTAGGGTGCTATGATTCCTAACAGCCCGAATGACCTCACAGTTGCCCCTTAGAGAGGTCAAAGGTCAAAGAACACCCCTCCCCCATTCTGAATTGGCAGAGAAGGAGTGAGGTGTATGACCAGGTCACCATGCAGTGCCAGGAATGTCTGAGCAATAATCAATTGCAAATTATGTCTTATCAAGTTAAGAGTCAAATGGAAAGGACTGTGGCTGAATATTTTATCCAAGCCATTTGAGAAATGACCTTACAGCTTTAAAGAACGGTTTGGAGAGGATCCTCCAGAGCCGCAGCCTTCAGGCAGCATCTGAAACCAGCTCTGCCATGTCAAAGAGCCAAGGGTTGGGGAAACGGCTCAGTGGTAGAGCACCTGCACAGCATGGGCAAGAACCAGGGCTCGATCCCCAACATCAAAAACCAAAGGAGGCATCTAGACAAGTCAGTGGCCCAGAGCTGTGGCCTCCAGAGGTGTCTTCTGTCGACTCCCTGGGACGGCAGCCCCTCTGCTCATCCCTAAGCTCCAGCCAGGGTTCCCTTCTCCTGGGGTCTGACCCACAGGGATGAGTAATCCCTGTGCCCCTGAGAACATGGGCTATCTCTGTCCTTTGTGCATGCTTCTGCCCTGCCGAGAGAGCTTCCTTCCATTCATCACAGGGTTACAGGGAGGTCAGGCCTCACCGGAGTGCCACAAGGGAAGACGCTTGGGAAAGAAGGACCATTGCTGTCAGCCCCTCAGAGGGGATGCTTCCTCCTGAGCATGTCTGCTGAGGCTGTTAGAGGTAGAGCTCAGACATTTCTGAGAGCAGAGCAGAAATACTGCTGCAAAATACCATTCCGTGACGCGGAGCGGTGCTCATGGGAGTCACATTTCACACAGTGCGGGGAGGCTGAAATGCCAGGTGAGGCCTGGCTGGTGCGTGGTGTGGGAGGGGGCTCTTGAACCAAGCATTGTATTTGAGCTCCTCCTGCATTGGCCCTTTAGAATATACACGAAGCAAGGTCGTTTGCTAAATTTTGATGCTCACAGTTTCCCAGACTAGGAGAGCTTGATGTCTGTCGTCTTCCTCTAACAGGTAACTTTGCAAATCTCAGGAGGAGCAAGCAGCCTCAGGTGACAGGACTGGGTCAGGGTCAGTATAAGACGTATCTGAGGAACTCGAAGGTATCCAGAGGGTTTGGAATGTCTCCAGAAAATGGCCTCTGATGCAGACAGATGCAGGGTGGTCATGGCACAGGTGAGCATTGCTTCTCATCGGTGCTTCTCATCCTTTGACAGTTCCTCCTGCTGTGGTGACCCCAGCCATAAACCTATTTCATTGCTACTTCATAACCGTAATCTCGCCACTTTATGACTCCTAATGTAAATATCTGTGTTCTCAGATGGTCTTAGAAGATGGCTCCTGTGAAAGGGTCGTTTGACCCTCAAAGGAGTCACAACCCACAGGGTGAGAACCACTGCTTTGCATCATGTCTGCAGGAGTGGGTTGAGTTTAAGGAGACTCGGGGTCTGTGGTCACCTTGTGATTTGCAAGAGCAGTGAGATGGATGATACAGACATACTATATGCCAGCCTGTCCCAAGAATGGGTGCTATGGTACACTCTGCCGACCAGGGAGGGGAAATGAACTGACAGCCAAACCTCAGCTTTAACTGTGCTTATCAAACTGGTTCACCACAAGGGGACTTTGGACCCAGAGGAGGAAAACAGAGACATACCCTCCAGGTCGCTCTCTCTCTTGTATAGAAATCTTTGCTAAATTTGCTAAGGTACACGTAACTGATAGTTGCTTCAAGACACTCCCGACTATCTCATCACTTCTCAGAAGGTCCAGATGCAGAGACTGTATTTTGCTGCAATGCAGGGTGAGTGGGTTGGAAAGCTCCAGGAGTCTTCCTCTACAGCTGCATCTGCTCCCTGCAAAGCCAGAGCCTGTTCCCTGGGGGAGGAGATGAGGAGACATGCAGGGAATCAAACCTGACAGTATCCTCCCCAAGATCATCCCAGGTGGGATGGGCAGGTCTGCCTGCTCTCCTACCCCGGCGATGGGCATTTGTATGAACCAATAGTCCATAGCAATAAGAGTGAGATGACCCTTCCCAGTGAGATGCCTCTACCTTCTTCCCGCGGTCCCAGCTGAATACCTGGGCCTGCCCGCAGTCCGTGGACCACAGAAACATCTATACCTCTGGGCTTTAATTACGCTTGATTTTAGCTTCTGCTGAGTGATCATTCGTCTTCCTCTAAGCCCCCATTTTTCCCAGAGCAGTTTCTTGATGTTATTAGAGCTGTCTATAAAATATGAATCCCAATTCCATGATAGTCATAAAAGCCATAAAATTCTATGCCTGCCATGAAAATATTACATGATTTACTTTTGTGTGAAGTACATATTAAATCTCGGTAGTGGGATAAGAGTTTGGCTCTTCAACATCACGAACTTTTAATAACACACACTTTGCCCTAAATTTCTATTATTTTAAGTTCCCTTTCTTCATTTTACAATAGCTCTTCATTTCAAAGCAGAGTCAGAAAATAGCCCTGGTCTTATTTATAGATAAAAGTTAGTAGTCACTGTATTTTGAATTTTTTCTCCCTTTTTATGGTGTTTGTTTTTGTCATATATATGACATGATTTGTGCATTGGTTTGCTTTGGTTTTATTTCAGGTGCCTTTGGAGCAATATCAGGCGATTAACCAAATCCTCGAGCAATACTACCATAGGTAGATACTACCATTGACAGGGTCAGTGCGCACACACACACACACACACACACACACACACAGAGAGAGAGAGAGAGAGAGAGAGAGAGAGAGAGAGAGAGAGAGAGAGAGAGAGAGGGGGGGGGGTAAATGTGATCTGGGAATTTGGGAGGAGAGGAATCTCTCTGAAATGGAGGAGCAAGAGAAAATACTGAATACCCATCTTTTTCTCAACTCCACCCATGAATCAGTGAGTGATTATATTGAAAGTAAGATCCGCAGAAGGGAAGACTTGGGCAGGCCTCTGGACAACAGGAGAGCTTTGGAGAGACAGAAGAGACGGGACAACATCCGGCACAAAGCCCTGGGCTTCATAGTGACAAGCTCAGAGGATGCGGAATGGCACCTAAGGAAGCACTGTCCAGTCAGCACAGCCCCCAGAAGAACCCACCCCTTCCAGATCCCCAGATTCACAAGTGCAGCTCTCCTGCCCGTAGACCCGTAACACATTTCAAACAAATCAGGGGGTGGAGGGAAGATTGGTTTTCAGCCTGGAGGGTGCTCGTGACATTTGGAATGAGTTGAAACTGATCTAAGAGATTTTCATTTCAAAAGCTATCTGATAGGATGTGTCGATGGAGTGTTTCCCACACCTCATCACAGTTCAAAGACGGCAGCCTTGAGAATGGCGATCCCAAGGTGGACGGCAGATGTGTACAGTTGCAGCAGGAAGGAGGTTCCTGCTCCTCAGACCTGCCCACCAGCCATCTGACATCGCATGGAGACAAAGGGCGCATGTCGGATCCAGGCAGGCTTTAGGTTGGTAATATCCAGGCACCAACCAGAGGGCACATACTAAATGTTCAGTCTTACACAGTTTGACAGCTGAGAAGTCACACAAAACTGCTTCTCAAGGTGGGCCATCAGAAGGAGGGGGGGCAACAAAGCAGAAAAAAGGATTCAGAGTGGGGAGTTGGGTATTTATTTCGTGCAGTGGGAAATCTCCCAGCCTGTGGGCTGTGGCCCTGTGCACACTGAGTCGAAGGGCCTTTCCCAGGTTACAGTCGATAGGGAATCTCGGAATTCCTACTGGCAGTGGTGGAAGCTGTGAGCTGATACCCACACATCTGTGTTAAGTGAAGTCACTGAAGCAGCTTTGGGGACTGTGGAGAGTGAGTGTCTGGATGCCCTTTGTCAGGGAAGGCCGTCTTCTTGCATCCACTCACTGCCCAGTCCAGTTTAATAGTTTTAAGCACACCTCAGCCTTTTCCTAACATTCCTCTGACATGTGGCTTCTCCTGGAGACCATTTCCTTACTCCAAAGTCACCCTACTGTGTGGACAGGATGATGCCAAGACTGGGGAACAGCTCTCTGAACCCCAGTATCTGCCATCTAACCAACCCAACACCCTGTCATTGCTGGAAGCAGAAGGAATCTCCTTAAAGCCGGCTTGCCCCATGGCCCCCGGCTTGCCCCATATACTTGAATGACTGCTCCTGTTCAGAAAGACCAGGAGGCGTGGCCTTGGAGGAGATGCATCACTGGGGTGGGCTTTGAAGTTTCAAAAGCCTGCTGACATTCCTAGTGTGCTCTCTCTGCCCCCTGGCCTCAGATCCGAATGCAGCTCCTCGGCTGCCCTGGCTCTGCCATCGTGACCTTGGAAAGCCCCAAACCCAATCAAATGTTTTCTCCTATACTTTGCCTTGGCCATGGCGGGTTTTTTCACAGCAATAGAAAAGTGACTAAGATACAAGGGAATCTCATGTCTCAGTTGCAACCCACTTGCAGCATATGGATCCCACACACTGAACAATCCTAATACCAGTCTCAACAAGTTGCCAGGGAGGAATGCTGGCACATGCCTGTAATCTTAGCACTGGAGACTGAGTCAGGAGGATATCCAATTCAAGGATAACCTGAGCTGCGTGAGGACTCCAAGGCTAGCCTGAACTATATAGAAGGACTGCCTCCTCTAAAAAATAAAAATAATCTACCAAAAATCTTTTGTTTATGTTTTGGGCCTATGGACCACATGGACTTGAAGAGGATCCTTGCACTATTGAGTAACCCCAGAGCTTCAGTGAAAAATAGCAGGAATGGCATGACAATGAAACAAGTTGGGCTTGTTGAAGGACCCAGAGCTTCTAGGGTGACCCTTGCACTAGAGTCTTTCATCAGTGAGTGTCAGTTGACAGAAAAAAGGGCAGGAGAAATCTGCACAAATGTTAGGAGTTTTGAGAGTGGAAATCGAAATCAAACAAGAAGGACATACAGACCTGATTCGGGGATGGGATGCCATAATGTTATTGGTGGCCTGTGAATGGGTGGCTGACTCCCGGAAGATGAAAGAGAATCACCTGAGATGAAGGTCTCTTTCCTTTCAGCTCTTGTGCTTAGCATCACACCACCCCACCTGGAAGCCTCTTCCTCTGGCATCCAGCGTTTGCAGAGCAACAGTCTCTCTGCTGCAAAATGATATTGCTCCTCAGCTGGTCCCGCAGCCATCGCCTCTGAAACTAATGACCTTCTGGGAGAATGGGGAGATTGCAGCCCTGGGGTACGGTGTGCCACACAGGGAAATTGTACTATACCCATTATCTGATCCTGGAGTTTGAAAGCGTGCCTGTTCTCACAGTCTTGGCAAGACTCCTGGGATCTTCTGAGATGCCGCCTTTAAAAAAATTTTTTTTGGTTAATTCTTTAAGAATTTGATATAATGTCTTTTGATGATATTCATGCCCAGTTCCTTCCCTTAACTCCTCCCAGGGCCACTCCCATCTCCCTTCAATATCATGTTCACTTTTTTAAAAAAGTAATAATTAATACATTCTAATGTATGCTGTCTGTATACTTCCATGAATGGGAAGAGGTCTATGAGCCCCTGACCCTCACTAAAGTGTAATGGACAGTGGATGGCCTCTTAGGTTCTCTTCTCCAGAGTAACCCTTTGGTCCAAGCAGAGCTGGGAAACGCATGCGTCAAGGTAGAGATTGACCGTATGTGTCTTGGTAGACTCCTGGTCCCTAATAGAACAATGGAGTTGACAAGTCCCAGTCGCCCAGTGAGACTGTACCCATCCTGGTTTTCGTATTCACGTGCCTGTGATGGCAATGGTGACAAAGCACATGTAATTATGTACAGTGTATAATGCCTGATAAGGCTACATTCCAGCAACCGATCTGTTCCATCTGGGAGTTCACAAGGACACCCGGCAATATATTTGCACAGTGGTGAACTTACATGAAAATGAATCCATCAGAAAGCAGTTGCATCGCTGATTGAAACATGACTGTAACTCATGGCTTAGTTTTGAAGCTGTTAACCAGAAGAGGACCGCCAATAGGCTGCCAGGCTAAGGAGCCAGCACGGAGTAGAGGCTTGCAGAGTCTTAGGCATGAGGTACAGATGTGAGGAGACTCACATGGCACCACGCCCCCCTCCCCCAAGGTGAGCTGAGCTCTGGAAACCCTGCCCTGACAAACCAGAGTGTGTCCAAACAAGAGTCACTTACTTCTGGATTTCGCAGGCTCAGTTACATCACCTTAGCAGGTGTGTGGGCCTGCTCTGCGCTCTCCTGCTGCTGAGGCCAGCTCCACTCTGCTTTAACCCTCAGGGAGATATGACCCGTCCCCTGGCCACTTACCTGGATGTCAAAATTTAAGGAATGATAACAAACAGATGTGGGGCATTGACAAAGGCTGCAGATAATGTCTGCTCTTGTTCAAAGAAGGAAGAGGAGGGGGAGGAAGAAAGAAGACCAGAACATCCCACCCTGCTTCATTCCCTTGTAAGTTCATTACTGAGCAGAGGTGAGTCATGGGTTGCTTGGTTTTGGTGACCTTTAGAATCTACGATGCTCCACATGGATGTCCCCAGTCCCAGGGACCTGAGGACAAATTACCATGTTGAGAAAGTTATTGTCGCTGGGCATTGGTGGTGCACGCCTTTAATCCCAGCACTCCAGAGGCAGAGGTAGGCGGATCTCCATGAGTTCGAGGCCAACCTGGTCTCCAGAGCGAGTGCCAGGATAGGCTCCAAAGATACACAGAGAAACCCTATCTCGAAAAAAAAAAGAAAAAGAAAAGAAAGAAAAAGAGAGTTATTGTCTTCTCTACTACCAGCTTTTTATGAGTGTGTGCACCACGATGTCAAAAATGATGGAAGTGTCAATCATTTTGCCTCCCCTAGCAGTCAATTAAATACACACGAAAAGGTTTTCTCAAATTTGTCATAGCAAGATTTTGCATTTGCTTGCGTTATTTTTTTTTAACTAAGGAGAAGATCCTGTATACATCTTCTAATTTATTATCGAGTATTTATTATGGGAAAAGAGCCTTTTTATTCCTAATCACAACTCATTAAAATTGAATATTATTCTCGACAATCTACCGCTGAAGACTCATCACCGTGAAGGAATATAAAGCGTGTTTCAAATGAAACTTCATTTCAAGCATTTCTCTTTGGAGACAGTCCAATGTGTGTGTGTGGGGGGGGTAGAACACATGTAATAAAATGCCTTGGTGGAAAAAAAAATTACCATGAGGAGAGAGAGAAAGAGACAGAGAGAGAGAATCTAAAATCCTATGCAAAAAAAACTGAAGTAGGGACCTGTGACCAAATTCCAAAGGCTGTTTCCAGTGACCCTAATGAAGAAAGGGGGCTAGGCTAAGCATTTGCCTTCCCCCACTCACTTGCCATCGGGAGTCCTTTCCTCCTCGGCCCTGAATTGAAAGTCCTGAGTACCTCGTCAGCTACGAGAAGCACCCCTCATGTTCCAGCGAGGACCAACATCCAGATCATCATCAGATGCACACAGAGGCCACATTTATAATTCTGGTGAATGTCACCCCCTCCTCAGCAGGCCGTCGGAACGGGGTTATGAATACTCCGTTTGCTGACGGGGGTGATTCTAGCATTAGCGATGCGGCATTTCCTACATGTTTAGCCTGGAAGAAGACATTTGTTTGGACTGTATGCTTCTGTGTACTTTTTTTTAATGCAATAAAATTGACAGATGACTCCTTTTTTGCAACAGGTTTGGAGGGAGGAAAATATCATGAATTCTCTCCCCTTCCCCTTTCTTCCTTGATGGCTGTTTAGACAGCGGTCTTAAAAAAATCACTAGTCACTAAAATCCCTCATGCCTGCTTCATATTGTGTTGATTCATATTAAATTCATGACAACAAAAAAAGCAACTTGAGGCACTTTTAGAAATGACCGCTCTTTAGTGTGCCTCTCCTTCCTCCAGGCTCGGTGGGCCCAGCGCCCATAAAGCTGCCTGCTGTCTTGTGTCATGAAAAGAAACAGCTTTGCCTGGGAATGCCATTACTGTGTAATGAGGCGTGCGGCAAAATATACCTTCAGCAGCCACTTGATGAAGGCTTGCTGACACACCAGCCCAGACAGAAATGTTTTTTTTGTGTGTTCTTCCTTATTTTGTCCATCAATCACATCATTAGTCAAAGCAGACAAGCCTGTCAGCCGGGGCCCAGATGCGGAGTGGCAGGCGATCAGGGGACAGGTGTTCTATCCCCCCCCTCCCCGCCCACCGTGCCCCTGAAACGCGCACACCCAAAATGAAATCCCGAAAAGAGCAAAGAGCCAAGACCTTGTTTCAAGGGCTGGAATGTCAATGAGAAAGAAATGACACTGAGGAGCAGAAGTTCAGAAGCCCACTTTCGAGCGACCTGACCAGCAGGGCTTCCTGGGATTGTCCAACCGAGTTGGAATCAGGACTCAATTCTAGAGAGGTTAAGAAATCAGGGAAGGCACTAGGGGAAACATACACACACACATAAAGAAAAAAAACTAATAAATAAATAGATAAATAAATAAATAAGAACCTGCTCATTTCTTGTGGTCAGTGAGGTATTGAAACACAACCTTCAAAAACAATAAATAAAAGCACCTTCCTGGGTGGCCCTCTTTGATATCTCAAATGCATAAAATTAAATTGGATAGTTCAGATGCCTGGGGCCACCCAAGCCTATCTGAGCTATCTACCTGCCACTGGCTGGGAAATTGAGGGCTCCAAATGGCTAGCTTCTGTTGCAGCATCATTCATTTCTAGAGAACTAAAACATCCTCCGGATATGAGTCACCCCTCCTTTCCTGGGCGTCTCAAGTTTCTTCCTTCCAGGCTTCCTTTCTGCCAGACATTCTTTCTGGAATGTAACAGGTTAAAGAAGCCAAGCATATGGAGTCATCTTCACTGGTTAATTTCTAGCTTTTCAAGCAAGCCCTGAAATCAGTGTGTGTAATGAGCTCATTGCTTGGTTACCAAGGAGGATCGGCTTACTGAGCTCCTCCTGACCTCACCCTGGCCATTTCAGCCCCAACAGCCAACCTGAAGGCTTCCCGTGAACCCAGTTTCATTGAGATATTTGCAGATATCATGTCTTGCTTTCCATCTTTAAAATAGACTTCCTGTATTAGAATAATTTCACTCATACCACAACACTAAAGGAGAGTATAGAGTCCCATGTCCACTTTCTGCTCCTTTTAGGACATTAAATTAGCATGGCACACTTTTATAGTTACTGAGCCAGTGAGGCACTATTGACAAAACTCCACCTTGTGTTCAGATTTCCTTCCTCGTGCCTTCATTTTTTCCTGCAGGACGCAAACTGGCATGCTTTGCAACTAATTGTCATGTCCTTTTAGACTCGTGGCTGTAGCAGTTTCTCAGATTCTCTTCATTGGTTTGACCTAGCAGTTTTGAGGAATATGTATATGTGCCATTTTTATAAACATTCTTTTTTAATTTAGACCATCTATGTGAGTGTGTGAACTCAAAATCAATTACACTTCAATAAAAATAGTGCTTGAAAAAAAATCAGCAGAGGAACCTTGAGATGGGAAAGAATTAGGACCATGGAAAGGTCAGAAGTCTCCTCATAGCACCTGGGAGAGGATCCAATGCTCCAATCTTCCCCAGAGCTGACCTTTCTAAAGATGCTGAGCAGGAAGGGAGGGATACCTGATACAAGATTCAAACCCACACTTCCACCTTTAACTGGGAATTAAATCTGCAGATATTCCCTCTGGGCCTTCCAAAAGGAAAGCAGGAACACCATTAATCTAAGACACTCGTAGATGCCACCATGGCTGGGCTCCGTTTATCTGGGCCAGTGTTTGAACTGACCAGGGATGGTAGAAACACTGGCTAAAGTGACAGGAAGTGCCAGGGCTAGGGCCCCATGAGGGCCAAGGCTGTGTCTCAGCTGGGAACCTCAAACCCAGCCTCCCAAAATGGAGACAGATGTGGACTGGAAATCTGTCCTTCTGATGGGGAGAGAAAGGGAGACAGAGAGAGACTGAGACCTCTCTCTTGCCTTTTCCACGGAGCCCAAAGGGGTCATGGAGTGGGAAAGTGAGTCGGTTTCAGAGTAAGTGGTCACTTCTGATGAATAAGAAAAACCATTTGCTCTGCTTCTTCTCCTATCTCAAAATCCTATCTGGGAAAGAAATAGTGAGTCACAAAAGAATTCTAATTACCGCAGCCCCCAACACATGGCAGCTTGGTATCTGGACTCTGAATATGATATGTGATGTTGTTAAAATCCACTTTCCCTTCCATCCTTGCGAGGACCCCAGGTTTTCCAGCTCATACACATGTTTTATGAGCCTGCCTTTCAGCCAGAAGGTCTGTGGAAAGTAAAATAAATGAATCCAACACTATTCATTTTACATCATCTGACATTTATTCTTAGAGAAGACAAGTGACAATTTGAAAGCCTACAATCACACCGTAAGAATCTTGAAGTTGGATGCACCGTGTGTTTCAGCCAATCAATCAATCAGTTGATCAATCAATCAATCAATCAATCAATTGAACACAGCACTTACTGAATGGGAAGCCAAGCGGACAGACAGCTCCTTAGCCCCTAAGGGTTTTGATTGCTGGAGAATCAGAACCATGTTCCCTCCCACCCAGCCCTGTTAGCATGGACTAGGTGGATAGACCTGCGGCAACCTGACTCACAGATCAATCAGGAGACAGAATGGACTTTTTAATATGATTTTTTCTTGGGAATTTGGGAGTAGAATACAGAACAGATCAAATCCCAATGGCTTCTGGTTTATGAAGTTCCGATGTCTTCACCACAGCCAGAAACACACTGTCTGGACTTTGAGTCTTCAAAACTGTCATATGTCACTCTTAAGAAGTTCGTGACCATCCAGCGGCTGTTGTGAATCAGAGTCTGAGTAGCAGGTACTGGAATACAGCTCTGGTCTTGGGCCCTCCACATATGACTTCTAGTGCAAGACCAGCATTGGGCAGGATTCATGCGTGCGTAGCTATCTGGACTTGGTCTCAAGGGCAACTCTCTTTTCTAAATGCCTTATCAAGGAATATTTGTGTTTATAATATGAGAGAAAATTAGAGGTTATGGCTCAATAAGTGGAAGATAAGACAGAAGGAAAAATCAGACAGAAGCTTCTATCATTTGGGTCAGGAATGGTCCCCCAAGACCCCTAGGTCAAAGGCTTAGTCACCAGCCTGTGATGCTACTGATAGGTGGGGGAGCCTTTAGGAGGTGGAGCCCAGTGGGAGGAGTTAGGGGGTTGGAAGCATGTCCTTGATGGGAGTACTGAGACCCCAGCCCCCTCTCTTCCTCTCTGCTTCCTGGCTGCCAGGCAATGATAGCTTCCTGTGTCATGCACTCCTGCTATGATATACTATGCCACCGCAGCCCCCAAAGCAACAGACCAACCAACCGTGAACTGAAATCTCTGAAACAGTAAGTCCAAATCCATCTTTCCTCCTAAGAAGTTGTTTGTCTCCAGAGTTCTGTCCCAGTGATGGAAAGTTGACTGACACAGGTGCTGAGGTCAGAAATAAAATCTCATTCGTTCTCTTGACCAAGCTCAAATGTAAAATGTGGCCACCGGGATTGCAGAGGTCCGAGACAGGACTCTGTTTATATCCAACGTTTCTGAGATCACCCAACACTCAGCCATCAGCACAGAGACATGGCAATTGGTGCTTGCAGAAGAAGAAAAGACCCTGTCTAAGCGCTCAGAAAGCTTGACGTGCAGCTTAAAGCTCTAGAACTTTCTGTGATGTGGAGTGCAGAGACGAGCCAGTGCCCTTCAGATGCACCAGACTGCTTGGCCAGAGGTTTTATGGATAAACAGAGAACATGTAGACCAAGAGGCTCCTCCAGGGTGAAGCTCCAAACTGCCTTTGATTTCCCATGACTACCAAGCAGCTCACAGCTAGCCATGGTGGCAAGCAGAGGCACTGGATTGCCCTAGAAACATCCTCTTGTCTCTTATTAACCAAAGTGTTTTCCACGACAGTGTCTGCCTTTGTTTCCCACCTGGGATGTCTGTGTGTGTCCTTTGTGTATGAGGCTGCTGCAGCCCAGGTGTCCCCAAGAACCTGCCTTTTCTTCTTGCAGTTCTTCCACTCTGAGCAGGAAGTACTGTGAGGTGAGCCAAGTGGATGAGAAAATGCAACCCTTTGCAACCAATGCCAAGGAGACCCTTCAAACTCACGTTGAAATATATGTTTAGCGTTTACTTGACGAAGATGGGAAGAAATTATATTTGGCAATAAAGTTGCATACCTTTGTTCTTGACACTTTACTCCAAAAGTAAGTCAACACAGTGAAGAACTATCTCTGAACATACAGAAGAATGGTAGAAGGTTCTCAAACAGTTGACCTTGCTTTCCTGGTTCTCTTTAGATACACGAGCACCACAGAACTGTCAGAGGTCTATCTTCCCAGTCAGCTTGAGCTGTCCATTTTCATGTGTCCTTAAACAAAATGAAATTTGCACAGGAATGGCATTATGTTATATGGTTTCTGTTTTCCTGCTCTCTCATTTACCCCCACCAAGTTCACTGCAAATCCTTCTGAAAGCCAATGGTCATGATTCTTTTTTGTAACAGCTTCTTAGCACCACACAATCATGGCATGTTGTTATTTATTAGCAATTACCTAAGATATGTTTCATGTTTTCATCATTACAAATAAACCAGTGGACACAAGACCACAGAGATGACTCAGCAGTTAAGAATAATTTTTACTCTTCCAGAGGACTGGAGTTTGGTTCCCAGCACCACAGAGGGTGGCTCACAGCCTGTAACTCCAACACCAAGGGATCAGATACATTCTTCTGGAGCCCCCAGGGTCACCCCCAACACACACATAAACAAATACAAGTAAATCTTTCATGTACAATTCCGTATATAAGTCATTGAAGTTTCCAGAGACCTGTCATTGTTTCTAGAATTGAGATTACTTCTTTATTTATTAAAAAAATCTTGTTTTAATTTAATTTCTTCTGATTATAGGAGAACATGACTTTCAAAATATATAACTTAATCATTTGCTTTTTGCTGTTCCCTTTATTACCAAATCATTTTGTTTTTTGCCTATAAGGTTGTTTTTTGTTTTCTTATGGATTTTGAGGAATACGTTATAAATTTTGGATAATAATTTTGTTACAAATATCATGGCTATTTCTCCATTTGCCTTTGTTCAGCTGGCTATTGTTTGTTTTATTTTTAAATTACTTTTATTGTCTAGCTATCTGAGGGGATACACAAGGGAATGAACTTAAAGGCACCATAGTATCTGAGTGGAAGTCAGAGGACGAGTTTCAAGAGATAGTTGTCCCCTTTTATCATTGGAATCCAAGGAACTACAATCAACTCACCAGGCTTGGAGGCAAGAACATCTACCTGCTGGGGTTTCTTGACATCCACAATGTTTGTCTCAGTATAGTTGAACATGTAGACCTAACCCTAACCCTAACCTAAACCATAACCATAACCCAAACCTAACCCTAACCCTAACCCTAACCCTAAACCTAACCCTAACCCTAAACCTAACCTAACCCTAACCCTAACCTTACCCAAAACTTAACCCTAACCCTAGCACTAACCCGAAACCTAACCCTAAACCTAACCCTAACCTGTGTCCTAGGGCTATTTTCTCTGAGTAACCCTTATCACTGCTTTCTTTAATGAGTACCATGATTTTATATTATGGATTTCCAAACCAGTGGCCAAAGGTAGTCATCACTGGTTTCTAATTCCTTCAATTCTTTCTCTTAAACTCAATTATATGGTTGTATTTCTTCTCTCTTTTGTCTGTCCTATGGCTCTTTCTTTCTTTCTTGGGACCTACAGTTTTAACTGAGAAGCCTTTAAAATAAACGTGAAAATTCCATGGGGAATTGTTCCTCCCGCCTTAATTTTCTCTGCCATTTTTATCCTATATGATTTTAGAATTAACTTTCCAGATTTTTTAAAAATATTTGATTTCATATGTCTGAGTATTTCTCTGCCTGCATGTACATATACCAACCACACACATGTCTGGTGTCCATGAAGCCCAAAATAGCATGTCAGATCCTGTGGAATTGAAGTTGTAGTCAGTGTCCAATTCCCTACCTGATATTAATAGTTGGTTTTCAGCCACCCAACTTGTGTGTTGGGAACCAAACTGGAGCCTTTTGCAAAGTAAAGCAAGCACTCATAACCACTAAGCCATTTCTTCAGCCACACAAGAAACATGTTTTCAAAGAGATATGATATTCATATAACATTTCTCTTATTTCATTGTGCATTTAGTATCAATCATTCACTATGCCTAGTTTGTAAAATAGGGCTGTGTGTATAAAACAAGTCAAACACACAGCATGTATCTGAGTTTTAGATACACGTCTGTGGTCTTGGGACACAACCCAGTGGATAAGGGGGCATTACTATGCTTCTGATTTTACATTGCAATCTACATTTCTTTGTCTTTTTATTGAATTACAAAGTTTTCTTCCTTTCTTAACTTACTCGGATTTTAAAACCCATTAATGAGAGATTAATTTTATCTAATTCCTACTTAATGTTTAATAGCATTTCTATTTTAATCTGTGAAATGTATTGAACAGTAATAGGTTTCTTCAGAGTTGATGGCCCTTTCTTCTTTAAGATAAACCCAACAGGATTAGACATTATTTAGAGCTTTATTATATGTCTGTACATGGAACTTCTGATGCTATATTTCTGTTGTTTCCTTTTTTCATATTTCTTTTTGATACTGGAAGAAAAATGAAGAATGAATTTGAAAAGTTTCTGTGCATTCCTGGAACCTCAAATATAAGATTTATCTATTAAAATACTGCTGCAACTTAGCTGGAAGTGGTCTAGGACTGATGACAAGAAAGAATTTCTAAAAGATGGATTGATTTTTCTTAATCTTTAGGTGTGTGTGTGTGTGTGAGAGAGAGAGAGAGAGAGAGAGAGAGAGAGGAGAGAGAGAGGGAGAAGAGAGAGAAAGAGAGAGACAGAGAGAGAGAAGAGAGAGAGGAGAGAGAGAAAGAGAGAGAGGGGAGAGGGAGAGAGAAGAGAGAGAGAGGAGAGAGAGAGGAGAGAGAGAAGAGAGAGAGAAAGAGAGAGAGGAGAGAGAAGAGAGAGAAGAGAGAGAGAGAGAGAGAGAGAGAGAGAGAGAGAGAGAGACCGTAAGAGGCCAATGACTCCCCCGGAGCTAGAGTTACAGTATTTGTGAGCCACCTAACATGGGTGCAGGGAACAGAATTTAGGTCCTCTGGAAGAGCTGCACACTTTAGTCTTTTCAACTTTTCACTTAAATAAACCTTGGAGACTTGTGTTTACTAGGAAATTTCTGTTTGGTTAACAATTTAAGATATAATAATCTTCACTTAATCTTATCAACTCATCTACTGAGGTTACATTTTTTACTTTTGAGGTTTCTAAATCTATTTATTTCTTTACATACAACTATAACTGACCATTTAAATTGGACTCTTTCTTTTCAAAGAACCAAGTGTAAAAGCTATCCTTTTGTTTCGCTGATTTGGGTTTTTATTTTTAATTTAATATTCTCCTTGGGGGGAGTTGTACATCACTGTTAGCTTCTTCAGTTCCATGTGTCCGTTTCTATTTTCTAACAATCTTCATCTTCTAGTGCTTGCATTTAAGCTTCTTATGACTGCCATTAGTTTCTCATTTTTTGTGCAACTCCGATTCTTATCCTAAAGGTATTATTTTTATCTTTGTATTTTCTTTATTTCAATGGTGCATATTTTAGAAATGTAAACTTTTATTCATTTATTGTTTTATTCTTATGATTATTTTGCTTTTGTAATAGGGTCTCATTATGCATCCCTAGCTGTCTTGGAACTTTCTGTGTAGACCAAGCTGGCCACAGACTCAGCCACCGCCTGCCTCTGCCTCCCAGGTGTTTAGATTAAAGGCGTGCACCACCATGCCTATTCTAGAAGCCCAAACTTTTAATATTACTACCATTTATATTATGTACGATTTGAAAAGTTTGTAGAAAATTTCTGTGGCTGAAGAATGATTAACTTTTAAGTGCCTCATGCATCTTTGGAAGCAGTGTTGGTTTCATTCACACGCATAAAGTCAAGCTTATTATTGTTATTCAAGTTTCTACTCTCTCTCTCTCTCTCTCTCTCTCTCTCTCTCTCTCTCTCTCATACATTCTTAGTTTATAAATTTCTAAGAAATCTCAGGAAAATAACTCCCAATACAATTGAGGATTTATTACATTCATTACACTCCAGAATACATTTCTTTCTAAACTTTGATTTATTTTTAAGTGTGTGTGTGTGTATGTGTTTACGTGAACATGAGTGTGGTGCCCATGGAGGCCAGAATAGGGCATCAGATGCCCTGGGGCTGAAGTCACAGCCAGTGTGAGCTCCCTGATTATGGGTGCTGGAAACCAAATCCAGGTCCTCTGAAAGAGCACCCAGTGCTATTACTCATAACCTCAACAAGATTTCTTTAAATTAAAACTTCTAAGTTGCATTTTCAAATTTTCATTTGAATAAGCCTTAAAGAACATCTCGATAGATGTTTAGAATATATTTCCATGGCTGCTTGCTTTACGGATTTTGAAGCTGTGTCATTGGGTGCATAGTGCTTGTCATAAAATAAACTGAATAAAGCCTTCTGTCCAAAATACTGTGGTTACCTGGGAGAGAGTAAACAGGTTTTGGCAGAGTGCTGCAAACTCTGCCAAAGGGAAGAGTTAATGAGTGAAGTAGGGAAGAGATTACAAAGGCCCTTCAGTGACATGCTCTAGGACTGGGCTTTCATTTTCATTGAAAGGGGAAATCAACTATTCTAACCTAACTTTGGTGATGATAAGGTAAGATTTTATTTCAGAGTGATCACCCCCAAATGCACTGGAAAGATGATGGAGTGAGAAGAACAGACAGTGACAGGTACATAGGTCCTGAAGAAGCCACAATGGACGATTAACAGAAGGAGAAAGGACTTTGAAGAAGCCATGCTTTGAAGCATACAGCATCTTCATAGGCTTTCCGTGGTGGACTCAGTCGATCATGGGCCATGGAGTCTGCAGGAATGACATCAGAAGGCTCCAAGCAATCTGTCTGTAAAGACTTCCTTGTCAATGGAGAGAACTATGAATCTCCCAAACTGGATAGGTCCCAATGCAGACTCATAAGTGGCGTGATGAGGAAAGACAAAGTGTGGCAGAGATGGGATTAACCGCCTTTACCTGGTGTAAGGAGGAAGGATTGCTGGATTGGGGCTCACGGTTTCAGAGGGCTCAACCCACAGTTGCTCTTTCCTATGGACATCATGGGAACATCATGTTGACAGAACCAAATCAGAGGCTGGTCCATAAGTTTTGGTGGACAAGAAACAGAGAAAAGCAAATACGGGAAGGGCCAGAGTAAGACATGGTCCCAGTGAGATACCCTACAGTGACTTTCTCTAACATTAGGCACCACACCCTAGCTTTCATCGCTTCTTGATAATGCCATCACAGTACAAATCCATCAAGGAACGAGTGCACTGCTTATGTAGGATGCCTCAATACCTAGTCCTCACTGGAAACACTTTGCAAACACATCCAAAAGTGCACAACCTTCAAACAGACAGATCAAACTAGACATTGCAGAGACACTGCCTGGAAGTGGGCACTGAGAAAGGCCAGGGAGTTGGCATCACCTCTTGTGGGCTGGATGGGACAAATGGGCAGCTATCTTGGTCTCTCAGCAACCTTGGACCCAGAGTTGACAGCCCAGTGGTGACAGATGCAGGCTCCTCATGCTGTTGGTGCCTCTCCTAGCTCCCTAAGCAAGGGACAGGGAGGTGAGCCTGGGCTAAGCCCAGTCAGCCAGGCACTAAGATTCCACAGAACAGCTGTCTTCCCAGAGGCCCCCTGATCTCTGGGCCCAGTTACTGGTCTCTCTTCCTTCATCCTTTCTTCTATGAAGAAAATGTTTCCCCTTCACCCAAGTGGACACGATAACGTGCTCTTAGCGCCACGGCACATCTTTCTCCCAAAGGGGCGTGTTAGCATGAAGCTGCATCTCTCCCTCAAAAGTTAGCAAAGACTGCAATCTCCTGGGAAGAAATATATTTAGAAGAAGAAAAGAAACAGAGGGAATTAAACTCAGGCAATCCATCTCCGACCTTGAGTATTCTATTTGTAGAACCCGAGGGTCCAGGGATGTCTGTTGCTGATTAATTTTGTTCTTTATCATCTCCCTTAAAGGGAAACCTGCCCATAGGATCAAAGACATCACCATACTATAGTCTGAGAAAAATGCTTCCACTTGCATTTTTTGCAATCCTGCATGTAGAATTTGTGTAAACGACTCAACCTGGAACAATGTATAAACTGTTACAAAGATGAATAGAGAGACAAGGCAGCATCTACCTATAATTTTAGAGAGTAGTTTTCTTTCTCACAAACGTTATGAAAATTAGTAATTTCAAAAGCCTGTTGGAGAATTGCACTATTAGCAACCTGGTATGGCAAGAGTATAAATATATTGTATTTGAAGGAAAGGCATTTTCAAATTCTTTAAATTATCTTTTTTCCATTTTCAAATTCTTTCTTGCTGTCAACATTCTGAAATCACATAAATATAAAAGCCAAACAAATATTTGAATCCTTGTTTTGTTGTGAAAGACACAGAGCCCTGACAATATTTGCCTTGCTTCACAGAAATGAGTGCAGGGCCTGTAAGGATGGACACACCCCACTCACCAGGATCTCCAACTTGCCATTAAGCAAAGGCATTTGCACCAGTTCTGCTGGTGAACTAAGAAGAAAGTGATACCATGCATCCACAGAAGCAGAAAAAAAGTCAGTGTCACAAAGCCCAGGTATTTGAAAAGAAGTCAGGTGTTCTGAGCTTGGCCCATTGTCTCCCTCTTTGACAGCCACTTCTCCCCACAGTAGAACACACCTTTGCTCCTGACTGTGCATGAGGCTGGGCACAGCTTGTTAGGAAACAGGCAGAAGCAGTTAAAGGAAAGAAGACTGACTTCCTGGTTGGTTTTGTAAGTGTGTGATTTCTCAGGAGCTAGAAACCTTGCTGGAAACTGTTGAGGGTTTCAATTTTCAAGCCCTGGAGAACCCAGACAACTTGAAGCCCTGGGAATTAATATAAAAGTTGTTCTGGGAAGACAAGGGTGGAGCTTAGTTGGAAAGTCCATGCGTGGAATCCTGGCTTCATCCCTAACACCACAAAACCAGGGCATGATGGCTCATTCTTGTAACCCCAGCATTCAGATTGTAGAAGCAAGAAGGTCAAAAGTTCAAGGTTACTGGCAGCTGCATAATGATTTTAGCCCAGCCTGTGCTACAAGTTATAACGTCCTTTAAACGCTGGTGCACGCGCGCGCGCACACACACACATACACATCAAAGTGTATAGAGCTACTAAAACATACAGAAAACAAGAAAATAAAATCTTCTTTGGGATGACATTATCTTGGGTATCAAGAAGCAAACAGCACCCCTGACTGTCTTAGTTACCATCTATTTCCGTGAAGAAACACCATGACAATGCAGCTTTTCTAAAAGAAAGCTTGCTTATAATTTTAGAGGGTCAGTCTATGATCATGATGGCAGGGAGCAGGCACAGAGACAGACACTGGGCGGGCCTGGAATGGGCCTGGAAATGTCAAAGACCACCCCCAGTGTCACACCTCCTCCAACAAGGCCACACCTCCTAACCCTTCCCAAACGGTTCATCAGTCAGGTACCAAGCATTCAAACATATGAGCCTATGGGGACCATGCCTTCCAAACCAGCACAAGGACCCTGTAACTGGTCATCCCCACAGAGAAGATGAGCCCACAGTCAAAAACACCAAGCAGGGATGAAGTAGCAGACCCACCATATGACTCACGAAGCCATACTTGGGTGGACCCGGAGCTCCAAACTGAGACGCTGGAATAACAACTTAAAAGATAGTCTGCGCAGTAAACTTTTGGGGGGAGGCGTGTTTAACACATCCATCATTGTTTTTAAAGAGAAAAGCTTAAACTTCTGAAGAATGCATGAAACAAGACCGTG
The DNA here is from genome assembly GCF_003668045.3 of Cricetulus griseus. Classification (NCBI taxonomy): domain Eukaryota; kingdom Metazoa; phylum Chordata; class Mammalia; order Rodentia; family Cricetidae; genus Cricetulus; species Cricetulus griseus. The sequence goes on along the minus strand of NC_048602.1, from coordinate 1,165,612 downwards.
AAAATGCATCTCTAAAAAGGAAGTAGGTTGGCAGCTCTACAAATGAAAATCTCAGTCGTTAAGTGGAATATAGGTTAAGAGACAGACAGCTAATGAGCAGACGTCAGCAGCAGATACGTACCAGGAGCTATAAATAAACCTGAAGCTATCTCCTTCCTCATTATTGATGACTCAGAAATGCCCACTAATTGCAGCCATGCTCCATAAATAAATGTGTGGTGTAGCATAGACTCATTATCACACCCAAGACACTCAATGCTGATGCACCAGTATTATAGAATATACGGTCCATGTTTACATTTACCCTTTTATCCTGAAACTTGCCCCTGTGGGTTTTTCTACCCTATGTAATACTGACACAGTAAGTAAGAGCATCTGAGGCAGGGCTGTCCTATGAAACATAGTCACCTCTTGATTTTTCTAGTATTTTCTCATGATTGGCTTCAGCATAAGCACACTGATTAAAACTCCTACACAGTGTACCCACCCCTTGGTATCCGTGATGATTTGGCTCCAGCATCTGCAGACGCTCCTATATTCACACAGCTCGGCATTCTAAGAAACCTTCCCAGACCGTTTCATATCCATGAAACCATTTCCTGGTGACTTACACTACCTTCTACGGTAGAGACGTTAGGAAGGGGGCTTAGAGAGATGGTTTACTGTGACTGATAAAACACATGACCAAAAGCGAGCTGTGGAAGAAAGTTTGCCTCGGCTGATGGTGCCAAAGGTAAAGTCAGTCGCTGTGAGGGAGTCACGGCAGCAGGTGGCTGGAGCAGAGAGCTGAGAGATCACATCTTGGTCACACACAGGAAGCCAAGAGAGTGAACTAGAAATGGGATGGGGCTATGAACTCTCAAATTCAGCCGTTCCCCAGTGGAACACTTCCCCCAACTATTCCAAATCATAAATGCCCCATAAACTCCCCTAAGAGTACTCCTACTGGGGAAACAAGCATTAAAATAAGCGAGGGGGTGGGGGGCATTTCTCATTCAAATGATCACACTGCTCTTGTAGAGGACCTGGGTTCAAGTCTCAACATTCCTATCAGGTGGCTCACAATTTCCTATAACTTCTTCCCCAGGAGATCCCTAGGCTTCCATGGACACCTGCACACATATGGTGCACATAAAATCATGCAGGTGGGCACATGTGTGTGTGTGCAAGCACACACACACACACACACACACACACACACACACACTTTTCAAAAAGCATTGTTAGGTAAGTGATTTTTATGCACACTGTTTAGAGAGTAATGGCAAGCAAGGGGGAAAGTCCATGAATGCTCAAATCCATGCCACTGCTTTTCTAAGTGTTTTCACTTGAGGTTATTTGTACCTGTTAACTTGGATCCTGGATACAGAATGCTGGCTCTATGTTAATGCCTCAAGGAACTAGAATTATCCTTGAGAGAGAAAGGGGTCACAAATGTGGAATACGGGATGATAAGGAATGCCCTCCATGGTCCAGGAGTGGATCTGGAGGGCTTGTGTGCTCAGGACTTTGTTAAAGACACAAAAGAAATCTCAAAGATATCCATCTGCAGGCTCTGTCCATCGAGTGACTCAGTGCTGTGCCCCTCCAGTAGGAAGCAACACATCCTGAACCTAGGTTCCATTTGCCAAGAGCCATTCATCTCTAAAAGGAAACGGTACATCTTGAATAAGTGGCTGATTCCATGCCTGGGCAGAAGAGACAAACTGACCTGTGACCAACTCAGGACAAGGTCAAATGTTGATGAGCAGGCTCAGTAGATCCTACTGGGCAAACCAGAGATGCTTTGGGTGTGGATGAAATGCTGGTGACAGTCTACAGGACACGGAATGAAGACTAATCTGTGGCCTACAAGACAGGTTACTGGTAACACATCAACACCAGCTAATCTCTGTGCAAAGCATGGACCAAATAAGAAAATTTACCATTTTCCAAACACAAATGAATCCCTCAGTTTCTCACAGATCATCCTAAACCCATACCTGGAAAACTCCTTAGACAGCAAGATATTTACACACTCGTTATAAACAGCTCAGGGTCTGGAAACAGAAGAGGGGGCAGCCATGGCTTTCACCAGGTGGATGGCCTTAGCCTTGCCAGCCAGGGGACAAATTGACATCATGCCACTCCTGATACAGCGCCACAGGAAGTGCCCATCATCACCTGGGTAATTAATTACTCTTCCACTCTGCTTGCACCCAGAAGTTGCAGAGAAGCAGGCTGGCGGGAAACAGACCTGATCACACGGGAAGGCCAAGGTTGGCAGAGAGAGTTCTTACACTTCACACAGGTGAAAATGAAACCCCAGTCACCTTTCTCTTCCTCCCTCCCCCAGCACCCATGCCTTTGTTGTTGTTTTTGGTTTATTGGGTCTCACTAGTTACCCCAGGCCAGCCTGGGACTTGTGACCTTCCTGCCACAGGGTCCTCTGCTCATCACAGGTGGGTGCAGCCAGGCCTGGCTGAGAGTCTTTCTTTCTGAATAGTATTCAGGATGAAGATAACACCGCCTCTCTGGGCATTTTCTGGTTAAGGCAGTAGGGATGTATTTAAATTTATGATAATGGGCACTATCGGCATAAATGGTTCATTCTGACCACAAAGTCAGTCCTGAGTGGCTTTGGGCTTGATGGAAGCCATCACCTAATTAGGGGTACTTACTTTATGCTCACCTGAGGTGTCAGCCAGCTCTTGTGGGCGGTCAGGGACCTTGTTCAAAGCCCCCTGTGTCAAGAAACTATCCTTGTCATCTCTCCTTACATTCCACAGGAAGTCTGAGTGGTTCTTGAGCATCAGGGACACAGGAGGCTGCCAGAACCTTCTCTGAGGTCGGGTTGTCTACATATGAGGTCACCAGAGGTGCAAAGGGATGAGTCTTTAGTCACAGTGCAGAGGGGGCCTAAAGCCTCGCTGTTTGTCTTTATTTTACCTTTCCAGGGATCTTTTTTGTCAGGTTGTAAAATACATCCTCTCTCCCCAGGAGATTCTCCCGTTGTACCGCAGTCCATCTAAACAAATATGTATTTACAACGGGTTCTTTTTTAAAACATGCATTATGCAGCTAATAGACTGGAATGACTCTTTGGGGGAAGTGCCGTACAGTCTTGGCTGTTTTTTGGTTGTCTGCAACATTCACCTCTTTTATATGGCTATTTATTTTCCGCTGCTTTGGATGGTAGGGAGGGCTATGAGGAGGAGAAATCAACTGCCCAAATGTGGACTGCACGTATAAAACCTTGACGGAGGGTGTCTCTTGCTAACGATCTTCGAGGCTGGTGTGAACCTGAGCTCTGCTCTAAAAGAAGTCCAAATGGGGAAGGAAGAGTGAGTTTGTGTTCTATCTGTCTCTCGCTCTGTAAGTTGGAAACTTGGAGGCAAATTCCTGTCTTGGAATACCATCAGCTGTTAGTGAAGGGAAGCCCACACCCCCAACCTCATTATCTCCAGGAACAAAATCTCTAGGGAAAGGCAGCCCAGGGGTTGTTAGTCCTACAGTTCAACGTCATTCACCGGACCTGAAATGATGTCGGCCATTGCGTTCTTTGCTTCCGTTTAAGGTCACAATTCCCGGTGTCACCTGCCAATCTAGCAATGGTCACCAGAGGAAAAGAGCCTATGCCTTCTTTTGTGTGACTCTCAAATAACCTTCTAGTATAATCCATCCTCATCCCATGGCCATCCTGCATCTAGGACAATCACCTGTCATGGAAATGGGAACAATCTGGTCAAATGCCATCTCTCTTATTTTTGCCCATTGTGTACACCAGTAGCCACCCTCTACTGTAGTTACTTGTCTTTGTGGCTGTGATAAACTGCCTCTGACAAAGGCAACTTGAGAAAGGAAGGGTTTATTTGAGTGAGCTCAGAGCTCAAGGGTACAGTTCACTGTGGTAGGAAAGACAAGATGGTGGAAATTTAACATAACTGCTCCGAATCCTCCATAGCCAGGAAGAAGAGAGCTATGAATACTTGGGCTCTACCAGATTCCCTCTTTTTAAGAAATTTGGAACCAAGCTTAGGGAATGTTGCTGCCCTCTCTTAGGGTGGCTCAATTGACTTGACATAATCTCTCACAGGCATGCCCAGAAGCTAACATACTCTAAGTAACCCTCCTGGGTGTGCCTGCAGGCTTGTCTCCTAGATAACTGACAACTGTCACCAAATTCTAGTAGAAATTGAAACCAAGAAATTAAAAATCATGTATTCACCAATCTAAAATGAGCCAAGCCAGTAGAAATTGCATGCAGTTATGAAATATATCGGTATTTTCAAAGATGAACACTAACCTGATATCTGATCTTTACTACACTTTTGCCACTCTTTAATGTCTGGTCCAGTACACACAGCTGGCTCGTGTTTGGTTTTATGTTTGCTTGCTTTTGTTTTGAGACAAGGTCTCCTGTAACCCAGGCTGGCCTAGAACTCATTGTGTAGCCACAGATGGCCCCGAAACCCCTCCCTCCAGTCTCTACCTACTGAGGACTAGACAACAAACTTGCAGATCAGTGACCAATTCAAGAGAAGTGATTTTTCTAATTTTCTTTTGTCTTGTCTATTGTGATGTGTCTCTTGATTGAAATACACCAAAAAAATCTGACCTCATGCCATAGAGAGGCTGTTGCAGGAGGAAAATATATTTTGATAACTCCTTTTGGATAATTGAGGATATTCTCCTTTGATAATACACTGAAATACAGCAAGTCAGAAATGTTTAAATATTAGTTACGGTGTGGAATCTGTAGACACATCAAAGGAAAGGAACGTTTGTCTTGTCTTAAACCACCATTGATCTTCCGTACCCCTTCAGCTGCTCTTTCCCCGAGCACGCTCAGTGCTTGATCCTTTAAAGAGTATTGGTTCCCTGAACCATATGGATCTTCCAGGATTAAACACATCTTGTCATGTGATGCTAAACACTGTCCTGCCTAACGCTGGCACTGATCTAATCAGAACAGTCTTGAGCTACTTGGGTACTCATAAACTTAGTGGGGAAAATGTAATTATTCTTAGAAGTATAATTTTACGTGAAAGCTTAAGTTTCATCACTGGCACAAACATTAGTTGCTTTCTTTTGATTTTTGTCTTTTGTTTTGTTAAAATGTCTGCCATGCACACCTGTGTAAATAATCAACCTACACAAGGAAGACTTGGACGCAGGTAAAGGACGAGACATGAAAGAGGGTACGAAGCTACTTGTTTTCCCTGTTCTAACTCTGACATGGGTGGCTTGGATTTGGTGGTGAATAAGTGTGTATTAGATACTAAATGTGTAAATTCTAATGTGAAGCTTCAAAGACTCCATTTTGAACATAAACTCTAGCTGTTTAGAAAGTTAATTAAGTTGTACAGACTTTGGTTAATTTTGGTGGGTTGTTTTGCTTATTTGAAAGGCTTTTTAAAAAATAACATTTATTTTTAAAATTAAAGGGAAAAACAATAGGGGCAAGAAAGATGACTCAGTGGTTAAGATCACTGGCTGCTCTTCCCGGGGACCTGGGTTCAGCTGCCAGAACCCACCCACGTGGTGATTCACAGCTGCCTGTAACCCCAATTCCAGGGAAATGATCTGAAACAATTTTCTGTCTTCTGTGGGCACCAGACATGCCATGGTCCACAAAGACACATTCAGAAAAATACCCATAGGGTATAAAAATGCTAAATGAAATTTGAATAACTAACCAATCAAACAAGGTAAAAATGGTGTTCCATTGAAATAGTCAATTATTTTTAGTTTACAATTTGAATCATTTCATTACTCATTAGCTTTTCCTTGAGTTGCCTGTGCCCATTGTATGTTGTTGGGCCTCAGAAACAACATGTGTGTGCTTTCTTTTATATAAAAAAATACAAAAAGCATGCATCAAAAAATGGAAATTTTTAGGTCATGAGGGCTTCTAATTTATCAATGTTGTCATAGAATTTTAACTGTGGAGACACAGTGATGAAGAATTAAAGGTACTATTTCTTGGTGTCACTGCCCTGATCGGTGTTGAGGCTCCAGCAAATTTAATCAGTGTTACCATTAGGATGCCAGCATTTTATCTTAGTGGTCTCTCTCTCTCTCTCTCTCTCTCTCTCTCTCTCTCTCTCTCTCTCTCTCTCTCTCTCTCACACACACACACACACACACACACACACACACACACACACACACACACACGCACATTTTGACATTGAGAATTTCCTGGAAGGGTCTCCAGGAGCCCCAGAATGTAGACCACAGTCTGAGAACCATTAGTTAAGAACTCCTGGAGTTTCATTCACCCTATAGATGAGGAAAGTTCACCCTGTTAGAAGCCATGTTGTGAACTTCATATCCAAACTCACCAGTGGGGAATCACGGTTGACTGGGCAACACAAAACAATTGTCATGTTACAGCAACATAGGGCTCTGTACAGCAAATAAATGGCAAGCTAAAGTGTGAGCCTTCAAAGAGCTTCTCAGGACACATACAAGTCTCCCTTCTTCCCCTTACTCTTCCTTGCCTCTTTTTCCTCCTCCCCTCTCCCTCCCTCCCTCCCTCTCTCCCTCTCTTACTCTGTACTTGTAGGACCTGAAGCTTACAGACAATAGTTCTTATGACACCAGTCATGGATTTGACCAGTCAATCAGTCTGACGGCCCTAGAGAGGATTCCATGCATAGAAAAGAAAACGCCAGGACACAACCCAAGCACACATGGATCATGAAAATTAAGAGGGAAGACCATGCACCCATTCAGTCATCAAGAAATGCTTGCCTGGTACCGTGAACATGAGACAGCCCTGATGTGAATCAAACATGGCCCGTGTCTCACCCGAACTCACATTCATATTGAGGAAATGTGTGGTTTTGTGTGAATAGTTAGTGACTGTATGAATGGGATGCTCAACAACAACTCTGAAGAGAACATACAGGCTCATTATTAATGCCTGGCTGAGGCACACAATCTCGGGGACATAGGAGAGTTTGCTTGGGGAAGGGTAGCTTCATAGAGTTCAGGAGAGGGAGCAAGGTGGGGATTTGGAGGAGTGTTAGGAGAGACCACAAGAAGATGAAAGGGGATGGGAGAGAAGACCTTGAAATGAAATCAGACACCAAGGCAAGACCATAAAGAACCTAACTGGCCAGGTTAAGTATTTTTTTTAAATTTTGTACTTAGGGAAATGGGAAGCCACTAACAAATTTAAACAAGACAATTGATAGGATGAGATTTGTGTATTTGTAGAGGCAGAAAAAATTGTCAAGAAAGAGCAAGAGTAACTATGAAAGGATTGTTAGAGGGACTGCCAAAAATGGAAACAGGTCTGCACAGCTCCTTGACTTGTTAGTCTGGTGAAGTCACAGGGGTGTGCCACAGCCTTCACTGTGGGATTCAAAAAACCAGACAGGGATGAGTTCGCAAAAAGCCATACTCACTGTCACACAACTGGCTAGAAATGGATCCCCTCAAGTTCCTTTCTTTTAAAAAAATGAATTAATAGGTAAATAAAACTTAAATGGAAGCAGGAAGTGGCCAAAGAGGACCCAGGTGCAAAGGATGCTCCTAGAATCAGCAGCCAAAGCCTCTGTGAGGCACAGACTACGGAAGGACTACAGAAGCTGAGCCAGATCAATACACTTTGACCATTATCGATCACTGTTGTTAGCCAGACTTTTCACGTCTGTGACAAATACCTGACACATGCCGCTTAAGGGAGAGAGATTTATTTTGGCTTATGGTTTTGAAGGTGTCAGTTCACAATCTTGGTTCTGTTGATTGCAGACCTGTGATGAGGCAGAACTTCACGGTGGCAGGTCCGTGTGGCAAAAGTTGCTCAGATGACAAGTGAGAAGCAAAGAGAGAAGGGTCCAAGTACCAGGTATAACATTTGAGGAACTCTCCCAGTCACTTCCTTCCTCCAAACAGGCCCCACCTCCCATAATTTCCATCCCCCACAGCCCACCCCCAAAGAGTGCCACTTGCTGGGGTCAAGTGTTCAAAATGTGACCCTGCCCAGGACACATCATATTTCAAACCATGACAGTCAGAGTCAAAGAAACAAAAACCTCAGCGAACGGATGGTCCTCTACCAAATCAGGACCAGAGCACCAACTGCCAACCTTGCCTCCTGAAGTCACAGTTGACTCCCCTCTCCCCTTTGTCCCATCTGGGAGTCCTTTCAAGGCTAGACTGGCTTCTGCTGGAATTCTGTGCCACTGTCAACAGAGCTAACCAAATGACTGGACCAGGCAGAGCTCTGGCAGGATCTAGTTCCCCTGTCTGCTCAGGGGATATTGTGAGGGGGGTGGATTTCCCAAGGGTAGGATAACAGAACATGGTGAAAGTTCAGTGACTCTGGGAAAACATTCTGTGCAAAGTCAGGAGATGATGATTGTGGCAAATAAATGCTGCAAATAAATCATCCCGGACACTGTGGCAGGGCAGTCTACAGACACGTCAGGCTGCTAGGGACCAGCACAAGGGTTCAGCCATGTCTAGATGACAAAACACCTGCAATTAACCTTCACTGAGGTTTGGCATAGTTCAGTCATAGAGCACCTGCCTAGCATGTGTGATGCACTGGGCTTGATCTCTAGCAATGAAAAAATTTAAGTAGTTGCGATTCTACCAGTAGGTGAAATTAACCACATTAAGGAGATTTGGACCCACTGATAAGCAGGCTCATGGAAATCTCCCTTGTATCCAGGGCCACAATAAAAATGAAGAAAGAAAAAAATTTCAATACCCCTTGCAGGGATCCCAGAGAGACCAGGTCTATTCATTACAAACAAGCCAAGCAATTTGCTTGCACTCAGCCATCTCCAGTGAGTCTTAGCTCCCAAAGAAAACTCCTAATGGAATCAACACCAGGCCTATAAATCATAACACATCTTATGGTATTAGTAAAACTTTTTAAAATTCATAACTGATCAAGTCATAAACTCTCTTGATAAATAAGACTCCACATAACAAGTTCTGAAATACTATGAGACCTGGTAAAAAGAATAAACCTGTTGAATAAATCTGCTATGCAAAAAAAAAATCTCAAAGCAATATATATATATATAATGGAAGTCTTCTTAAACAAAAACTGGAGAAAACAATAAACCTGCTAAAAGGTTCAATTTACTGCACTCCAGGGCCATATTTCTCACCTGTTTTTGAAGCCACCAGACAACTCAACCTGTTTAACCTTTGTAGTCCTTTTCCCCAGCAACTTCTCCTGCTCTGTTCCCACCCTTCCCATGCCTGTGAACGTGAGGAATCCCCAAAAGATTGCACAAGGGCATTAAATCATGACCAGAGACAGTGTTGATGGGGCAAATTTATCTTCTTTCCCATTTAGACCCCTCTTTCCCAGCTACCCCACCATGTACCTGGGTTCCTGTAAAACTTCTCTGCACATCTTGAGACGTTTGCTTCCTCCGGCTACGAGTGGATACTGGTTTCCCCTATCCTCGGCTGCTTTTCCGGAAAAAGACAATACGGTAGGGGGCAATGGGATACTGGGCACAGCTGTAAAGTGAGGTATACCGGAAGAAGGGCCCCTACTGGAAAGAGAGAAGCAAAGCCAGCGTTTCCTCTTCATTCTTCCCAAAGCAGTAGCGGGGGGTTTGGATGGGTGGGGTGGACTGGAAAAAGGATAACCTTAGGAGCTTAGGAAAGCTGTTAGTCACAGAGGCCTTCTGCCCCAGAGCGGTCACGTGACACTTCCCAGAGATGTAAGCCAACATCAACTCAGCCCAGGGAGGCCACCAACTACAGACCAACGTCCAGCTTGGTGGACCAATGACTTTTATTGGGGTTATTACCGAAGTTTGGATGTGCTGGCTAGGTTTTATGCCAACTTGATACAGCTGGGGTAATTTTAGAAAAGGAAATCTCGATTGAGAAGATGACCCCATGAGATTGGCCTTTGGGCATGCCTGTGTTGCATTTTTTGATTGGTGGTTGATATGTGGGTGGCACCACCCCCTGGGCAGGTGGTTCTGGGTTCTATCTATAATAAAGCCAGCTGAGCTAACCACAGGGAGCAAGCCCAAGCGTAAGGATTCCTGCCTGACTTCCCTCAGTGATGGACTACAATGTGGAAGTGTAAACAAAATAAATCCTTTGATACCCAAGTTGCTTTTGGTCATGATGTTTAATCATTCAAATAGAAACCCTAACTAAGACAATGGGTGAGTAGAAATGACTTGAAAACAGCTGTATTAGCAAATCCCATCCCAGAAACAGCTGAGCTAAAGGCAGCTCAACAGGTCTGAGAGCATCCCTTCTTGGCAGCTCAGCCTTTTCCAAACTGCTCAGAGGTCTATTTTTCAGCAGTCCCAACTGCTCGTGAAAGGGAGAGAGGATCCTTCTCCATCTGGTCAGTTTCAGGGACTTCCTGAAGCTTTTTAGTAGTTTGCTTTGTGCCTCTTCTTTAGCTGCCCTTTGGAACATCCGGGGCCTTAACCTTGCATGTTCCCTGTAGAACGGAATGCTTGCCTCTTTTTAGAACAGCCTGAGTCCCAACCAGATTCTCTGTAGGAGGGAATGTATCAACAGGGAGGAAATTGCTACACAACAGCCTTCAAGAGGGGAGTTGGGTGAGTGATACCCAAAGACAAACCATGGTCCTCAGCTGAGCTCTCTCCTCCAAAATACGTAGGAAAATATTAAGGGAAGGAAGACACACACACAAATCTCCCAGAGAGGTACCATTTGGTAATGGCTTTAAAATTGCTTTGTGTACTCACCTTCTTTGCCAACTCCTACATATCAGCTGGAAGAGTATTAACAAACACTTAAAAACCTACACAGGCAACCATGTAACAGCTGAACTTCACAAGTAGACCCCTCGGGAAACTGCACACTGATTCCAGCAATTTATCCATTGCAGAAGTGATTTCTTGAATTTATCTTTGGAGAGTTCCCTCAAGCTAATTTTGCCAACCTTCCCTAAACTAGTCCCCATCATCATCACCACCACCGCCACCACCTCTTCTTAATTGGCTTTTGGATATTACATTCATTTGCTGGATAACCAATGTAGTCGCCTGTTATTTATCGGCCTTCATACTTTCTAAGCCTTGTTTGAGGCAGATAGGAGATAGAGAATTTGCTGAGCTAGAGACCCCTATCTCTTTCTTTCTTTCTTTCTTTCTTTCTTTCTTTCTTTCTTTCTTTTTTTGGGTGTTTCGAGACAGGGTTTCTCTGTGGCTTTGAAGGCTGTCCTGGAACTAGCTCTTGTAGACCAGGCTGGTCTTGAACTCACAGAGATCCCCTGCCTCTGCCTCCTGAGTACTGGGATTAAAGTCGTGCTCACCACCGCCCGGTTCTGAGACCCCTATCTTTTATGAGCATAGCAAAGACAGGAACAGCACGTATGCTGGATTGATTTGCTTTTTTAAACCACCAACATGCATTAGTTGCACAACTTAATTTGTTGTGATATTTTCATACATGTAACTATCATGCTTGGGGTGTGTCCATGCTCTTATACCATGCCCTCACACCCGTCTCCTCCCCAGCCACATTCCTGTTCCCTTAAAGTCTCTCGTCATCTTTTATACCGTCTTTTCTGTTACTTTCCACATATAAAAGGAAATATTTGATATTTGTTTTTTTGAGTGGTTTATTTCGTCCCTTATTTTATTCTGTCATACTTGTTCCTTTGTTCCACTTATATTTCTGCAAATGACACGATTTCATTCTTCTTTATGACTGAATAATACTGATGAAATGGTGTGTGTGTGTGTGTGTGTGTGTGTGTGTGTGTGTGTGGTTGGTTGGTTTTCCTTCGATGTAATAAAATCCCTTGGTATAGATAGCTAAAGAAAGGAAGAGTGTCAAGAGTACAGTCTATCATTCTGCAGAAGTCAAGCCAGCAGGGATGTGGGATAACTGGTCCCATTGCACCCACAGTCAGGAAGAAGAGAGAAGAATGTGCTTGCCAGCTAGTTCCCCCCTTTTCTAAGTCCAGAACCCAAATCCAGGGAATGGGGCTGCTGCGAATTAGGTGGTCCTTCCCATCTAAACGTAATCAAGATGATACCTTGTGGACAAGCCCAGGTTTCATTACCCAAACTAAATTAAATAATCCCTTACAGGCTTGTCTTCAAGGTTATTCTGGATCATGCCAAGCTGGCAACACAATATATATATATATATATATATATATATATATATATATATATATATATATATTCTCCATGGACCCGTAGATGAACATCTAGACTGAGTTCATAGCTTGGTAAAAATGCCGTGGTAAGCTTCAGGCACAGCTACTGGTATTAGGGCAGTGAGTGAAAAATGTCTTCCATAGGTTCATATATTTGAACTTGATCCCTAGTTGACAGTGCTGTTCAGAGAGTTTATGGAGTGAGTCACTAGGAGGTGGAGCCCTTGCTGGAGGAATTCCATCCCCAGGGTGGGGTGTGAGCTCTGAGAGTTGATAGCCTCCCCCTACCTCTCCTTCATTCTCTCTGCATCCTGCACTGGCCATCGGCACTCTGTTCCCCCCCTATCATAGACTCTCCCTCTGGAGCACAAGCTTTAGTGAACTCTACTGTAATCACTATACGCCGTGATTTTCATCACAGCAACAAAAAATCAACCAGTATGGCACACAAACGGGAGTGGTGTGGATTATAGTTCTAGTTTTAATTTTTTTTTGAGCCATGCCCTTACTGATTTCCATAGCAGCTGCACTAACTTACTTTCCCACTAACAATGTAGAAGTGTTTACTTTTCTCCAATCCTTGAAAATTTTGGGATTTCTTTACTTTCTTGGATATGCCAAAGATACTATGTCTGGAGGTTTTTCAACTTTCCCCGAAGCAGATGATGATATAAAAAGCAAATCATTTGGGAATAATCTTTCCTTCTTCGGAACCATGCCTAATTTACAAATGCTTTATCGATTTATAACTGGTACAATTTGATATTTCACCTTATTTGGTGTGTAGTTAAGTGGACGTTGGTCCCTCTCATTCACATGGTCTTCATTGTCTCAGGACAGAGCAACTTTGTCTGTCCACCAAGGACGTATCTGCCTGGTAACTTTCTCATTCCTCTCTCCCTTAATGCATCTTCCCAAGCCACAATCCACTTCCTGGCCTCGTGGCTGTCAATTCTGGACATTTCATATAAGTTAAATTAGCCAAATCTAGTCTTTTTGGGTTACCTCCTTTTCATTAGTATAATGTTGATGAGATTTACATCTTTCGATTTTGTATCCTTATTTTATTTCTTGGTGGGGTTTTTTGGGGGGAGGGTTATAATTCCATTATACAGATATACTGTATTTGGTTTATCTTTTTATTAATTTATATTTCGTTATTTCTACATCTGAGCTATAATGAAAATCTGTTGTACACAAGTTTCATTATGACCTCTGGCACACACGCGCGCGCACACACACACACACACACACACACACACGCACGCACGCACGCACGCACTCACTCACTCACGCACACTTGTGTGTAGGAACCCATGGAGGCCAGTAGAGAGCATCAGATACTCAGGAATTGAAGTTTCAGGTGTTGGTGCGCTGCCTGTTGTGGGTGCTGGGAATAGAACCTGAGTGTCTAGAACAGCCCCGAGTCACTTCTCCAGCCCGTGTTTTCAGTTCATGGTATCTTCTGACGTTTCTAGTTTGGATGAAGTCTGACATACCTATAGTTTTCTTCTGTTGCCTGTTACCTCTTAAGTGAATAATTATTCAAGCGTATTTCCTGAACCATTATAACTCTAACAAACATGACTATATTCCTTTTGGAATTACATCATGTAAATGGTGTGAGGAAGGGACCAAGATTTTTATCTGCCTGCAAAGAAGCAGTCAGCACCATTTGCAGAAGTTACCTCTCTCTCTTTCTCGAATCCTCTTTGCCACTACTGTTGACAATGCGTGCATGGATTACGAGTAACAAATATGAGTTTATTTCACAAATTTTGACCACACCACGTTTGCCTCTGTGTTTATCTCCACCCTCTGCCTTCCCCGCGTTGCACTGATTTCTAGAGCATTTAGTAAATCTCAGCAACATGAAACATGAAGACTCAGGATCACCTGTTTGTGCTGGTTGCTTGCATTGACATATGACTTATAAGACCCGTTCGCTAATGTCAGGAAAAAGCAGTTTGAGTTTCAATGGGTGTTGCTGTGAGCCATAGATCTATCTGTCAGTGCAGATCTATCTGACCTAATCTGGTGGCACATTTACCTGTAACCTTGGGTCACCTTCCATGTATTTAAATTTTCTTTGGTTACTTCCCAGTCATGTTTCATAGTTTGCATTAAGCCTCCCAGTTGTTTAATAAATTATCCCGAGACCTCAAAATAGCTTTTATTTCTATTGTACATGAAAGTTAATGTTTTTTTATTTTTCCTAGTTCAGTGTGAGTGTGTAGAAATACAACTGATTTTGTACATGAACCTTAAATCCTGAAGCCCATACTAAATTTATATTCATTCTAACAAGTTTTTAATATATGAAAAATTTTAGGAAATTCTAAAACAAGGGACGTCCCGGCCTCTTTCTAACTGGATGACTTCTATTTATTTTTCCCCTCATTTCAATTTTATTTTATTTGTATGGGCATGTGTGTGCCTGACTGTGGTTTGTACAGAGCACCTCATGCCTGTGGGTGCCCTCAGAGGTCAGAAGAGGCCACTGAATTTCCTGGAACTAGAGTTACAGGTGGTTGTCTGCCACCATGTGGGTGCTGGGAAGAACTCGGGTCCTCTGAAAGAGAAAAAAGAGGAGTTTGTAACTGCCATGCCGTCTTCCAGCCCCTGGTTTTCTTATTTAATTTCTATTTTCTATTCTCTTTCTTACAATGCTTCGAGGGAATAAGGATTTTGAGCAACTGTAGCTGGTTATCTATATACCCATTAAGGAATGCTGGCCTTTTTTCCTTTCCTTTTCTCTTTTTTGTAAAATTTTACTTATTTGTTTAATGAGACAAAGTCTCACTATGTAGCCCCAGCTGGCCTGGGATTGCTTTGTAGACCAGGCTGGGCTGGAACTCACAGATATCACAACTTTGAGAGAGAACAGCTCAAAACCCTTGACTCCAGCCAAACTCAACGTAAGGACATGAAGTTAGTTGGCATTTGATGAAATTACATAGGCAAGAAACACTTTTTTTTTCTGTTTTGAAGAAATGATACAATATAACCAAGTGATTTAAGATACAATATAACCAAGTGAGTTAAGATACAATATAACCAAGTGATATAAATCCCCGCAGGACATTCTCCATGGCTGAAATCCATAAGAAGCAAGTATTCAAATGCAATGTTGAAATTATCAGGAACCATTGACCACTGTCACATGGATAAGTCCCCAGAGCAATTAGGAGTGACTCAGACCCCATGTAGGACACTTGGGCCTCCCATGCTGCCCCTCTCACTGTCAGCACTACCTCAGTTTGTTTTTTATTCTCTTTCCCAACAGTCACCGGCCTCGGCTCAGATGGCACGGATCCGTTCCTTCACAGCCATTTTTTCTGAACATAAGCAGGCTGCATTTAAAACTCCCCAGCTCATCCGTCTTCATTTGAGGACTGGGTTAAAAAACAAAATTAATGATTGCTATCAGCGAGACGACGAGCGGCATCTTTGGTGAAAAGTAGATCTGCCACGATTGTCCAAGGCTGACATCTTTCACCAGCTGGAAATGGCTGGATGTACTTGTAAACATTATTAAAAATAATAACTTAATGTTTCCTTCCTGTGACTCGCTAGCATTAGCAAGGTAGTTCCAATTAGTATTTCCTCCGAGTGAGGGAGGCTTTTTTACTTCGTTTCATTTAAAGGGGGATTTGTTCTCTAATTTTTCTCTTCTGCCGTTGTCAATAATAGAACAGAGCCGAACGGCGGCTACCTTCCTCCCATCACTTACGCCTTGCAAAGCCGGAGCAAAGGAATATGCATCTTTGGTTTTATTTGTTTTAGCTGTGCTTGTTCTGAGGGAGAGAAGACACATTTACATCCCTGTGGCCGCTATGGGATTGCGTGGAGTTTTAAAATACAAGTAAATCACACGGAGGGGCTAAATCATTTTGTAGGGTTTTGAGAGTGAGAGCGAATCATTCAACGATAGATTAATAAGAACGGCTTAGGATGGTGCGATTTTCTGTGGGAGACCCAGCTCTGAGTCCCTTCCAAGGGCAGATAGGAAGAAAAGAGGGTGGGAAGGAAAGGGGGGCGGATGAGTACGCGGCGCCACCACCCAGGTGCTCGGCGTGTTGGCCTTTCCTCCAGTTCTAATGAGAATCCCTTTAGCAGACTCATCACACTTTATTACAGTCAAAAAAATATGCTTCTAAATGCTAAGCGACCGAACCGAGGCACACATTAGTCCAAATGCGAAGCTGCAAGATGGGCTTGGCAGCCTGAAGGTATGAGCTGCTTCCGATTCCAACACCAACTTGGTGAATATTCCAATTGATTATGTGGGGCGAACCAGGTGTCATGTGCTCACGTGAACATGTAACTTGGATATGCAACATGATCTCGCCCCCCCCTTGTTTTTCTTCTTTCCCAAAAAGCCTCCCGAAGCCATAGGTGCTGGCGCACAGGCTGCTCGCCAACGTGCAGTTCATGCCTCCTCGCCTGTGCAAATGACTGTCTAGGGAGGACTGACATCCACGGGACTCTTCAGTATCAGGAGAAAGCAAATCATTCTGTAAAAGATAGAAGGTGTTGTTTACATCAATTAAGTCCAAGGCTGGGGTGGAAAGGACCGTGTAAAATCTGATTGCTTTCTTTTAAAGTGCTTTCTTTTTTTTCTGGGGGATCATGTTCTTGGGCTCTGATGCAGGTTAAAGTTTAGGCAGAGCAGAGGAGACTGAGCCTGTCAGTGTCCATATGTCCCGTGAGGTGCTGTTGTCTGTCTGTGGTCTGAAACATGATAGGGCTGCAGTTGCCAGGAACCGATGATGACCAGAGGAAGCAAGGGAGGGAGGAACACTGAGTGCCACCAAGTAAGAAAGGATCTTCGTGTGCGTGTGTGTGTGTGTGTGTGTGTGTGTGTGTGTGTGTGTGTGTGTGTGTGTGTGTGTGCAGAGGAAGCAG
The DNA here is from genome assembly GCF_003668045.3 of Cricetulus griseus. NCBI lineage: Eukaryota > Metazoa > Chordata > Mammalia > Rodentia > Cricetidae > Cricetulus > Cricetulus griseus. Next base: position 1,148,580 of record NC_048602.1, on the reverse strand, counting down.
TCTACAGTAGAGGCCTGTTTGCAGAAAGGGATTTGACCACCTCCCTAGAAGGGTCTCTCTACTGCATAGCCTTCCTGGTGCACTGCAAACATCCAGGCTTCTGGCACACACTCTGCTCAGCTCAACAACACTCTGGCCAATAGCTACCTTGTGTAGTAGCCAGTGCTGGCATCTGTCAGTGTCATGTGAACCAGCCAGTCCAGAATGAGAGAGTCAAACAGAGGCTCTGCTTATTCAATTCCAACATTATTCAGACATCTCAATAGGGTTGGACACTGAACTGCAAGTTCATATTTTGAACCATCCATTGGCATGAAACCCACGGGGAACAGGTAGGATGTTCAACCAGATGAATGCTAGAGAAACAGAAAGGAACCCACGAGGAACAGAAAGGAACCAGAGAGGGGGTGGCAGGCCTCTACCAGAAGAAATGGAGGGAATTCAAGAGAAATGACAGAATGAAGAGTAGGCAAGAGCAGAGGCAACAGAGTCAGCCATGTCGGGGAAAAGAAGAACACAGCCAGGCTTGAACATTGCAGTTAATGTGGATGGCAATGGAGTCAGAGCTAGTGTGGAAAGCAAATGGTTTACTAGGAAAGTGCCCACACGACGGAGCCAGTCCTGTACAACCAGGTGGGTGAGGGAACAGAGAGAGCTGCTTGGGTATGACCCTCATATTTAAGGCTTTGCTACATCACTCTAACCACGCCCAAGTGTGCATGGTTGGGGTCACCTGTGCCAGCCCCCAAGCAGGCATGGCCAGCATGTCTCCCTCCAGGCTTGTCTGGGTTTTGACCATGTACTATATTCTGGGGAGAGGTATTTAGAAACTGTACCTAGTTGCCCCTTTTGTCTCAGAGCACGGGAGTCTCACAATGAAGTCTACAGTACAGACTTTGAGTGTCACTGGTGACTCTCAGGGTCCATCACTGTTTTCCCAAAACTCACACTCACCTCAGACCTAAACGTTAAAAAAGTGATAGGAATTCAGAGGCGTGCAGGAAAGCAACCCTGCCTCTTAGGGGGTTTTCAAGACATAGGAGAAGGGGGACTTGTTGGGAAGTGACTTTCACCCCGTAACCAAAATGCCAGGCATAAATGACTGGAGGATGGGTGGGTCTATTTTGGTTCACGGCTTCAGAGGCTTCTGTCCATCCAGCTGCAGAAGGAGTGGTAGGGTATCTCATATTGTGGCATCCAGGAAGCAGAGAAAGGCAGTGCCTGAGTTCTTGGTTTCCTCCATTTTCCAGGGACCCAGTTTAAGGGATGGTACCATCCACATTCACTGGGGGAGGTGTCTTTCTCCTTTAATTCTCTCAGGAAACACACTGAAAGAGGACACAGAATTTGGTGAGCAAAGCACGGGATGAACATAACTGACAGAAGGAAGAATTTACTGTGTCTCATGATGTCAGAAAGTCACTTTCAGTCATGGTGGAAAAGTTCTAAAGACCACACAGACTCCCAAAACACTGCTCCAACTCAGGAGTGGGTGCTCAGAAGACCAGCCCGTGGGGTGCAGATTCTAGGTGTGACACAGACATACCAGAGGCGTGCTTTACTGTCCTACATACTCGACGGCAGTCTAGTGACGTCAACAATCTAGATTTGTGGTCACACCATCTTTTTGAGCAGCTCGGAGCATGCCAGACTTGCCTATGAGATACTGTCAATGATCCAGTCAATGTCACATTAAGGCAACCCTTAATTAAAGGCGATGTCCATAGTTTCATAGACTAAATTGGGATTTTTTTCCCATTTCTCCAGAATTAATACAAGCCATTGCTTTCAAAAGGGGAAAAAAGAATGCTGTTTTCTAAATCAGATTTGGTCCCCAGTCAGATTTAGAATCTCTGACTGCAGAATTAGTATGGGAGAAAGGAGCCTGCCCGGCTCAACACAGGCTGTCGGAGACAGACCCAGAGACAGAGCACACTGGCCTATTCTGTGCACAGAAGGAAGGAAGTGGCAAGGTCTAAAAGCTCAAAGTTCCAAGAGACAGAGGGAAGAGGCTGCACCAGAGAAAGGCCCGCTGTGCCTGCTGATTTGTTAGGTCTCTCAGTGTTTGTTGTGTGACAAGTTGGACTTTGGTACAAGGTCAGCTCTTGAATCTTGATTATGGTTTTTTCCCCCTTGAGCCAAGAGACATTGATCTGTACATCTGGTTTACCTTGTTTTCTTAGCCATTTGTGACACAGTACAACAGTTCCCATCGAAAAAGGTGTCATGTAAATAAATTACAACTTAGGACGTATACATTAAATAATTTTATAAATGAACTTTAAAAATGAAGGAATAAAAAAAAAGTGCCAGGCCTGGCTTGTAGAGCCACGGTGATTATTCTGATCATGCTGTCATGTGTAATGAAGCACAGGCCCATCATTAATCAAAAGAACCAATCAGATAACTAATTTAGGCAATATTCTTTACAACAGGACATGTCGGTCAGTAAAAATGCATTAAAATAGCAAAAGATCAATAGCCGCCACCAGAGGCTGTGTTTACCAACCAGCCTTAAAGTTTAAGGCATTAAATTCTCAGTCATATTGGGTATCTGTTTGGTAAAGATAAAGGAAAACTTTAGAGAAATGAAAGGGTTTTTTTATAGTTAATAGCAGGGTCATAATGTGTACTGTAATAAATGGACAGAATGTTGCATTGTTTTGTGACAAATGTGAAAATGTCCCCAGCTCCCTTCAGAAGAACCACCGAGGCTCACAATGTCTTTAAAAAAGAAAGATCATAGGATGAAGGAGATGAACAAATTTGTCCAAAGATGGCGACAGGAGCCGGGCAGGGTCCTGGTTATTTAAAGACGATTTATGTTCAAGCAGCGGTAGCCTGAGAGCCACGTTCGGGGCTGGCACATGGCAAGTAGTGAAGTTTCCACTGCAACCGTTCTCTCTCCAGAAGGTGGTCCAGCCCCCCTGCGGCATGCCCTAGGCCAGAGGCATCCTTCCTTTCCCTCGAAGGGAATCCATCCCAGAGGAAACGCCCACCGTTGATGCTGCACAGCTCAGTGTCTGCTGGAGAAACACTTCTCCAGCTGGGCCTTCTGGCAAGGCCTATCTACCCTGGAGGCAGGAGGATAACAAGTGTTCTAGGCCTGTTTGCACTGCATAGGGGTTCAAAGCCAGCCTGGGAAACTTAGTGAGACCCCGTCTCAAAGTGATGGGTGAAATGGGGGGGGGTAGATCACTTCCTCAGCATGCATAATTGAACCGTGTGTGTGTGTGTGTGTGTGTGTGTGTGTGTGTGTGTGTGAGAGAGAGAGAGAGAGAGAGAGAGAGAGAGAGAGAGAGAGACAGAGAGACAGAGAGAGACAGAGAGAGACAGAGAGAGAGAGAGAGAGAGAGAGGAGAGAGAGAGAGAGAGAGAGAGAGAGAGAGAGAGAGAGGGAGGGAAAGGGGAAGGGAGGGAGGAAGGGTAGGAATGTCCCTACTGGAGCCTCCAGGTTCTCCTTGTCTTTAGTTTATAGGTTAATGTAGGGGACACCATAACCACACCTTCTAGGGTCTGGCTACAGGTGTGCCTGACCGCACCTACGAGGGCGTAGTCAGGGTGATATAGGGAAGGTTTAAGAGGGAGGGGTGTGCACGTGGGCTTCCCTTCTTCCGTTTCATCTTCGGCTTGCTGTACTTACTCCTGGCCTGCCGGCTGGCTAGGTCCCTCTGTAAGTAAGGATTTTCCCTAATAAATACCCTTGTATTTTTACCTGACTCCGTATTGGTAATTCCCACAGGTTAAAGTAAAGCAGAGCCGAGAGTAGGCTGTGGCAGAGCCGTTGCCCTCCAATGAGAGTCTTTGGCAACAGCTAACATGTATTGATGCGTCCCAAGCTCTTCTGATGGCACGGAACCCCATGATAAAGGCATGAATCACTGCTTAACGCATGCCAACATTTATACAGCACCTACTAAGCGCCAGCAGATCTCACCACCCCTATTTGAAACACAGAAAGAAAGACAGAGAGGCCACGGCTTGACCAGTGAGTGGCACACAGAATGTGGCATCTCCCAAGGGGAAGGAAGAATGAGAAGCAAGGATATGGGGGGGGCAGGGGGGACAAAGCAAGTGGAGAAAGGGAGGTAGGAGGGAAATTCTCTGCTGCTACTTCAACGCTAAGCCCATTTTTGTGTAGACCACACAATCGGAAGCCAGGCTGTCTACATTTACGTTCCGTTTCTTTCCCCCTCTTGCTTCTGAGTTTGTACCCTGTGAAATGGATGACACCGGGGACCATCCTGTCAGGCAAAGCCAGACTCAGAATGAGAGACATCCATGCTTCCTCTCAAATGCAGAGTCTGGATTGTGTGTATGTATGGGGTGTGTATGTGAGTGGCATAACATGTGTGTAAGCTATGTATGTTGTGAACACAGACAGAGAACTAAGCGAGGGGAGGAAGAAGTCTGTCTTGGTTTCAGTTCTAAGGCTGTGATAAGACGCCATGACCAAGACCACTAATAGAAGAAGCATTTAAGGTGGGGCTCACAGTTCTGGAGGGTTAGAGTCTAACCCTGGAGTGGCGTGCACTTTGGAAACCCCAAAGCCTGTAGCGGGGCCATATCTCCTCCAATAAGACCACGCCCTCTGAGCCTTCCCAATCAGTCCCACCAACTGGGAACCATGAGATCAAATATATGTGTCTATGGGAGCCATGTTCACTCAGGTCACCACATGGCCTGAACCAGGAGGGGAGGAGGAAAGTCAAACACTGTACATGTTCTTTTCTAAGTGGGACTTAAATGTAACCCCCCCTCCTCTCTGGGCAGATGAATATGAGCAAAATACAATATACATAAGAATAAAGATACTTATTCAACCTATTCTTTTGTACAATAAATATTTTTCAGTTTCCTTTTTTTCAAGAGCATGTGACTGTGGTCCCAGAATGGTCACCGGCAGCTCGGGTCGGATCTCTGCCCTTGCTAAGCTCTGTGATGCTCACCCTCCCTGGGAAGCTGTTAGTTTAAGTAAACACACCTGTCTAAGGCTAGGCCAGGGGCCAGGGGTTACAGGATCAGGCTCACCTGTAGAGAGACATCCCTGGAAAGGAAAACAACAGGGCCACAATCTCTAGGATTTAAACTCTATTCCGAGGAACCCTTACTCTGAAATGAGATTTAAAGCTATATAGGAGGAAATCAAGCTTGAGCTAGATTTTTTTTTATTCCTCCCAGAATGCCCAATCTAGATAATTGACTTAGTTTTAAGAATCATGATTGTGTTTTCTTGGTGAAATGTGATAAGACAATTCCTTTCAAAAGAGGAGAGTGAAGTTTGAGGAAAACAATATGACAATCACACCAAGTTGACTAGAATTAAGAAACATGCATGTGCCATCGTGAGATTTTTTGCAAATGCCTTTGTGGGGAGAATTGTTAATAATTGGCCAGCAATTTGAAACCTGTGAAAGCGTGAGCTGGAAGCCCACCCAAGGCACAGAGTGCACAATCTTTCCGACAGGCAGAAGTCATTTATTAATAAAGCTATTGACATGTTTTAATATTTATAGTTATTTACCTTGCAAAGGAACTGCACCTGGAAGTAGAGAGAATGAGTCCATGGAGACAGGGAGTGTTTACCAAGGCTAACAGCTTCCCAGGGAGGGTGGGCAAAGAAGGCCAAGGCTGACAAGGACTCCCTGAGAATGCTGGAGCAGGAGGTGTGTGCAGAGCTTCCAGCTACACAATTCGTTCCCCGAGCCACTACCTCCTGCCAACTCACTGACAAAGGGAGCCATTGAAGACCCCTGTGAACTGGCTGCCCCAGGGGCTCACCTTCAGGATTGGCATAACTATTATCACATGAAAAGTCTTTGACTTTTTCTCTCATCTGATCCTCACTTACCTCCTCCAAAGACCACTGTCTTTATGGGATGCAGAGGGACACAGAGCCTGAAATGACCAACAGCCCAGGCTTGAGACGAGCGGTGTAAAAGAGGGCACCCGCACAGGAGGAGTGGGTAGCAGAGAGCAGGAGAGCTTTCAGAAACAGGAGGGGACGTGGTTGACAGGAGATGGCTCTGTGACACTCACTAGGAGTTCACTTCTGTCATTTTAGGCTAAGTTATACTACAGTATTATTGCTGTGATAAAACACCACGACGAAGGAAATTTAAAGAAGAGGCAGATTATTTGGGCTTATGGTTTCAGAGAGCTGGAGTATATGTTGGTGGCATGGAGTTAAGAGGCAGCAGGAACCGGATGCTGAGAACCGAAGCTGAGGATCTGCCATGGGCACCAAGTAAAAAGAAAGCAAACTCCAGTCTTTAGGGCCTCCTCCAGCGACATACCTCCTCCAGCAAAGCCATACCTTCTATGCCTCTCCAAATATCACCACCCACTCAAGACCACCTATCAAAGTGGGGGATGGTCTCACCACCACAAGAAGCAAAATGAATAAAAAAACCAAAATAATGAAAAACAGCAGAAATCAGTGTCTTGCTCTTACCCCTCGGTCTTTGACAATGTTAGAGTTGTTGAGGGTTTGCACTGAGGATGCTGGCTGATGGAGACTTTCTCTCAGAGTCTGTCGCCTCGAGTATCCTGGCACTAAGCAAGCAGATCTAGGAGGAAAAGCCACTCAGCCACATATAAATTCAGAGTGGGAGGAGAATTCACTTCCGCCATCAGCCCAGCTGGGAGGAAGGAGGGATGATCTCCCTGATGGAGAAATGTCAGACATGATTCCAATCAATAAAGTAGCTGTTGTCACCTGTATTAAAGGAGTCTAGTTCGGTCTTATGCAGGTTCCCCATTTGTCAGACCTGAGTCAGTGATCTCTCACCAGCTCAGGTCAGCTGATCCTGTGGGTTTCCCCATCACGGTCTTGACTCCTTTGTTCATATTTTTGCTCCTCACTCACTTTGATTGTACTCCAGGAGCTTGGCCCATTGGTTAGTTGTGGATTTCTGCATCTGCTTCCATCTGTTTCTGGAAGAAGGTTCTAGCTTCTCTGGGGTTGTGGATTGTAAGCTGGGTATCTTTTGCTTTATGTCTGGTACCCACTTATGAGTGAGTACCTTTTCCAGGACTTTGTGGAGGCGTGCTAGAGAGCAGGGAGACAGCTTTGCCGTAGATGGGCAAAATCACCTTCCAGGAAAGGTAACGAAGACTTTGGGCAGCATCCCATGACCATTGACTCAAAAGTCTGCTCATCTTCCAGCAAGAATAACTTTTGTGATGTGGTAACAACTAAACTTAACTATTCGAATATAATACGGTAGTGTGCAGAGATGAAGGTGCAGCCAGGTGGCACTTATCGCACAGTCTTTATTAGTCCATCACACCATCTTATTAAAAAGAATCTGTAGCAGACTCAGCTGTGTTTACTCCACGCCACATTGTGTTCTTGTGGAATCAAACATTGTGCAAATATACGAAATGAAAAGTCAAAAGTTTGAAGCTATCCAATCTTGAACCCAAGAACTGAGACAGGAGGGAAGGGTGAGTGAGGACCAGAGAGCTGTGACATGAACAGAGAAAGGGGACAGGGGTAAGAGACGCATCTGAGGCCCATCACAGTGCAGGCAGGGTGGATGGAGTTGGTTAGAGAAAGAAGATGCTGTGGTTGGAGCTGTAGACACAGGAAATGCGTTTGGAAACATCGGTGAGCCCCCAAAGGGTGGAAGAAATGGCCACTCCACCAGAACGTGTGGAAGAATAGGAAGAGCTATGTATCAGGCTGAGTATCTGTATAGAATGTCAGATTCAACTACGATCCAGGGGAAAATCAGGATGACAGGAATGACTGAGAGTCACAATTTGGAGCCTATTGTGACGGAGAAGCAGGACATGGGTAATGAGCAGTGCAGAGCTCATGGCATGGCTGCCACTGAGACAGGATTCTTTGTATTTCACAATCCGTGGAATGGGACTTTCTGGGACTCATGGTGGTGATCTGTAAGGTCCCAACACCCATCTCCCCAACTGACATTTGCTGAGTATGTAGGAATTCAGAGATGGCAATGAAAGGCTCACAGAGCAAATAATGTGTTCTAGAAAGACTCTGGCTTTGCTCCTTGGGGATAGGCGGTAAAAAATAAACTGGTCTGTGCTAATGGCAGCTTGAAAGCCACTTGCTGGTCACTCTTGAAATCTGTTGATGGTCTGGTAGAGTGGAGTGATAAAAGGCATAGAGAAATCAAGCCTGTAGAGTCCCTGGGAAAGTTCAGAAGAGAGTGCATGAGCGTCTGTGCTGAGATGATTTATCTGGAGGTGCGTTTTTGTGTTCTTGGTCTGACTTTGAACCATCTTCAGGGCTTAAAGCAGAAGCAACTTAAAGGCAGATGACCTCCCCATCACTTATGGAAACAGGAGACCTCTGTGAAACACGGGCAGCAAGACTTAAGCTATATGCTTTGGATGTGGTAAGAAAATCTAGACTTTATCAAACAAGCTTTGAAACAGTAAAACAGACTGATTGACTGGCAGCCTGGAGTCCTCTGGAGTCTAGGGAGAGCCTACTCCTAGCCCATCTCTTGCAACAGCATTTAGAAAGGTCAGAAAGCCTCTTGTCAGGTAAGAGGCAGAGAAGCTACCACACAGTATTCTTCATATATACTCAGCATCCATCACATGTATTCAAACTAAGAAGGACCAGGAAGCCGGACTTCCACAAATCCCTCCTCCCTCAGAGGGAGGACCAGGGCTGTTCTCTAGTAACTGTAGTCTTCAGAGCACAAAGCATGGAGACCTGATAAGGCATTGACTGAAGTATCCCCTTGTGCACAAAATAATCAGTCATAAAAGTTGTTGACCAGAATCATTAAGGCATGCCACCACATCTCCCTGTATCCAAACTCACTTATTTTAATAGGAACAGGAGAGCTGACTGTGTCACAGGGCTCTCCATACTCATCTTGGATGAATTTTGATTATTACAGAAAGGCTAGGAAATACATCCCAGGGGAGATCTTCCATGAGTTCCTTCCTTGGAACCTTGGGTAGAAAGTAACTGTGAGGTTCCATCTGCCCTTCAAATCCCATTTCTGAAGCCATGCCCACTCCATCCTCTATTGAACTTTTGCAGATGGTTTTCTCTTTGCTGGGCAGCTCTGTCTAAGAGACTTTGAAGTCTCTTTGCTCTTTGGCATGTTAAAGACTTTTCCTGAAGGCACCTATGATCCAGGAAGTCACTTTGTTGTCCTGCTCCCAAGCCCTGGCCTTCACACGGGGTCCTGACCTAACTAAGGCATTCAATAGTCATTTTATTGGCCCAGTGTCCAAAATAGCAAGCCAAAGCTAGAGAAAATGGAAAGGGAGTTAGTTTACTCTTGCTGGGAATGGTACTGAACCCAGGACAATCGTCATACCAATAGAAACCAATGGCTATCTGACGTCCTCTGAGTGCTGTGTTCCTGGTTAATTGAAAGAATTAAGAACAATTGCAACAAGGACTGAATAAATGGATCAGTGGTTAAGGGCACTGACCACTATCCCAAAGGACTAGGGTTCAATTTCCAGAACCCATATGGCAGCACAGAACTGTCTAACTCCAATTACAGAGTATCTTATGCCCTTTTCAGTCCTGTGTGGGCACTGCACACACGCGGCGCACAGACATACATGCAGGCAAAACATCTATACACATAAAATAAATTATAAGAATATGTTGACAGGATAAGTTAAATCCCAGGTTTCTGAGAGATATGTTTCACCTGCCTGCATAGTCTCAATACCCACAAAGAGCTTTGAAAATCTACCACCTGAGACAGATCTGGGGTCATGAATTTTGCTGTAGGTGCTAGAAACCAAAGCAATGGGTAGCTTCTTTGTTTCTAACCATACATAGTTTATTTGCATTTTTCTCAAAGAATCTAGGAACTTATTTTTATTAGCTGCAATTCAATTAATCTTTTTCCTGAACCTTTAAAGAAACAGTTCATTCAAAGCCAACCAGGATTTCTTTGGCCTGTTTACAAAATCTTTTATACCCAGCTAAGCAGTCTGCACAGCCTTTGGCAATGTTCCTGCTCCTAAGGCAGGGCTGAGAACAGATGCTAGGTTATCTGAGTCAGGATGCTGCTGGGTTATCTGTTGATTAGTATGCTACATAATTAGATCTGACAGCCTGGAGGTTCCTGGCCTCAAATCATCCCTAATGGGGGAAGCTGCTCTGCTTCTCTTGGAAGACAACTGCTCTGCAGAAGTCTCCCATATTGGAAGTAACTCCATTAACCCCGTAATTCCTTCAGCATGCCTCATCTCAGGTGCAGAGAATTAATGAAGTCCTAGGTTGGTAGCCAGGAGCTGAGACATGCTCGGACTCATCATTCATGGGTCTATCTTGTAAAGACTCAAAGTTGAGCTCTGTGAAGTGAATGACACTGGGCCTCTGCTCTTGCAGGTGAGACCACGTAGATCGCAGGCTACAGGGCCAGAGCGTAACTGCTCTCCCTCCATCTGGACAATGTGCTTTGTTTCAAGGACAAGAACGTACTTTATCAAATCTGCTGTACTCTCTGTGAGTTCCCTGTCTCCAAAGGCCCAGAGGAGAGAAGACACCATCATCTCAGAGAAAAGCCTGTGCCCATAGCTTTGGAGTATAGCAATGGCAACACCCTCCTAATGCTACAGCCACACCACATTCCCCTGGCTTCAGGCCAGGCATCCTGGATGGGGAGCCAGGTCAAGGACTTGGAGCAGAGCTGCGGCTTTGCACCTTTGCAGCAACCTGGAGGAGGCCACCTCACCTGAGCCCAATGAAGCATAAAGGATGATTGACTTCCTAAAAGCAACCGTCAATCCCATCTCCAGGCATCTCTGCTTAAAGCACAAAAGATGGGCTCCTTTTGAAACATGGCCACACAGTTAGCCACCGGTTTATTTATCTGGAAATGCTAAGGAGGAAGGAAAAACAAAACTTCTATTTGGCTGGCATTACTGGGATTTATGTTCAGCGGAGGGATGAGACACTAAAGATGGAAGGTTGTATTTTGTATTTGCCGCTGGATAGTGGATTTCAAAGAGGCCATTTTCTCAGTTCTTGGCTGGCGTGTCTGCAGTTTTTTTTTTTTTTTTTTTTTTTTTTTTTTTTTTTTTTTTTTTTTTTTTTTCCTTGCTGGGTGTGTTTTCCTTCTCAATTCCAATCGTTCCTACCATGGAGCACCCAGTCTCCCTCAGTCAGGACCAAGTAGGTAGGTTCTGCAGCACCTGTTTTTTTTCCTGGGAAGCCTCATGGAAGCCTCCCTCCCACCCTTCTTCCCTCCCTGGTGCCTTCTTAGAAGCCAGCTCACTTCTTCTGTAAATCCAAGAGTAATAAAATACCTAATTAGTAACGTGAAGCTGCATTATTTTTATCCATCTATACATTTCTAATTAAAATTATGCCATTCTTAAAAATTACAGCAGAATACACCCCAGCTTTTCATTCTGTATGCAAAGCACTTTGAAAGGCTGCAGGCCCCCGTGCGCCGTTGATTCTAGAAAGAATGGTTAGCCAACAAAAGGGTGGTGGGGGAAGGGAAGCTGTAAGTAATCCCTTTTAAGAAAATGTATAAGATGCACTAATTTGAAAGAAAAGCAATTTTGAAATATAAAAGGAAATCCAGAAAACTGAAGCACTTGGCCCTTTTATGCACGGTGTTGCCAATAATATTGTATATGTGATTAAAGATTCCTTCTGCAGCCACATAAACCGATAGAAATTGAACTTGACTGTGAACAGTCTCCTGTACCCCTACCCTGTCTCCAGGAGGGGGTGGGGACATCTCATTGTTAGTAGGATTCGAATCCCATCATTGTAAAAGAGGTGACTGCCAACTGGAAATTATGTAAGAGTGATGGCCTCTTTAAAATGGCTGATGTCATAAAAGAACTTGGAGGTGCCTTGGCCATGTGTCTTGGCTGCAAAGGGAACCGAAGGTCCAGGCGGAACTGATATCTCCTGAATGCCACTCACCCCCAAAGACCCTCCCCCCCACACACACCACCCCACTTTCGTTTTAATAGTTCTAGAAAATTGTCTAGAAGAATTACTTCAATGTAGTTCAAGCGGTGCCCACTTTTCGGTGTCCTCGTTGAGATATGAGGGTGACAGACCCATTCCTTGGTGCTGACTTCCCACAAATGCTTCCTGGCTTGAATGTGCTGGAGAGATGTACTCCCTTGCCTAGGCCTGTGTGCATTAGAAGCAAGGACAGGCAACTCGTGGCCTTGGCTTAGGATGGTGGCACTGGGAGGCCTTCTTCCTAGACAGGACTCTGAGGAACTTCTGCAAGCTGAGTCCCTTGTGGAACTCTCTGGATGACGTCAGCTGTCATATGGTTTTGATAATGCACAGCAATATGCTAATTTTCAAGCCAGTAATTGCTGCATTGCCAGACACCAAGTTGGGAGGAGCAGACGACCTTGGCATAGCTTGTACAGCATCTGTCCAGCTCTGATATGGCACCCACCCTGCCCCTGGACCTAGGCCAAGCGACCCAGGACACCAGGCAGCTTCCTGTGCACTGCGGGCTAAAATGCTGCAGAAATGAAGAGCCTGGGAAGCTCTTTACATATGAGGTGCTGAAAGATACCTTTGCAAGACAGAGCAATGAGGAAGGGTGGGGACTCAGCTCAGCTCAGAAGAAACACACCCTTTGTGTTTTTATACAGAGTACATATGTATGCACCGATCTCCATGTATGACGGCCACATGGTCCCCCACATGTATAACTGCACACCGTGTGAACACACAGTTTAATAACCCCTACTCTAGCTACAAATTAATTCAAATCTTGTACTCATATTAAAAATGAACTCTATTTTATGTTGATCATTAACTAAGAATATTTCACACTGGAGATTTGTCATATTAAGGAGAATTGAAACCACTTATATCAATTAAATGTACAGCATTATACTTAATCTCAGCAGAGATTACCAAAATACCCTAAGCATGATTTTACAGGAATGTAAAATATAAATTAGACAGGGGAATATTGGCTTGCACACACACGCACGCCCCCCTGTCCCCGTGACTGCCTCCTAAATATGGCTGCCTGAGAGTTGATGGAGTCTGGGCGTGGGGAGCTATAATTCCACAAGAATTCCTACCATCGATAGCAGCATAAAAGCAGGGCGGGAGTGACTGCTGGCGCTCCTGGCTTCTAGAAGACCAGTCTGCTTATGCTTTAGGATCACAGAGATGGCTGGGACAGGACAACACAACTGGGAAGAGAAGAGTTTTCTAAATGGCCTTGCAGACGGGCCACTGAGCTGACCTAGTGAAGAAGTTGCTGGAGAAACTCTGAACCAGAAGGCTCGGCCTCGGTTGCTCTAAGGTGCATCGTCCTGTGAGTCAGGGGGAGCAGGAGTTGCATGAGCAACTCAGCCCACATGCCAAGCCCTTTTCCCTAGCAGCTCCCTCATGGTTTACCAGCCACCAGATACTACGTTTGCAAGGACCTACTTGGTGATCATCAGCTGGCCTGCGGAGATACGGATCTTGTGGGCCTCAATTTCATTTCTCATCTATCTTAGTTGGATTTCTGTTGCTGTGATTAAAAACAACAACACAACAAAAAGCAATGACAAAAAAGGCAACGTGGGGGGGGGAGGGCTTCTTTAACTCACACATCCCGATATAGTTCATCACTGAGGGAAGTCGGGGCGGGGGCTCAAAACAGGAACCTGGAGGCAAGAGACAGGAACCACAGAGGGGTACCGCTTAGTGGCTGGCTCCCCGTGGCTCGCTCAGCTTTCTTTCTTATGTAATGCAGGCCCCACACCCAGTGAGCTGGGCCCGCCCTCACAAACCATTATTCTGGGCTTGCCAATAGGCCAACACGGCAGAAGCATTTTCTCAGTTGAGACTCTTTCTTCACAGATGCGTCCAGGTTTGTGTCAAGCTGACCGAACCGAACCAAGTTCAGCTCTCCAGAAAGTTTCCCATGATGCTCTAAGCTGAGGCACACTGCAGCCTTAGCTGCACCGTACTCTCTTTCTCTCTTAGGATGACAATCCCATCTCTTTTGCTGAATTGTGTGCTGCAGGAAGGAGGCATCCACACGGGATATGGTGCACGGTGGGCAATGCCCTGCCACTGACCTTCCCCAGAAAGCCCCTCACCTAGAGTTACTGAATTGAGATGCAGCAGGGAGCAATGGGGAATTCCACTTTCTTAGAGGGTTGAGCACGGAGGCCCACTCAGCAGGCAAGGAAGGCTGCAAGAGAGGTGCCCCAGTCTCACAAAGACGAGATGCCGACGGCCCCTACCTGGAGCAAGAAGCTCCATGCCAGTTGCGTGATTAGCAGGAATGGCTGATGTCTTCTGCTCCAGTGTCTGCAGCATTCGCCTCCCTCCGGGCACTGCTCTAACACAGAGAACAACAGTGAACAACACGGGTCCCTGCAGGTGTGCCCTCGCCTGTCTCTATGTAGGTGGGGGATGGACAACAGACAAGGCAGAAGACAGCCAAAAGAACAGCCACTTTGATCAAGAAAATCCAAACAGGCGGTGGTTGAGGAGATTCAGGAGCGGAGGGTGATGTGGCCCATGGAGGTCTAGATGTCAGCAGAGCTGGTGGGAGCCTGACTTGAGAGGAGCAGAGATGCCACAGAGACTGAAGAGGGAGTCAGGGGCAGGCAGGGAGGGCACAACAGTAAGCTCAAAGGCCCTGGCTGGCCAGACCTGGACAGTGTGAGCCCAAAGGGTAACTGGTATGTCTGGAGACACAGAGCCAGAGTTGAGGAGAAGGGGCAAGGTCACAGGAGGCTGAGGTGGATACTCACGGGCCCGGCAGAGAGAAAGTGGGTTGTTGGCCTGTGTGAAAGAAACAGTGTCATGTTCATCCTCAGGCCCATCACTTAACCTCAGCAGGACAGTTAGATTTCCAGGGGTTCCATGGAATCTCGTTACAAAGTAATGTCCACCTCTCCTCTCTCCCTCTCTCTCTCTCTCTCTCTCTCTCTCTCTCTCTCTCTCTCTCTCTTTCTCTCTCTCTCTCTCTCTCTCTCTCACACACACACAACACACACACACACACACACAACACACACACACACACACACACACACACACACACACACACACACACACGGCTTTGTGCAGACATGTATACATACATGTCCCCCTGCAGGAAAAGAGGGAGAGAAAAAAGAGGGAGGGGAGGAAGGGAGGGAGAGTGGTCTCTTGGGCAAAGGAAGCAGATACTTTAGTGCTGTAGTGTCACTGGACAAGAGACCATTCATGGTGACAGCTGTGCTTTGATTTGAGGGTGAAGAGTAGATGCTGGCCCTCTGTATGCAAAGAAGAAAGGAGAAGACAGTCCTACCACAGTCCCCGACTTCCCCCGTGGCTTTGAGTAGACTGTCAAGTTCTCTCCTTCACAGACTGAGCAGGTGGGGTCAGGCTCTGTGGAGACTGCCGTGCAGACAGATGGGTTGACTGGCTGCCACCCTCATACAAGGGTGGTTGCACTCATGGAGGTACATCCTTTGGAAGGGACACCAACGTGTGGGCATGAGAAAGCTGCCTTATTGCTTAGACATAGTGTCGCCATCACCTGCTTATTTATCAGTATTGCTCAAAGATGCTTTGTAGACATTTTCCTGACTAGGCTTTTATTTGTTTTGTGCTTTGATACAGGCTCTCCCTATGTAGCCCAGGCTGGCCTCAAACTTGCATTTCTCCTGCGTCGGCCCCCTGAAGGCAGAGGACTGTAGGCATGAACTGTCATACCCAGCTAGATGTATTAAAAATATAATTGTAATAGAAAAAAATCTACTGCCAAGGTTTTCACTATTCAATATGACCGAAAGATATGTGTGTGCCTTTGTATGAATAAAGTGACTCGATAATATTGTGCAAAACAGAAAATTTGCATTTTCCCTGTTTAATATTGGTTCTTTTGGGGCTCAGCCACAAGAGACATTTCCGAACAAACAGGTGATTGGAGTAAGTGGCTTCGGCAGGCTCTGTGTGCAGCCGTGGATTCTGTGCAAACCCTTCCTTTGTCCTCTCCATCTGCAGGGTATTGACAGCCCTGACAAGACTTTGATTATCTAGTCAGCATGAGCCTGAGACTTGTCACTTGTCAGGTCTGAGCTGACAGTCCCAGCTCTGATGAAACAATTGGAGAGAGATTGCCTAGCGTGAGGAGAGGTGAGGTCAGACACTGAAGGTGTCTCTGCATGACCAAGAGGGAAGTCCCAACCTCTGCTTCCTGGCATCAGGAAGCCAGCTGAGGGCACAGGTAGGGGGCAGCACCAAGGCCATCTCCCCAAGGTGTGGCAACCTCCCAAGCCAAAGAACCTTTGTTCGACACCAGCAGCAATGGCAGGCAAGGTCAGGATGGCAGGAGCCAGTCTCCTCCTACACAGCCTCTCCCCTCCTCACATCAGAAGACCAGCTCCACATCCAGCCTGGAGCTGGCATTAGATTTCCTCTCATTAGGAGGAGAAAATGAGGCAGAGAGCTAACAGCTGGCTTCAGCGGATGGAAGGCAGAGGAGCGACGCCATCGACAAACACTGTGTTTATTCATCCTAAGCAAAGCACGGGCTATCCATTCAGCCCAAGGATCGTGCACCAAGCATCTTGTGAGCACTGGGCCCCTTGCATAGATCATCTGCCATCTCAGCCTTCAACCAAGACTCACACTCTGCAGAAGGAAGCTCAGAGACTGGCATTTGGGGTCTATAGTTGGTAGACAATTGGGGGGCATCGGGGTATTAAGATGGCATGTATGTGGTCTTGTCTGATCGTCTGCCAGGCTGCAAGGTTCTGGAATCGGACAGATGTCCTCCATCACATCTGTGAATCATTAGGGGCCACCACAATCCAGCTCTCGATGAAGATCCAAGGCTTCTGCTGCAAGAAAGAGGGTTTCCTCTTATTCACAAACATCTAGCACTCCCAGCCATGCACAGCCTTTGCATGTGTTGAAAGCAGAGCTGCTAGCTGCTGGACATGGTGTCCTCCCTAGCCACAGGATAAATGACACTACATTCCAGGTCTATCAATTATTATACCAGCCTTTTTTTAAAAAAGACATACCTAAAAGTTCAGGCTATCCTATAACACCTTGCACCCTGGAAACTCCCCCTCAGACACCTCTGACCCTTTCTGTTCTCTGGACCTCAGGAACCAGAAGCAGGCTGCAGTGGTTTGATTGAGAATGGCCCCTAGGCTCATTTGTTTGAAAACTGAGTCCCCAGTTGGTGGAAATGTTTAGGAATGGCCTGATTGGAGGTGCCTCCCTGGGACTGGCTTTGAGGTTTCCAAAGACTGGAGGCATTGCCTCTGTGCCTCTCTGCTTCCTGCTTGTGGATCAGGGTATGAACTCAGCTGTTCCTGCTGCCATGCCTTCGCTCCACCATCTTGAATGCTAACCCTCTCAAGCTGAATACCAGTAACCCTCTCAAGCTGAATCCCACTAAATTCTATTTTGAATAAGTTGCCTTTTGTCACAGCAATTTAAAAGTAAGGAGCACAAAGGCCTTGTTTTAAAAGTGAAAGTGCTCAAGGGTGATCATCACTAAAGGTGTCCCCAAATGTCCCCAGGAAGAGAACCCTGAGGCAAGCCTAGGAGACCTGGACTATGGGATGCGACCTCCCCTTTCCATAATGCCTTCCTGGGGTGCTCCACTCCTGGTTCCCTTGGCTGTTGTGTTGAACTATTTGCCCTGGAGGACTAAGGATGGACTTGACCACAGAAAGGTGCCCCACAGCCATAACCCTCCCAGGGACAGCACAACAAATTGCTTGGGAAGAGAATCTGCAGATGGGCTGGAGCCTCTCTGTTCTCTCAATGTTGAAATCCCAAGAAAATCCTCTTCTTGTTGCAGAACCTGCCAAGGTCCTCAGTTCCTTCTAGAACTCTCTTCCTCTACACTTTACAGTGTGTCCCATAAAATGACTTCCTCTCCACCTTACAGCGTGCCCGATGGGATGACTTCCTCTCCACCTTACAGCTTGCCTGATGGGATGACTTCCTCTCCACCTTACAGCTTGCCCGATGGGATGACTTCCTCTCCACCTTACAGCGTGCCCGATGGGATGACTTCCTCTCCACCTTACAGTGTGCCCGATAGGATGACTTCACTGAATATCCTCCCAGGTGTCCTAAGGTCATTCTCAAAGATACACACAATATGCACTTAAAGAAACTACAGTCCATTCTCTGCCTTTAATTTATTCTAACATAAACCATCAAGCAGATGTAGTTCTGCAAGCACACAGCCTCACCCAGTACACAGCCGATGCCTTGGCCTTGGACTGCACACACTTCCTCTTTCGGTGTTGCCTGCTGGTCTCTAGCGTAGCTGCATCCAGGGTTATTGGCTGTTGCTGTATCGGTTTCTGCATTCGTGGGAATAGAGGAACTCTCCTTGGTTTTTCACTATTTCAAATCCATTAGAATAAGAACTCTTTGATCTACTTTGAGATGTCTAAGAAAGTATAGAGATGGCAAAAGCTTATTCTCTCTGCAGGGGAGAAAGAGAGAGAGGGGGGAGAGAGAAGGAAAAGGGAAGGAAGAGAGGGAGGAGAGGAAAGGGAAGAAAAGGAGAGAGGGGAGGGGAAGGAGAGAAGAGGGGAGGGAAGGAGAGACAGAGTATAGGAGGAGAAAAAAGAGGAATCTATGACTCTGTAGTCTCAGGCTGGCCTTGAGTTTACAGTCACAGCTCCCCCGCCCTCACCCTGTACTGAGATTCTAAGCCTCTGCCGCTGCAGTAGTTTACATGTCTTCTCTCCCATGTATGTGCATACTTATTTGTGTCTATGCTGGTGTATATGTGTGTACATGTGTATACGGTGGTATTCCCCAAGTGCCACCACCTTTTTTTTTTTTTTTTTTTTTTGGAGACAGGATTTTACTGGCCTGAAGGTCACCTATTGAGCAGGGCTGGTTGGCCAGTGAGCCTCAGGGATCTGGGTGTCATTATTCCCCAGAGCTGGGGTTACCATTCTTAGATTTCCTGGTAATGTTTTACTTCAGGGTTCAAGAAATGACCTAACTCGAATCCTCTTGCAGAGCAAACACTGGGCTGACGGTTCCATTGTCCCATCCTTATTTTTGGTCTCTATTTCTACCTCTTCCTCCAACAGACCTGGACCTGTCTCCATCTGACTAGCAGCTATGAAAGCATCTTTATGGTCTGAGTTCAGAGTTGAAGTTAAGAACTACCACACCCTGTTCAAACCCAGGCAGCCTTGCTGGTGCTGATGAAAATGCTGCAGGTGAACAAAGGCCAGGATGGGTGTGGCATCTTTGGGAGAATGGGATTGAAAGAGAGTCCCCTGCAACTTCATCAAGACATCAGAAGGTGGAGGAACTGAGCTCACCCACCCTACCCCACACAGGGCACCAACTGACAGGAAGAAAGATGCAGCTTTCACAAGCTCTTCTCAGGCCACCCAGGAGCTGGCACACTGAGGGAGGCGCCAGGGGTACAGGGAAGGCTTGAAGGAAGGCACACAGTCTGTCTCCTAGAGCTATGCTCACAAAGCAGAAGACACTTGTCAACATGTTTAAGATTCTCTTTCTTGTAGCTCACATTCCAGGGAGGAAGATTGACAACAGAGTTTCTGGCAAGCAGTGATTACTTTAACCCCATCTTGCTCTGGACTAGCCCAGGGCTGGTACTCCCAGTAGAGGAAGGACCACCACATTCAGAAGAATTTGTAACTGCTTCACACACAGGGCTCCTATTCATGCAACCACAGCCAAAGGGCAGGAGCCCCGTAAGGTTGAGCTCAGATTCCTACGCAGCATCAAGACCAGTATATGAGGGTCAATCTTCTCAAGGACTACTCCATATTATCACTATCAGTACTCTCAGGGACCAAAGTCTCCATGGGACACAGATGACATTGCCGTGGGCCATGTCCACCCGTAGCTCTGCTGACTTCCAGCACATCCCTCTGGATTCCTGAGCCATTTGGCACTTTGGGAAGATGGGCAATCAGAATTCCTTTAATCCAGGCTTATCCCAGGCATCTGACCAGCAAGTGTCCCAAAGATTAACTATGTCTGACTATGCATATCAATGAGGGGGAAATTAATGCCTTGTTAAGATCCGAAGCAAAGAAAATCCACAGAACCTAGATTGTGGAAATTGGACCAAGGGACACATCTTGTCCATGTGACTTTGAGAAATGTCGACAGTCGACACACTTGGTTGTTAAGACACAAGATATTATTTGCTCTGCAGAGGTGGTTATTTAAAAAAGCAGTAAACTCTTGTGGTGTACATATGGTTCTCTCTCTCTCTCTCTCTCTCTCTCTCTCTCACTCTCTCTCTCTTTCTCTCCTTTCAAACACACAGTCATCAAGCATGTGATAACGCCTCTGGCCCCCATTCTTTTACCTCACAAAGTCATAGCCATGTTATCTTCAGAGGTACATTCTGTGACGTTCCCTCAACAACCAAGAGGCTAGCAATGTCGTTTCTCCCAAAACACCTCCATCATTAAGTGACGTTTGACTATACATGCCACAAGTGTGTGTGTGTGTGTGTGTGTGTGTGTGTGTGTGTGTACATATATGTCAAATATTTAATAGTTGTGTGGTGGAGGGAAGAGGGCGGTGCCACATTGATGGAAACTAAACAGGAAGATGAAAAGCTGTTCCCAGAGCTTCAGAAGCAAAGATCAGGTGGGGCCTTTTTTTCCCTTCCAAGCTGATAGCTGTTCAAGTTCCAGGATGGACCCTGGGGCTCCAGTGGCAGAGCAGACACCTCTGGTCTTTTTAGCAGAATCTGTAGTCTAAGCTGCCAAAGTGACCCTACCAGGCTAGGCTATCTCATAGACTCCAAGGCCCAGGGGAGGCCAGACACTATGGCAGAGGTGAGTTTCATAAATCCATAATGGTCCCCGAAGCAACAATCATTTCCTTACCCACCCCGATGGTAAAAATGCTCCCAGCTGTCAGTTCCCATCTCCTCTGTTCTGTGTAGGATTTACTTGACAGCTTTAGTATCATGTCAAGACAGAGGGGCACTCACAGTTTTAACACAGGAAAACATAGAGAAACCCACTTGAGACCTGAGTGTGGCAGGTAATTCTACAACCTGTAATTCCAGAACCTGGAAGGATGAGGCAGGAGAATCAAGAGGCCAAGACTAGCCCTAATACTAGAGAAAATGTGTCAAAAAGCAAGGAATGGTCTGGAGAGACAGTTCTGAAGTTAGGAGCTCTGGCTGCTCTTCCAGGGGACCCAGGTTTTGAGCACCCACAAAATAGCTAATAAAAAATAGTAAGTAACTCCAGTTCCAAGGGTTTGATCTCTTCGTGATCCTTCACAGTTGTGACTCACAGACATACACGCTGACAGACACACACACACACACACACACACACACAGAGAGAGAGAGAGAGAGAGAGAGAGAGAGAGAGAGAGAGAGAGAATAGCAGTTAAAAGGAAAAGGCAAAGCATGGGCTGGAGAGATGCCTCAGTGGTTAAGAGAACTGTCTCTTCTAGAGGACCTGGGTTCCATTCTCATCACTCACATGATGGCTCACAACTGTCTGTAACTCCAGTTCCTAGGAATGCAATGTCCTTTGGGCACCAGACATGTATGTGGTACACAGCCAAAACACACACACACACACACACAAAAAAAAAAAAAAAAAAAAAAAAAAAACAATTAAACAAATAAAGCAAA
The DNA here is from genome assembly GCF_003668045.3 of Cricetulus griseus. Taxonomy (NCBI): domain Eukaryota; kingdom Metazoa; phylum Chordata; class Mammalia; order Rodentia; family Cricetidae; genus Cricetulus; species Cricetulus griseus. The sequence goes on along the minus strand of NC_048602.1, from coordinate 1,126,984 downwards.
TCAGACCAGGAAAGGAGCTAGGAAGGTAAAGCATGAGAATAGAGGGCAGGGAAAAGGGCAGGGGAGGGGAGGACAAAGGAGAGTTAGTGTCTTCATACTTTAAGATTCTACCAAAATTAGGCTCAGTAAGCCTAGGCTAAAGATGTGAGAGACCCAAGGGCAAACATGCCTGCAAATACAACTCCTGACTCTGCCACACACATCCAAGGGTGTTTATTCCAAGTCCCAGACTAAGACAAGAGTGTAAATTGGTTAAGAAAATTGTAGGCTTTGTCCAAAGACAGGACCTTCAAAGAGAATGAGCCATCAACCATGGGAAGGGAGCTGATGACAGGACCTGTGGCAGCCAGAGGTAAGGCATCCTAAGAAGACATCATGGGTTACCCATGATGACATCTGGAAGGTGGATAGGAGTCAGGCAGGTGAAGGAGGAGAGGGAAACATTTTGGAAGCCTCCTGGTCCTCAGCCAATCCAGCATCAGGCACTAAGGAAGGCTGGGAGCAAATCTGAACCCTGACCTGCTGGGGACCCTCATCCAACTATCAAAGAATCCTCCAGGGGGCTCTGTTTGTCTCTAACCCAAACCTGAAAGTACTGCCCCAAACTCAGCCTGCACCACCCAGCTCCATTACTGCTTCCCAAAAGCTTCAACAACTCTGGGAAGAACCAGTAGAGATGCCAGCCGGCCAGTGAGAGGTTGGGGGGGCTCCTTCACCCCACACTACTGGTGGAACCCCAAAAACGAGACCAGAAAGGGTCTGCAACCCTCTGTCCTCTAGAGTTACGACTCCCCACACAAATCCCATATTGAACAATGACTGTGGAAAGAGCTGGGAAATTAAAGATGTTTGGTATTGATTCCAAAAATACTTTTGCTTTGGGCAAAATACATCTTTAATTACTTTCCTAGTAGCTGTCATTTTTCATAAAGCAGTCTAGCCGACGCCTGCCAAATCACACAGCAAAGATTGTTTTCAGTGAGATGCCATTTTGTAATACCGAAGATCAGAGAAGGCTGAAAAAGTTCCTTCGCGTGCGAAGCTCAGCAAATTCGTAACAAACTCATCCTGCTTGTGGCTGTGGACCAGACAAACACCTACACTCTGCCTGTGAGAAGTAAGCAGTGGACACAGGGCCTGTGATTCCCTTTTGTCTCCCCATCCACTGCAAACTCTCCAGTGTCATGAATAGAACAAAATCATACGCATACGTGCACAAATCACATCCACCATAATTTCCCCTTTTTGGTTAAATTTATTATTCACACATTCAAGCTCCTTTTTCCCAAGCAGTTAGATACAAAAACCATGATAAGATCAGATACCGACAGTTGTCTGAAACTATGGAACATTGACCCAGTTTTTTTTTTAATCCCTATTCATCTGAAGCTAGCTGAAACAGAAAAAAAAATTAAACCTCTTCCCATGTACATTTTGATTAGAAATGTACATGGACAAGCTGAAAACTGGGGAAAAGTCTAGTGTGTGTGTGTGTGTGTGCACACACACGTGCAAATTTACCTCTCGGCATCAGAATCAATGTCGGAATCTAAAATTGATATAATTGACTGTTAATTAATTCCCTTGATATTGTCATTAGCAGTTGGGAGCAACAAGTATTGTAAGCAGTGACTCTAAATTATTCAAAGGGCCTCAGATTCGTTAACTAGGGTGACATGTGATTGATGCCATGCAGGAGAGTTAAACCCCTTGTCCATTTGTATGGTGGCACCTTAGTGAATGGAAATGTCTCCAGAGGATGGAGCCAGGCAGCACACAGCAGAGGGACCCAGTTTCCTCATAGGTTTCTGGTTGGTGGGTCTAGACACCTGCCATTAAATCTTCACACACCAGAGCCTCCTTTGGGCAAAAAGATTGGCAGGAACTCCTCACCAGATTATGGGTGTAAAATGTATCAAAATCAGCATGCCTTTAAGATGAGAAAGCTCAGACACATCTGGAATTGGGGCCAGGTAAGAGGAAGCAAGGAGTTTCAAGTGACAGCAAAACACAATACTCAGGGGCACGGGGAGATAGATGTCTTTGTTGGTAAAGGCACTTGCTATACAAACTTGAAAATGTGAATCCACATCCTCGAAGTCATTTAGGAAACTAGCTACATTCACAATCCCAGGATTCCCACAGAAAGGTGGAGACAGGACAATCATGGGGGAGCCCGTGGGTAGCTAGCCTGAAGTAGACAGCACAGCAGCATCAGTGAGAAACCCTGCTTCCAAACAAGGTGGAAGAACCAACTCCAGAAGGCTACCCCTGACTGCCATGTGAATATGTCAAGCATGAGCCTCCCCCCCCACAAAAAAAACACGCACACCTATATCAAACGTATCCAGGGAGAGAACACCCAGGTCCCTGGAGCTGGAGTCTGGAGCTGTCCCCGACACTGTCGTTCTCAGCCTTTCTTATTGCTTGGCTTCTGCGGCAGCTGTGACATGGCTCACTGATGCCTTCCTGCCGAGATCCTCAGGCTTTCCTCCCTATCCACATCTCAGCCTCCCCTGTGAGTGCCAAGGGGAGAAGCCAAGGTCCATACAGAATTGTCATTATTCCACCCACAGCTGTTAACTGGTGGCATCCCCAGCCGGGTGAGAACCTCATACCATCAAGTGGGGAGCTGTAAGACAGGTGAGCAGCTACAGGCCCTGAACAAGGGGCTTCCTGGACAGATGGACAAGTGGGTACACATTAGAGCCTCACTTTCTCACCAAGTCCAAGAAGACTGTGTCTACTCGCTCTGAAGCAAATCACCCTGGGGCCCTGGTCTCTCTTCAGATTCCCAGGAAGCAAGACTTAAAGCCTGCTGCCAAGCACAGGGGTGACCACACTGGGCAAGCCCTTCTGTTGTCACCTGCCCTTTTCCTCCTGCAGAGACAAATATCTTTCGCTGGTGATTAGGGACCCAGAATCACAAGTCCCTGTGTCTTGCCATTTCAAATATAATATATATATATATATATATATATATATATATATATATATATATATATTAAAGAAATGTGGTGAAGACATGAGAGCAACAGACATGGCCATGACCTGCACTCTGTCATTTCCTTCAGAGGAATTCGTGTGGGGGACACAGGATGGATCCCAAGAGTGAATTCCACAGTGCTTGGTGACCCACACTCATAAGCAAACTAGGTGTTTCCCCATCCATGCTGGCAGGCGGTGTGACCCTCAGTGTCAATCCTCTGCCCAGAACCATCTCCCAGTTTTCAGAAGGGTAGAAAAACTCAGCTGGAGACTAATGGGGGAATTACCAATACAGAGTCAGGTAAGAATATAAGGGTATTTATTAGGGAGATGCCTTACTTACAGAACAACCTAGCTAGCCGGCAGGGCATGGAGTAGGTACAGCAAGCCAAAGATGAAAAGGAAGAAGGGACCTTCCACGTGCGCACCCCTCACTCTTAAACCTTCCCTACAACAGCCTGACCACGCATACCTGTAGCCAGCCCCTAGCAGGTGTGGTTATGGTGTCCCCTATAGGAGACTTTACCTCTCATCCCCCTGTGCATTTGCCAAGCGCTGAGTGTGAGAAAAAGAAAAGCAAAAAGCCAGGAGTATTTTTGCTAGCAAGAGAAACCACATTCTCTGATTCCAGTTGTTTCTTTGGGACTTAAAAAACAAGTTGGTTTTTTTTGTTTGTTTGGTTGGGTTTTTTTTTTTTTTTTGGTTGTTTTTTGAAAAAGGACTCAACAAAATAAATTGAATAAAGTAAAATAAAATCCAGTGAGGAAGCACTTGAGAGTTAATGTCATAAACCCTCCTTTGACAAGTGACTTTCCATCACTAAGCAGCTCCATCGAATGGCCTCGGGATGGTGGCCCGACCGAACGTCGGCTGGCAGATGAGGGACGGATCCGCTTGTCAGGAAGCGAGCAGATTGCCCTGGAGTTGTTTGTAATGACAGGCGACAAAGAATGGTTGTCCAGAGTGACCTCTTGCTTTATACAAGCTTGGTGGTGGGCATCTGGGGACATGCCACTTCCTATAGCACCCTGGGCAAAATGTCCCCACCTGCACAGTTCCTTAAGGCCACACTCTGTGTCCCACAGTTTATACCCCAGGCTGGTTCATCGACTGTCATCCAAGTTACAATAAATATTGTAGTAAAGATTATGAATCCCCTGTCCTTGTGACTCACCATTCTCCCTAAGCTGAGATTTCTGTCTTTTTATCATCGCACTGCAACCTTCCCAATCACTTTTTCTTTTTACATTTGATCTTGATTGTCTTAAAAAATTAATCAGACACATGTTCACTATGTTTTTTATCCAACTGTCTCCAGAATGTTTTTTGACAATTTAGAAAAATGTTTTGAAAAATAGTAAAAGGAAATATTTAAGTAATTAGGAGCCTCACGTCGCTGGGCCAAGTGAAGAAAACGAACGCAATGGAAACATGTTTTACATATTTGTTTAATTATTTTTCAAGTACAATGAAATTACATTGCTATGGGGAAAAGCTTCATAATCTGGACTCTGTCTGATGCTTACCTCTTTAGGGACTCCGTGTGTAACTGAAGGGATGGCGGGCTGGGCCGAGGAGTGGCTTCCATTGGACATGAGCACTCCCCACCCCCATAATATCCCCAGACCTCCCTCAGCCTCTTCAATAAACATACGGAGTCAAAAGCATATGCCTGTATGCGAAAGCATCTTGAAGACGTCTCAGAACCAGACTGTGGTCCCAGGGACCTCCCAAACAGAACTCTCGGTGCTGCCACTGTGAAAATGAAGTTGTTATGATGTTTCACATGTGCTCTTTCTAGAAGCCGGGCGACCTCAGAACAAGAGCTCTGCCACAAGCCCATGCCTCCCTGACTTTGGGAATAGAAAATGGGAAGCGACTTGACCGTTGCAAGCTCTACATTCCACTAGCCCCTGGGCCAGCCAGGGTTAGATAGTTTTTTTTTTTTTTTTTCTTTGCAGGATTGCAATATGAGTGCTTACCAAGGGGATCTAAGAGGAGAGAAGGACTCACAGGATGAAAACGACAACTTCTAGGGCCTAGAGACGTGGGCCAGAGGTTAAAATCAGATTGCTTGCTGCTTTTGCAAAGGATCCGTGTTTGCTTCTCAGCACCCACATCAGGCCATATTCAACCACCTGTAACTCCAGCTCCATGGAATCTGATGCCCCCTTCTGTCCCCATTGACACCTGCACTCCTGTGCCTGCACCCTCACCCAGACACACATACACGTGTAATTTAAAACAAAGTCAGTCTTTTTAAAGAGAAAGGGACCACTTGCTATTGCTCAGTTGCTGTGCTAGTGTCCTGGACCGCTGGATGTCAACCTGGGGCAAGAGAGTCAGGGATAAGGAATGGGGACAAGAGACGCAGAAAGAACGACCACAAGACAGGATTCTGATCAAGTAGCAAACTTTATTTTCTAGCTTATATAGTCAGTAGAGCAAGATATGGGGAAGGGTAGAATGGGTTGTTTGTGCACCAGGTGTTAGTATAGGCAGGATATTAAGAAGCCACAAAGAGGATGTTTGGCAGGGTAAAGAGTTCGTGAGTAAGAGGTCCAGGAAGGGTTGCCTAGGTGGCTGAGCCTGAGGGTGGAGGACTGGGTCAAGTTGTTTCTTTCCTTGAGCTGAGGTTCTAAGGAGCTGCTATGTAAAGGTTAATATATAACTATGTGGCCGGCCAAGCATGGCCCAGGATCTCATGCCAAGCCCTGAGATCTTTGGCTCCCAACATGCTACCACCCAGTTCTGATGCTATCCACATGAAATGAGCATAAACTGCCCAATTCCAAGTAAGAGTGCCCTCATTGAGACACTACGTGGTCACCTACGTGGGTCGGTAGGTCATCCATGTATGTTGCTACTCTAGAAAAATCCCATGATCTCTCTGGTTCAGTAATTTGCTAGAATGACAGTAACTTTTAAGAGATCACTATGCTTTCAACCATAATTTTACTAGAAAAAATACTAAATAGGGCCAAACAAAGAAAAAGGCATGCAGGGTGAGGTTTGAGAGAGGTGTTAGACCCTCAGAAAGCTGAGGCTTTCAGAATCTTAGTCCAGGACGGCGGCCACCCCAAACACAGAATGGAGGCGAAAGCTTGATGCAAACTGCATGAGGCTTTATTGTAGTTTAACGAACTAACCCCATGTTAGCTCGGGTCTTTCACCCACCCGCCATGGCGGATGGCGAGAAAAGACGGCTCCTTGGGTCTCCCAAAAGATCTTATAGGGCAGCGTAAGGGGAGTGTCTAGGGGTACGCACAGGCTCACGATTGGTGTGCCTCCAGGCTTGGAGGGCTTGCCCTGTGTTGATTGGTCAACTGGTTGTTATGGCTCATAGGCCCTCCCAGGGTGGTTGCTATGCTCTCTACGTCATTGTCGTGCGCTTGTCCGTAAAGCACACCCAGGGTCGTAAAGCATAGCGCCACCAGCTAACTTCCGATTGGCTCCTTGTCACGAGACAGGCATCTGACTTTCTAGTGACTAACTTCTGATGGGTTCCTTGTCACGAGACAGGCATCTGACCTCTACGTGACCAAGGTAGGTTTATGGCAAGCATGTGTTCGGCTGTAATGGCTGCCAAAAGGGAAGCCGGTTCCTTCAGAGGCACTAGAGTTTAAGCGTATTCAACAACCAGAACCCATCATTGATGATGTCTGCTGACTTGGTTTGGTTTGTGAGAAAGAATCTTGCTGTGGAGTTCAGACTGATCTGCACCTTGCAGGCTAGACTCACAATGCTCCCACATCAGTCTCTCCCTCTTAAGCTCTGAGATTATACACAAGGGCTACCTTAGCCAGATTCAGACTTTTCATTGGGTACGATTTCCTAGGCATGACTGATGACATCATTGGCCAAGCAGTTGAATTCAGTTCCCAGTGCCCTCCCTTTCTCCCCTGAAAGGCATGATGACTCAAAGACCATAGTCAGTCTTCCTGATGACCAAACACCTTTAGCCCTCTTTTTTTTGTCTAAACTCAAGTAATACCCAAGAAACTCACGGAGAACAAAGACAGTCAAATGGATCACTTAGGAAACCCCAAAGATTTAATCTGTGTCTAGGTACCAGGGATGGGGCCAAATTCTATCAAATCCTGAGAGCCCTTTGGGTGATACTGGCCCTTTGAGTTGTGACCACCCTTGACCAAAATCTACATCTTTATTACTGTCTCCACAGCTTATGAGAAGGTAAAATTCCAGTACCATGACTCATACGGCTACCCAGGGACTTTACAAGAGATCTGCTGTCTCTGGCTTGTGGCTTGGCCAGAAGCCTTTGTTCTCCTCTGAGTCAAGTAGACATTGAGACATGGATTTATCCGTGCTCTCTAACTGGACTCTACTCCTTCTAGGCCTTTCGAGTTTAAGTTTCATTTTTTTTCTGAGCACTGGAAGTCCCAATGAGGGATCTCAGTAGACACTGCCTGGCTACCATCACCCACACATTTGTGTTGTCTGCTTTTGGGAGCAAGGCTCACCATCTTCCTGGATTTCCTTTGGAGCAGCTGAACAGCCATCTCCCCCTCTGTGCATCCCTTGGGGTCTTTCCCCCAAGGTCACAAGGCCAATCAACATTTTTCTTCTAAATCATATAGAGCTCTCACTCCTGGGAAGAATTCTTGTGGGGCCCCTCAACCCATTTCTGACATGCTGCTCATGTCATTACTGCTGAAAACATGGATGATTCCATGGGCAGGTTACCAGATACGGAGTCTGTTAGAAATGACAGAGCAGGCGTGGAGTTGCTCCACACACTCTGGCATGCATCCTTGCAGGTAGGGTGTGAGAGTCAGCCCCTGGTGAACTCGGAACCTAAAACACTCCTCAAGATGGTTAGATTCTGGTCTGCATACACGTGGTCTTGACAGGCAGAAAAGCTCTGGGGATGCGGGAGAAACCACCCAGGAGAGCTTGTTCCTGTCCATGTTGGCCTGAGGAGATTTCCCACAGGCTTGCTCAGCACCTCCAGTGCCATGGCTCTCTGCAGGGGCTGGGAAACTCTGATTTCCACACATCTTCTCCTCCTGCTTTTCTCCCCCAAGGGGAGCCTCAACCAGGCACATGGTTCCCTAGGCTCTGTAGGGGCCAGGACAAGACACAGCCTTTCCTCTCTCAAGCCCAGGCTACTGTCCCCTAGGGCTCCCTGCTTCCAGAGGCAGCCCTGAGCTGTGTGACCTCAGGAGGCTATGAGAACTTGCCCAGAGAAAAACACAACCTGATACTTTCACAAATGTGCTCCAAGCCCTTTGGACTTTTTCAATGTTTTATTCCTGTTTGTTTGTTTTTTTTTCCTTCATGGCAGATGTAGGTGTTGAGGTAGAATTTATTCACTGACAGTTACAATAAACAACAAAGAAAAGGCAATAGTAAAGGGTTAAAGCTTCAGCATTTCCTGGCTTCGATGACAAAATTCCTGACTGAACTAGGTTTATTCTGTTGCTCAGTTAGGACACTCATTAGGAAAGGAAAAGGTTTACTTCAGTGAGTATGTGACATTGAGGGAAGTCAAGGCAGGGAGTCAGGCGGAAATCGTTGAGGAACGCCACTTGCCAGATCCCTTGCTGACTCATGCTCAGCTGCTCTTATACCACCCAGGACCACCTGCATAGGGAATGGTGCCACCCATAGAGAGCTGGGCCTCCTATGTTGATTAATAATCAAGACAATCCCCACAACCCAGCCCACAGACCCATCTTGTCTGGGCAGTCCCTCAATTGAGACTCCCCTCTCAGTAATAGCAATCTGTGTTGACTGTTCAAGCTAACTGAGCACTAACTGAGCATTAAAACAGAAGAAATCCACTGTGGCTTACAGTTTCCGGGGAACATGTACATGCAGGGAAGCCATGGTGGGATCTTGCAGCTGGCTTGTTCACAACTTGGAAGATTAGGAAGGAGAGCTTGGGCAGACATGGAGGCAGATATAACATTCAAGACCCACTCCTGCTGGCTTATATCTGTGAGCTATGGCCCACATATTAAGGAATCTAATCCATCCTAAAGGGACCAGCTCCCCATTTTGGCAACCATGACAGTAACACATGCTTTTCTGACCTTGCCTAGAGTTAGGTGCCTGCCTCGTGGCAAGGAACCAATCAGAAGTTAGCTGGTGGTGCTATGCTTTACGGCTCTGGGTGTGCTTTACGGACAAGTGCACAGCAATGATGCACAGAGCATAGCAACCACCCTGGGAGGGCCTATGGGCCATAACAACCAGTTAGCCAATCAACACAGGGCAAGCCCTCCAAGCCTGGAGACACACGGCCTGTGCATACCCCTAGACACTCCCCTTACGCTGCCCTATAAGATCTCTATGCAGATGCTTCGAGCTGTCTTTGCTAGCCATCTGGCATGACGGGTCTGACATGGGGTTATCTCTTTAAACAACAATAAAGCCTCATGGTGTTTGCATCAAGCTCTCCAATCTGCCTGGTGATTGGGGTGACCGCGGTCCTGGGCTGGGACCCCAGAGGCCTGAGTTTTCTGGGGGTCTAACATTGCTAAAGCAGCATCACCACAGGGCACCAAATGTTGGAACGCATGGGCCTGTGGTGATGCTTTATGGTAGATCGGTGGTTCTCAACCTTCCTAATGCTGTCACCCTTTACTACAGTTCCTCATGTTGTAGTGACTCCAAACCATAAAATTATTTTTGTGGCTACTTCATAACTGTAGTTTTGCTACTGTTGTGAACCTTAAGGTAAATACCTGACATGTGACCCCTGTGATAGGATCGTTGGACCCCTCACAACCCACAGGTTGAGGCCCGGGCTGCATCAGCTCCACAACCATTCTGAATGCTAAGTCCCTTTCTTGGTTTCTGAGGACAGAGCATTGCGCCCAGCTCTTTGCCTATCCTGTCTCATGTCATCTTTGTAACAGGGAAAGGGGGAAATGCTGTTTATGAGAGAGGGTCTGAGGCCCAGAAAATACAGCATTTTTTTTTTTCAGAAAACTAGAGCCAGCCCATGGGAACCCTGGATTTTCATGTGATCGTCAGAGACTCCACGGGCTGGGAGAGCCTGCAGAGGGCTCTGGGAAGACCTGCCCTCAGCAGAACAAGGGGAAGATTCTACACAGTGTATTTGAGGGCCACTTTCTTTCCCTGGGAAGTAGTTGCTGATGCTTGTACATAGTGGATTCGTTTGCTTTGCACATCCCAGCTCTACAAGGAACAAGTTCACTGTTTGCCAGGACAGCCATCGTCTCATAGATTGTCACACCAAGCTTTACCCACAAGCGACTCTCACAGAGGCTCCTGGTGGTAGAAGGACACTGATCTAGACACCGGAAAAAAAAAAAAGGAAAGTAGAGACCTGTGACTCCCAGCTGCTGGATGTGTTGAATTGGATCCCTGCTGGATCTATGACAGAGGCTTATCTTCCCATGTTTATTTCTCTCTGAGGCTCCTACAGGGAAGAATCAGGTTCCAGTAGACCTTCCAACATGATGGAGAGAGGGGACTAGCAGACACCAACAGACGAGCAAAGTGGTCAGCAGGGGATGAAGATTCCCATATTCCTTCCCAATTTCTCTTCTGGCATGGTTACACTGCACATGGGTGTCTCAGGGAGTTTCTGGTATCCACACCATGGGACTAGAGAAGAGGATTTGCCTCTACTTTAGCCCAATAGCAAAGACAATGCAAGGGAGTTCCCTGTATGGATGCAAGGTTCATACAGTAGAAATTACCTCAACGCCATGGAGTGTACAGTCAAGTAGAGAAGACACCCACTGCTTCACACCCTACCCACACAACTTAAAGGTCAAATTGTTGTGTGTACTATAAAGGAAGTAGCTGGTGTTGCCAGGCAAAGTGAGAGGAGCCATGGAATGACTTTGTAGAAACACTGTTGTGGAGAATACAGTAGAACACAGTGAAAAGAGGAAATTTGATTTTCTGTGTGCCAGATGCTGCTGATGGATTTTAAACAAGGCAGAGTGTGATTTGATGTCTGCCTTTAGAACGGTGTTCTGGCTGCTGTGTGGAAAGTGGATTGACCAGTATAGACACAGAGTCGAATGACTGTTGGAGTCATGAGACACAAAGCAATAGGGCAAGGAGGGAACAAGAAAGGTAAAAAGACAGGATGAAGTCACACATGAAAGAAGCAGGAAGGGTGTGAGAGATGGCTCAGAGATGAGGGATGCAGACTGCTCTTACAGAGGACATGAGTTTGAGTCCCGGCCCTTACAACCACATGGGACTCCAGTTCCAAAGGGTCTCATGCCCTCTTCTGGCCCCCATGAACACCTACACTCACATGCAAAGAATCACTCCCACATGCAGACACAGACACATAATTAAAAACAAAATAAAATTTTAAAAGAAGAGGGTTTAGATGCAAAAGTGAAAGAAAGTAGGAAGAAAAAATAGTTTAGCCAAAAATCTGCATGATGGTGATGTCTGCTGATATCATCGGCTTATCTGCCAGGAAAGGATGTGCTCTAAAAAGACACTTGTACCTCTTTTTGGAGGAATGGACCCCAAGAAATTGGTATTTCCCCAGGAGTCTCCTGCTGGGGAGGGAATGACTGAAGCCATGAAGGAATGAATGAATGGAGGCAACCAGAGGAAGAACTTGTCTCCTGGAGAAAGATTTAAAACCTGTCAGATGAGCTTTCATGGAAGATTTGTAACTGAGCCTGGGGTGAGCAGGGACCACACCTCCTCGAGCACTTAGTTGCACATATTTCTTGATTTCTATTTAAACCCTACCGCTAAGTTCCCTGTGATGGCTCATCTTGATTATCAACTTGACTACATCTAGAATTGGCTAAAATCCAAGCAGGTGGCCATAACTGGGAGGGACTTTTCTTTTTTTTTATTTGAATTAGAAAGGTTGAATTACATGACAATCCCAGTTCCCTTCTCCCTCCCTTCCTCCCCAACCACCCCTAGCCCCCACTAAAACCCTACCTATCACATGTCCTTTCTTCTAATCTACACCTGACTCAACCTTTCTGCTCCCTCAGGACCTCTGCATCCTTCCTCTTCTTCCCTTCTCATTCTCGTAGCTCCCTCCCCTCTTCCCATGCTCCCAATTTGCTCAGGGGATCGTGACCTTTTCCCCTTCTCCAGGGGACAATGTTTGTCTCTCTTAGGGTCCTCCTTGTTAACCAGTTTCTCTGGCAGTGTGGATTGTAAGCTGGTAATCCTTTACTCTATGTCTAAAATCCACATATTAGTGAGTACATAAGGAGGGACTTTTCTTGATTGGATCATTTGAGATGGGTAGACTCACCTTACATCTGGGTCACACCTTCTGGTGTCAGCCTATATAGAAGTAAGCTTTTGCCATTTGCCTGTTTGCCCTCATTCTCACTGGCAAGTTCATTTCCTCACTGGTATTGGAGCCTACTTCTTGAAGGTTCAAACCTATACTGAAGGCCAGTCTCATGGGCAGAACGACTATTGGATTCTTGGATTTTCTGTCAGGAGACTGCCTTTGTTGGAATAGTTGGACCACAGCCTGTAAGCCACTCTAATAAATTATACATACGTGCGTATCTTTACTGATATATATTCTATAAGTTCCCTAGAGAACTCTGACTAATACATCGCCTGAAGACAGATGTCCTTGTCCTGTTAACCCCATCAGGCCAAGAGTAAGATCACTACCCCAATTTTGAGCCAAATTTGAGACAGGCTTTAGTAAATCCTGGCCAGATGATAGACACTGGCCAGGTGCATACCCAGGATTCCCAGAGTATGGGGCTGAATTGCATTAGACAAGAACTTACAATGGCAAAACACACAAGACTATGTACTTCCTGCCTTCATCCAATCAGGGGCAAGCGTACATCCTGACGTACTTCCTGCCTACAGACCTCCCACCCACATGTGAACAAGCATTTCCTGTGCAGTTGGGAAACCAAGCTTGTTTACAGAAGTGAAAACACATGGCTTGTTATCTTACATGAAGAACAGCCCCCAGCATTCCAGGAAGTTAACCGTCCTTGGGCAAGAGGGGCTTACAGGTTAGAGGCATTTTTGTTTTTAAGTAAATTTAGCTTAAAACATAACTTTAGACATCATAGTCCCTCTTCCCAATGTGCCCACATTGTTCAATTTTTCTCCTATTTGTGCTCAGCTGCTAGGGGCATCCATAGCAACAAAGAACCTCCTTCAGTTTGAATCCCTCTGAGTTCTTCTCTCACAGACTGGGGACATGACTCTGTTCCTACACGATAAATCTCCCCTTCTTAAGGTCGTATAATATAACTTAAACACGATATCAAAATCCATCACACACATTGTCCTAAGGACAGTGTAACTTTCATCTGCCAGAGGAATGGTGAATCTGGGGGGGGGGGGTAACTTCTTCCTCTCACATAGGTTGGCTGGAGCTTATTCAAGGATCTGAATGGATATATTTGGATATAACAATTCCCATAATAGTGGCAATGCCACCTATGAAAAGTCAAACCTGGGTACTTGGAGAAGCATAAACCAAAGATTCACAGTTGGGAGTAATCATTAGATAACTTCTCCAAGGATTGGCTGAATTACCCGAGACACTGTGGAGGTAAAAAGGACAAGCTATGCGAGCAAGAGTCCTGTGGATGAGGATTCCTAGAAAGACCATGTCTGTGTAAACTGATAAACATGTCAATGACCATGGAGAGTTTGGGGAGCCATATAAAATCCTTTGGAACGTACAAACATAACAATACCTTATTGTCCACTAACAGAAGTGCTAAGAAAGCTATCAGATAACACTGAGGCCCATAGATGAGATTTGCCATCTTGCTGTAACCTACCCCTCTTATGTTTCCACTAATGAATTTTTTAATGTCTTTCTTCATTCTCCTTTTTCTTCATATAAAACCCCATGGGATTGCTTCCACAAATCATTGGGTTTGGGAGACCTAAATATTCCCAGGCCATGGTCACTCATATTTACTTCCATAACAAACTATTTATTATTCCCTTTGAGGGGAGTGATGAGCTAGGGGGTTGTTGTTTTTATTTGGACAGTCCTGAGAAACTCAATATTTAGTGGCTGGGGGAGGATATGTATTGAGCCAATATGGTGAAGAAGTTTATAGGTAAGCCAGGAGGAAGAGGTGAGTGTGGGCTTCAAAAATCAAGAGGTAGGGGTGTGTGTGTGTGTGTGTGTGTGTGTGTGTGTGTGTGTGTGTGTGTGAGTGTGTGTGTGTGAGTGTGTGTGTGTGTGAGTGTGTGTGTGAGTGTGTGTGTGTGTGTGTGTGAGTGTGTGTGTGTGGTGTGTGTGTGAGTGTGTGTGTGTGTGTATGTGTGTGTGTGTGTCTGTGTGTGTGTATGTGTGTGTCTGTGTGTGTGTGTGTGCGCGCGCGCGCGCGCGCGTGCGCGCGTGTGTAGATACATGTTCTTTTGAGCCCAAAAGAACATAAACACTAGGGAGAGGTTTCTAAAATATGAAATTGCTATTTACAATTAATAAACCAGGAGCTCCCGAGATGGATCGGTGTTAAGAGCACTGGTTCCTCTTCCAGAGGTTACAGGTTTCATTCCCAGCACCCACACACTGGTTCACAATGGCATGAAACTCCAGTTCCAAGGGATCTGACATACTCTTCTGGTTTCTGTGGGTACACAGAATGTATGTGATGCACATACATACATACATGCAGGCAAAACACTGGCACACGCATAAAATGAAAGTAAACGTCTTTTCAGAAAGAACGATGTGCCTGCCCTTATTGTGTCTTGTGGTGCTTTGCTGGGTTGACGACCCTAGGAAGAAGACTGCTCTTTTCTCTGGGGGGAGTGGATCTAGGGGAGGGGTGGGGACTGGAGAGACTTGGGGGACGGGAAGCTGCTGTCAATGGATACACTGTATGAGAGAAGAGTCATTAAAATGAACGAGGATAAGGAAAAGGAAGAGGTGGGGGAGGAGAAGGAGGAAAGAAGAAAGAATGTTAAAAAACTCTCCACCAACCAACCGTCTCTCTGCAAGCCAATGGGATGGGATGAGGATGGTATGGTAAGGAGCCCAGGTGAACCTGGCCCATGACTACAACCCTGTCTGTGGCTTCAGCTACCTCTGACCACCCTTCAGTACCACAGTGACACACACACATCCCAGTGGTCCTGTTTCAACATCACAGTCCCCTGTGGACAGCTGACGTTCCTAGTAAAGCTGCTTCGTGTGGTAGTCCATGGAGGGATCCATGGACCTCGGACAGCGGAGAAAGAGAGGAAACGGGACTGAAGAAACTGGCAAGGAGAGGAACGGAGCAAAGTAGCCAAGAATAGATCAACAGGAAGACAGAGCTGCCACGGGCCTGAGTTCTCCTGGCTTTCTGCGCATGCTAAGCAAGTCACTAGGTCCCCTCCTCCCTCTGTACACTAGTTCCTCCAACTGGATGAGCGTTAAGCTCCTCCTAGCTGCAACTGTCCATTGCTCTGTAAAGAGAAGGAAGAAGGGCATACGAGACGTGTTTGGTTTTTAGTCTGAAATGTTTCCCACGGGCTTATTTCTCAATGCATTTCCCAGGTTATGGTTACTGGCCTTCAGGAGGTAGAGCTGGCTGCTAGAAGAGGGCAGGAGAGGCAGGCCCCTAAAAGTAACTTCTACAAGGTAGACTTGGGCCCTCGTTTTGGCCCACACTTTCTGATTCCTGATCTTAAAAGCAGCCTCAGATTTTTCCTGCATCTCTGGACCCAAACCCCTCTGAGGCTGTGAGCCAAAATAAACCTTTACTCCTTAACTTGTGGCTGTCAGACACAGCACATGTGGCTAGATACAGAGTTCCTCGGTGGACGGAAGAGACACGTCATTGCTTCACCTGGATCACAGAGACGAGCTAGTGTGTATGCAGAGTGGTCCTTACTGCAACTGCCTGTGGTCTGTCAGACTCGTAAGGGCATTTGAAGCCAATTCTGACTTGTGTCTGTAACAGAAGCACCGATGTCACACAAACAGGAAATCTAGAAATGACTAGTGTCCACCTCTTTCCAGCCGCCTAGCTCTTCTGACTTCAGGGGACATGCACAGCCCTTGACTCGAGGTCTCTGTTTACTGTTTCTCCTGGTGCAACCCTGGTTCCGCCTTAGTCTTGTTAGTTTTCTGTCCCTGTGATAGAACTGGGGACATGAGGAAGGGGTGAAATCACTGTTTCGGTTCATGGGTTCAGAGGTGTCAGTCCACGGCCAGCTGCTCTCATTGCTCCTAGACCTTCTGCTGAGACAGAACCGTGAAGGAAGAGCATGCTGAGGGAGACTGATTGCTTCCTGGCAGCCAGGAAGCAGAAGAACAGATGCCAGCACTCATCAGCATGTCTCCTCCCCCTGTACTCCCCGCCCTGTTTTATTCCAAGATGCCCGCTATAGGGTGTGTCTCCCCTCTTCCCTCCTGACCACACCCAGAAGTGAGCTTTGCTCATTCCCTTTATGTCTCTTGATCCAGTCAAGTTGCCAATGAACATTAACCCCCAAAGTACCAGATAAATAAGATCGAATGGGAGAGAGAATATAGGGGTTCCCCACTTTCTTATACCTCCTTTTAAAAGAAGGGAATCTGTTTTTAGAAGGTTCTGGCTTATGCCTCACGGGCCAAAACTGAATCCTGTTTCTACGGCAAGGCCATCAGTGAATTCGGAATGAATGCCATTTAGCACAATTGGCATAGACAAGTCAAACCAGGAGCTGAACAGTGCCGTTTCATTATTCAGACGATCGCAGAGGACAGCCCTGTACGTAGCAAAGCCTTCTTGGAATAAGGATAGCTTGATGAGAGACTTGCAGTGGGCCCCCAAGAGACCGCAGTACTTTTCAACCAGTGGGGCCCTGGAAAAATGTGTTTTCAGGACTGAGGATTGAACCCAGGGCCTCACATGTGCTAAGCAAGCACTCTACCACTGAGCTCATGTTCTTAGCCTCCTGATAGTTTTCTCTTTCTTTTGAGACAGTGTCTTGCTGAATTGCACAGGTCTTGAACTCACTGCATAGCTCTGGTTGGCCTTGAACTTGCGGTACTCCCAAGTAGCAGGGGTTGCAGGCTTCGACCTCCAATCCTGGATGAGTCTTCCTCTGATGTAGGCTTTGTGAGGAACTCTGAAGAAATGCTCTTCTTCCTGGCCTCAGTTTCCCCTCTGAACAAGAAGAGCATGGGCAAGAGTATCTTTGAGGCCAGTAACATTGGGCATACAGTGAGCACGTGACTTCAATGCACATTTCCTCAGGCTAGGTCAGACGTTGTGCCCTTGACTTTAATGGTATAAGTTGGAGGAAGGAAGTTGGCATGAGAAGCGACCCACATCTCACCCTATCCCTTTCTACTGGAGAGCCTTCCTCCCAGGAATGGAGACGAAAACACATGTGTAGATCAGTCTCCACCCTTGCATACAGGAAACCGCAGAGGCAAGTGAAAGAGTCGGGGGTTCATAGTATGGGTTCCCCAAAGCAAAGCCAGATTCTTTAACGCGCAGGGATAACGTGTGCATGCCCGGAAAGTGTGATACGAACTTTGTCTCACATGCCTGCATTTGCTTCAGGACCTCAGCCTTCTCCTGACAATGGTATGTTTAGGCCCAATTTTGCAACCATCATCCTTCCCCATAGAGACATTCCTTCATGCTGGCCTCTATCCTAAGATACAAGCTGGTGGAGCCACCTGGATAGCACCATAAGCTAGGTCAAGGACCGAAGCCAACAGCCTTCACGTTCCCTGAAATTGTCCCAGGAAAATCACTCTGATGATGTATGTAGGCTTGAAGAATACATGCAAAAGAAAGCCCAGAGTGGCTTTTTTTTTTTTTTTTTTTTTTTTTTTTTTTTTTTTTTTTTTTTTTTTTTTTTTTTTTTTTTGTCTGTGTCACCTCAAACTGTGCCTAGAGCATATAGAACGCTTATCTCCATCCCACCAGGGCAGGCTCTGCACCGCAAAGGGATGGACCCTCAGGTACATGGAGGGCCAGCCTCCTTCCCCTGGATCCCAACTAGGCTTTGCTCTGTTTGCAGCTGGACTCCTGGGCTAGGATGCAGTCTGGCAAAGTGGCAATGCGCGTGGGGCTTAGTGTGGAACTCTTTGTAAGCACATCTGGGCTGCTCTGCAAGGAGAAGCTGCTGACAGACTGTTTGCCAATAAAGAAAGTCACAGAGCCTAATAGCAATCAGATGGAGCTCCGGCTTGGCTGTGCTTCTCAGGATGTACCTAGGCGGGTCCAGGCGGCTTTCTCCCCAGGGAACCCAAGACAGCGCAGTCTCGGCTCCCTCCACTAGCTAAGAGCCAAGAAGGCTCTTTCCCTTCTGCGAGGGCCAGGAACTAGACCTAAGGGTTTCAGAAGCATTACCTCCAAAGCTCTGGCCCATGCAGCTGGCTTCTATTGGACCACCCCCTTGATTAGCATATTGGTGTATGGAGCCAAAATTCTCTGGTGCCCGGAACTGGTTGCCAGCTCATTATCTCACAGGATCCTCTTCGCAAGGTGACTCCTAGAGGTGACTCTCAATTTTGCTTTTCTGCTCATTGCCTGGTACCGGGTCTGAGCAGAGAAGCTACCCAAATGGTCCGATGGAAGGGTTTGTTCATTCTCAGCTCCAGGATCTTGGTAGCAGCCAAGCAAACCCACACCACAAAGAGAAAACAAGAAAACCCACAGCAACCCTGTAGAACCACCTGGCTGTCTGCAAAACTAGAAGGACTGGATATGCATGGGAAGCCACCCTGAGTCCTTCAGGTTTTCAGTTGTCAGTTATTAGCTACAAACCCTTCTACAGCCAACTCTTACCTTTGCACTCAGTTAACAACACAGAGAGGTTTGGGCTGCTCTGTGAGGAGCAGAGGGTGGGTGGGAGCTTTCAACCCGTTCACCTTCCCTCTGTTTCTCCACCTCTTCATCCAAGGAATGTCTGGAAGTTTCTAGAATGTCTCGGAGCCCCACATTGAACATCTTAGCACTAGATCCCTCCCCAGTGTCCCATTGAATCCACAGTTCCAGGTGGCCGTAGGTGCCTCTCAAGTCTTGTCTGAAATGAGATTGGGGACACTTCCATATGAAGGGGATGTCCCTGATCTTTTATTCAATAGCCCAGGTTCTCATTCTAGCCCTGGCCCCTAGTGGTTAAGCAGCCATGAATTTCACACCCCAACCATCAAGCCTTCTACTTTCCAAAGAAATAGCACCTGCCGGATGCTGAATGTGGGCCCTGGTGCTTGGTGGTCACATGGTGCCCTTGTGACATTTCAGAATGTCACATGCAGAAGCAGAAAAAGCAGACAAAACCCCAGCAGGATGTTTGGTGCCACCATAGTTTGTAAGACAGAGCTGAGACAAGAGAGAGAACAAAACATTGGGGTGTGGGGTGTTTCCCCCAGGTGCACTCTCAGCAAAGCCACTGCAAGACGTCCTGTGTCCTGTTCGTGCTATTGTTGGGGGCAGGGAGCCCAGCCTGGGCTGCAATCACCACAGACCTCAAGCTGCTGTTTACAAATGTGGGGCATTTGCTGGGACCTAAAATGTTCTTCCTCAAATACATTCTCCCCCCACCCTCTCGGTTTTTAAACCCATGTGGATTCCGAGGGAAATTGAATCCATATGTTTCTGGTTCATTTGCACTGAACTCATCAAAATGTAATTTTGCAACATCTAGCTGAAGTCCAGGATGTCTTTAGAAGCCTCATTTTTATGCCTTTTTATAAGGCCCTCTCCCTTGGAGACAGGAAGTTAGCCTTGCCAAGAGTGGACAGAATTCCAACCAAGCAGGAGTTCTGCCTGGGAATCCCATAGGAGGTTGATAGAGCCCCTTATCTTAGACACACCTCCATTTTCAGGCTCAGAGTAGGAGGGTCCACGAGCTATACAGCAGGGCGGAATCACACCTGAGTGGACACCAGGTTGTTTGCACTGTGACTCGGTGTTCTATCTGATGGTCCACAATCAAACACAAGAGGTCAGCTAGTTCCGTTTTGGTGATGGGGACTCTGAAGCACAAAGCAGAGAGAGAGAGAGAGAGAGAGAGAGAGAGAGAGAGAGAGAGAGAGAGAGAGAGAGACTTGTTGATGTCGATGACACAGGTGAATCAGACAGTTGTAGAAAGCCCTTCTAAACTGAGCAGTCCTGGGGGTGGAATGTTCTCTGGCCAGCTGAGGGATAATGGACAGAAATAGATGTGATCCCGACCGGGTTCATTTATCAGCACACTGTGGGCTCCTGGTAAGTTAATGGTCATTTCAAAGTAAAATTTCCATCGGCTAATAAGGCTCCGGTCACAGGCTGCAGCTTACACACAAATACAAATGCAGGGAAGGAAGGGTTGGCTCAGGGTCATGGTTGGTGGAGGCAGATAAGTGGGAAATTTGGATTCTGGTCCTGAGTCTGGTCCACTGTGACAGCTTCAAATATATGCTCTAATTAATTAGAATACCTTCTCCGGTTCTGTCCTCAACAATTACTTGGGCAAAGAAAAATAGCATGTCTTCCAAGAGTTTGCAAAGGTCCAGGTGCACTTTGCCTTGGTCAGTTGAGAGTTGTGACTGCCAACTAGCTCGAAGAGCTGACCATGAGCACAGGACTTAAGCTGGACCAGAAGTCTTGATACAGACAACACTGCCGCCTGGCTTCTTCAAGAGACTTTGGAGGAAGACAGGGAGGGCTCCTAGACTAGGAAAATTTAAAGTGATAAAACCAGCCTCAGTTGGGGTCTACCCTATCCCTACATCCCCAGCGAAGAACTTTGAATTTAGCCATGTACTGTGTGTACAGAGTGGCCCAATTTATTAGTTGGGTTAGGGTTAGGGACTATATATAGCTGCAGCCTGAAAATTAACTTGCCTTCCATGGGCAGCATCCCTTCCCTCCCCAAGGCTAATACAGGGTCTTGAAGGGACCAGCCCCCCATTACGGCAGCCATGACAGTAACACGTGCTCGCTATGACCTTGTCTTAGTCACTAGAGGTTAGGTGCCTGCCTCGTGACAAGAAACCAATCAGAAGTTAGCTGGTGGCGCTATGCTTTACAACCCTGGGTGTACTTTATGGACAAGCGCACAGCAATGACACACAGAACATAGCAACCACCCTGGGAGGGCCTATGGGCCATAACAACCAGTTGACTGATCAACACAGGGCAAGCCCTCCAAGCCTGGAGGCACTCAAATCGTAAGCCTGTACCTACCCCTAGACACTCCCCTTATGCTGCCCTACAAGATCTCTCGAAGCCGGTTCAAACTGTCTTTTTCGAGCCATCTGCCATGGCGGGTGGGTGAAAGACCTGAGCTAACATGGGGTTAGCTCGTTAAATTACAATAAAGACTCATGCAGTTTGCATCAAGCTCTCTAATCTGCCTGGTGATTGAGGTGACCACGGTCGTGGCCTGGGACCCCAGATACCTGAGTTTTTCCGGGGCTCTAACAGTCTGACACCCAGAGACTTGCTACACTGAATGCTCAAACAAGCTAGGATTCGACCAAATTTATGAAAATCAACCTCCCTGTGGGTGACCTCCACAGCCACACTCAGCAAAGGCATGATGGTCATGGAAGGCTTTGTTTTCCCTGTAAATAGACAGGTTACAACAATCTGCTCCCCTATATTTTCTCCTGCCAAATATGTAGATAGGATGTATGAAACTGAGTAACCACCTTGCCACCATGAGGCAATGAGTCTGAGAATAAAACCCAACTTCCCTGGGTATATAGAATAGAAAAAGTGACAGGGTCCATAAGGTCTTCTTGACACACAGAAATATCTGTAATTAGTGTGATTGCTGCAAATATAGAACAAAGCCCAGGGTCTCCAAACCCACTGTTCAGCTTTCTAGTCCTTGTAATGGATGGCTTTCTTTATAATTCTGATTAATCTGAACACTACAGGTGGTGGGGCTGAGGGAGAAGTTTCTGGTTTGTTTTCTATACTTTGATTTTTGCCTATTTGGTTGGTTGGTTGGGATCTGTTGCTTGTGACAGGCTCTTACTTGGTATCCCAGTCTGGCCTTCAACTTTAGACAAAAGCTACTTCACTGTAGAAGGACTCATACCTAAGTTTGCAGTGCGCCGGGTGTTGGTGGCGCATGCCTTTAATCCCAGCACTAGGGAGACAGAGGCAGGCAGATCTCTGTGAGTTTGAGGCCAGCCTGGTCTACAAAAGCTAGTTCCAGGATAGGCTCCAAAGCCACAGAGAAACCCTGTCTCGAAAAACCAAAAAACAAAAAAACAAAAAACAAAAACAACAAAAAAACAAAGTTTGCAGTGCAAACTTACCAATCCTTCATGACAGGCAAACAGAGAGGCCTGTGCATCTCAGCAAGCTGGGTTTTCATGGAGAGCTAGAGGCCCAGGGCATCTCTGGTGGAAGAAATAGATATGTTAGCCCATGTGACCCACTCATAGGAAGGAGGGACTAAGAGCTAGTCTGGTCCCAGGATAGCCTGGGGACTTGATAAATGAGATTTATGGGAAGAAGCCTTTGCCATAGCCACAGCCGCCACATGATGCTGGCAGCCTGTAATTTCAGGGCCTCACATACATCCTACTGCTCCTGGACAGGGTGGTGACATTCCTGAAGCATGGTCCCTTAGCACACTAGGCATAACAAGGAGTAGGGCCCTAGAACAGAAGCCATGCCCTGTTAACAGACACACCCAGGCGTTAAAGGCAGCTCTTCCCAGGTTTTTGCCATGTCCATGTCACTTATGATGACTGACAGAATCTAGCGTCACTCAATATGGGCAAGGGTGGAAGAAGGCAAGACCGCACACAGTGAATAGATAAGATAGAGCCTTGGGGTCCCAGAACCATGGGGCAGGTGGGCCATCTGTCTGCTAGGGAAATCGAGAGAGGACGAGTGCACAGCAGAGACCAGTATCCTTAGTAAGAAATCGGTGCCTCAGACATGATGACACTTGGAGACATCTGCGTTACCTCCTTATTTTGAGATCTAAGATCCTCATGTGTGTGGTAGTTTGATGGGGGAGGTCCTTCTGTGTGTATGTTTATCTTACTGGTTGTTTAATAAAGCACTGTTCGACCAATGAGGCAGAAAGATAGGTGGGCCAGGAGTTGAGGAGGATTCTGGGAAATGCAGTAGAGGAAGAGCCACCACGTGAGCCTGCTGGTGTACTCAATGAGATAAGTCTATAAAAATATAGATTAATAATTATGGTTGATAATTAAGACTGAGATAGCAAGTAAGAAATCCTAGTCATTGGCCAACAGCATTGTAAATAATATAAGACTCTGTGTGTTATTTTGGATGCCCACGTGGCAGCGGGGCTCAGGTCACTGGCGAAAGATTTATCATTACAGTGGTTTGTATGAGAAAGTTCTCTCTCACACTCAAGGTATTTGAACACTCGGTCCCAAGTTGGTGGCACTGTCTGGGAAGGTTTTGCAATGTTTATGAAGTATAGTCTTGCTGGAGAAAGTAGATCCTCTCTCTCTCTCTCTCTCTCTCTCTCTCTCTCTCTCTCTCTCTCTCTCTCTCTCTCTCTTTCTCTCTCTGGATGAGAATGTGGTCAAGCAGCTTCCTGCATCTACCACTTCTTACCTGTTCTCATGTCTTTCCTGTCATAAGAGACTCTCCCTCTGGAACTGTCAGTCAAAACGGACCCTTTCTATAGTGGGAAATTACCAATACGGAGTCAGGTAGAAATATAAGGGTATTTAATAGGGAAAAGCCTTACTTACAGAGCAACCTAGCCAGCCGGCGTGGTAATGGTCTGTACAGCCAGAAGCAAAGAGAAACCGAAAGCGCAAACGCAGTCACACTAAGTCATTCGGACCACGCCCTCACAAGCATGGTCAGGCACACCTGTAGCTAGCCCCTAAGAAGGCGTGGCTAGAGCTTCCCCTACACCTTTCCTCCTCAAGTTGCCTTGGTTGTATTTGTGGTGTTTTTACCACAGCAGCATCAAAGTGACCAATGTACCACGTTTTCTCTCCATCTTCCTGATATCTTCTCCCGCCCCTAGAGACTTCGGTGCCTTGGAGGTATCCCAGGCCCCAAACACAACCAAAGATTCTTGCTTTGTCCTCAGAAGACCTAGTTACCTCTGGATCCTTTTGTTCTCAAGTTTCAAATACGTATTTCGAACCTCACACGGGGAATGTCCACTGGCCTTCCCTCCTGTGTTTGCAGCACTCATTGCTATGGTAAAATGCCCGACACAAACATCCCAAGGGAAAAGAGGTTCGCTTTGTCTCACAGTCCATCATGGCAGAGAAAGTATGGCAACTGGAGCAGAGGGCACAGAGGTTTGGGGGGGTTGGCTGTAGCGCTGTTTCTCTTGTGGGTCCAGGCCACAGGCCTTCATGGACTGTCCCCAAAGACTCACCTCCACTAGCCAGGCCCAGCTCCTAAAGGTTCTATAACCTCATCAAATAGCACCACCAATTGGGGATGAAAAATCCAAACACTGAGCCTGAATAATTGGCTCTGTGTTTTAGAGCACTTGTTATTCCTGCAGAGAACCTAGGTTCAATTCCCCACACATGCATGATGGCTCATGAACTCTGTAATCAGTTCTAGGAAACCTGAGCCAAAGGCCCTGAACACATGTGATGTACATACATAGGCGTAGGTAAAACACTCAAATGAATAAAATAAGATAAATGTATCTAAATTAAATTCATACACACACACACACACACACACACACACACACACACACACACACAGATGCCTGTGGAGGACACTGCACATTGGAACTACAATCCCACCAGACCATAAAGAATGTACTTGTGGTAATCTTCTGTTAGTCCAGAGAGGGCCTATGACTCTCGCAGAACCTCTGTGTTCTCTTCTGGCTCCATTGGGCCTTCAGATTCCTCCTCCTGGGAAGACAGAGATGCCCAGAGGACGCACACTGCAAAGCCAGGCATGCCTCCTCCTCTGGGCAATGTACCTGCTGGCCCTCTGGTCTGTGGCAGGCACCTGGGTTCTGCAGGATTCAAACCTTTGATTACTGGGGTAGTCTGAGTGAGTCTAGCACTCTTACGCTCATAGATTTGAATGCTTGCTCCAACGTTTTTGAACTATTTGGGAAGGACTAGGAAGTATGGCCTTGTTGGGAGAGGTGTGTCACTGGGGATGGGCGTCAGGATTTGAGGTTTCCAAAGCCCACACCATTCCCACTTGGTCTTTCTTTCTCTGCCTCATGGTTGCCGTCTAAGCATGTAAACTCTCAGCCACTGCTCCAGCAGCAGGAAAGGTCTTCCTGCCTGCTCTCATGCTCCCTGCCATGATGGTCATGGACTCACCTCTAAAACTGTAGTGCTGCCATCAATTAAATGCTTTCTTTTAGAAGTTGCCTTGGTCATGGTGTTTCCTCATAGCAATAGAGCAGTCACTAGAACAACTGCCCAGGTAACTTGAGCTTGGTCCCTAGAAGAAAGCAAAAGGATCCCCAGAGCCCTCTTCTGGCATCCATTCTATACTTACTTCTACTGTGAGGATATCTGGTCCATGCAGGAATGAGTCAGCTCCATCATCAATTCCCGTGGAACAGCAGGTCCAGTCCCAGGACTGCCTCTCCTGCCCAGGAAGGAGGTGACATCCAGGAAGAGAGCAGAGGCCAACGTTATTTCGAATTAAATAGTAATGGACAGGATTTGATAGCTATTTTTAATACCTGCACAATTGGAAGAAACTCAGACACAAGAGGAACTCAATTTTGTTTTTCATTAATATTCACTTTGTTAACACGAACGGGTGATTTCTGGAAGGCTCTCCTTGCCCTTTTAATTCATCCTCATAGAACGTGGCAGAGATAGCCTCCATTATTAAACTGATTAGCAGGCACCATGAATCTTTTCTCAGAGGTTTCTTCATTATTGCTGAGGCCGGACAATGCGTTTGGGTCCTGTAAACCGGAAGGCTAGGGCTGGGTATACCGAGGGTCAGGGGAAGAACTTTCTCTTAAAAACTAAGAATTAAAAAGAGCTAAACAACACATAACATTCATGATGGGTATATCATGAAATGCCACGTGGATTTCTTCAAGTATCGCATGGTTCACAAGTATGAATATATAATCCTGAGGAGTCAGATACTGGGGAGTATGTGACCATAGCATCCCAAATGTGGCAGGACCCAAGATATCTACAGAGCAGATAGAATTCTCCATAGAGGCCCTGACTGGTATCTGTTGAGATTCTTGAATCCTCCCTATGATGGGGAGCTCATCACCTCCCAGGGAAGCCATGCCTAATTGGGGATGCCCTATCGCCTATGGTTGATTTAGTAGACTCGGGGCCATTTTCTCTTCAAGATGGCTTAGAGAACAAGTATTCATTTTCTCGTGGTGTGCTAGGAAACCAATGACCACTGTGTAGCAAAACCAGACAAAAGAGGAAGAAAAGAGTCAAATACACTTTACTCATCTTTCAGGCCCAAAGCTTTTTGAAAAAGATCACTTTATTTCACATGCAAAGAAACATATGAGCTAAATAAGACCAAAATTACCATTAAAAGGTAGACTCTAGGAAAAGTCAAAGTTCAATGACCAGCTCCAAGGTTAGTAGAATTGGTAAGGATGAAGCATGGATCCTGGGAATCACCAAGATCTATGTGAGGTCAGGTGTGGTGTCACATGCCTCTAATGCCAGCACTCAAGGGACAGTGGCACGTAGATCTCTGTAGTTTGAAGCCAGGCTGGTCTATACAGCCAGTGGGCTCTAGACTAGCTACATGGTGAACGCCTGTCTCAAATATATCCAAGGTGTCTGAGACAGCATTGTCCCAGCACCTGGCAAAATATTTGGTGTTGAATGTCACCTCACCCTCAACTTTGGGAGCATCTCATTCCATTCTCTACAAAACATTTTCTGTCAGGGTCAGTCATGTTCTTTGAACACCTGAAGCTGTATTAGTTTCCCACACTAACCTCTCATTCCCCTTCTTAAAGAAAAGCATTCAGATGCCTCAGCCCAGGACCTGGCCAAATTGTATTTTTGAGTTTTGTTTCTTCTCCCTCCTCATCTTTGTTTTGGGCCTCCTCTGCAGTTTCCCAGGGTTCCCAGCTCCTTTTTGACTTCTTTCCCAGGCTCACCATGCATCTTCTGAGTCTACTCTGGTTCTAGTCCAAGGTGCTGAAAGAAATTCAATTTAGGATGATCTAACTACAAAGAGAATTTGTTAATGTATGTAAATGGAATCTTAAAAAAAAATAAAGAGTAGCTGGCTTCTGGCATGGCCAAATCCAGAGGCTCAAACAACATCTTTAGGTTTTTGGATGTCCCAATCTCCTTGGCTCTAGGTCCTTCAGTGTTGGCTGTGTTCTCCAGAATCTCTTCTCTCCGAATGGCCAAGACCTCCATCAAGAGCATTAGGCTGTCATTTGCCAGCTTAATGAATGCAGTAGAGCAACAATGCTCCCCTTTCCTGATTGCTTAGAAATATGCTGGCACAGGAGTGGGTGCTGTGACCCCAGTTTTTGGGTGGTTCTCACATCGACTCTCTCAAACTGACCCTTAGTACAACTTGAAATCACAGGATGGGGCTCATGATGTACAGAAGAGAGCAATTTGCTGGATGCCTTAAAGTGAGAGTTGCCTCCAGAGACTAGTATTATATGGGGAAAAATGGACAGGAAATTAAAAGTAAGACCATTGGAGAGAGGCAAGGAAAAGAAAGCAAGAAAGAGTAGCACAAAGGGTGAATAAGACCAAAGTGTATTATGTGCCCATATGGAATGTCACAATGAAACCCCTTTGCATAGTTAACGTATGCTAATAAATTATCTACCACAATCCTACCTGTTCTGATTTACAAATCTGGTGTGGCCATCAAGCAGAATACATTAGAGGTCCACCCAACACACTTGTGACAGCATTCTACCACTGCTTTCCTGTGGTTTCTTCTTCTATTGACTTGTTTAAAGAAGGCATCTTCTGCCAGTTATAGAATGGAAGGGTTCTAGCTGTCAAGTAAGGTCTAAATGCAGTGTTTCACAAGTAAAAGAATCAGGCCCTGAGAAGGAGCCAATATAAATGGAGGATTTAGTTCAAGTAAGACAGACTATCCAGGCTCCCTGACCTCCAATTCAGATGTCCGGCCATCATAATTCACTGGGGCAGGAGCCTAGGCAGCTCACAGGGTCTGCAGTTTAGTCTCTCCTTCATGTCTCCACATTGAAGTTAAACTGTTTTAAACTAGCAGTCGGTAAACAGTTAAGAGATACCACAGATAGGGTTAGCTTAGTATCCTTATCTGTCCTTCGGTACCATGGGATTTTAAAAAGAAAACAAAAGAAACTTGTCCTAGTTTTGTTTCCTGTTGCTGTGATTAAAAGAAAAAAAAATTACCCTGACACAGCAATAGTGAATAAGGTGATTAATTGGCTCACAGTTCCAGATTACAGTCCATCATTGTGGGGAAGTCACAGCAGCAGAAAGTTGAAGTATCCATGTAGCAGAATATTTGTCTAACTATATAACGATGTGTTGTATTTGTTTATATTGCAGAATATTTGTTTAACTGTGTAAAGATGTATTGCATTTGTTTGTGTTGCAGAATATTTGTTTAACTGTGTAAAGATTTGTTTAATTATGTAAAGATGTGTTGCTGGTTTACCTTGCTTGCCCAAGGCATAGGATTTGTCTAATAAAAAGCTGAACAACCAATAGTGAAGGAGGAGGTGTAGCTGAGACTTCTGTGCCGGGGAATCAGGAGGATGAATTTAGGCTCTGCAGAAGAAAGAGAAAGAGATGCCAGGGAGAAGCTAGGGGCCAGACAGACAGACAGAATGGAAGAAATGGGGGGAAAAAAAAGGCCCAGGCAAAATGGCTAAAAGAGCTAGTTAAAAGTCTAAGCTAAGGCTTATCATTCATAATGAGTAATAAGTCTCTTTGTCTTTATTTGGGATCTGGTTGTCAGGCAAAAGAAAATTCCAACTACATAGCCATTCACACCCACAGTAAACAGCAGACAAAGAATGAGTGAGTGCCCCCCTGCCAATGCTCACCTCACTTCCTCCTCTCTTACAGTCCAGGAGCCCCTGCCTGAAGGATGGTGCTGCTCACAGTGGGTAGCCCTTCCCACGACAAGTAATGTAATCAAGACAATCCCTTTCCCCTCGACAAGCCCACAGGCCAACCTGATCCGGATAACCCCTCATGGAAACATACTCTTCAATGATCCCAGGTGGTGTCAAGTTGACAAAAACTATCACAGGAGCAAAACAAGATTATCTTTTGGAAACAGCAGTATTCTAGTTTAATCCCACATGAAGAAAACACAACCCACCCCATGCATCTCACCAACTCATGTTAAAACCATGGGCTGAATAGATGGAGCAGGGATCCGAGGACACCCAAAAGAAAATGAGGAAAGCAAGTTGGGAAAGAAAAATACATATCAAAATGGTACCAAAATGGCAGTGAATCTTCCTGTAGTTTCTCCTCCTCCTAGTGGTCCAGCTTTTTCAGCCTGGACTGAGAAGCAGGCAAAGTCTAGAACTATATACCAAGTATAGTTGAGAAACCTATCTAATGCAATAACTGCCTCTGCTCAGAAATGCACAGAGGGTTCATCAGCCAGAGAAAGTGGGGGACCCTTCTTCCTTTACTTCGTGCTCTCGCTCCACCCTCTTATCCTGCAAAACCAGAGAATACGTGGCTGTCGAGGTTCCTAAAACAAAGAAGGAGGGGGTCCTCTCTCTGACCAGAGTTGCTGTGGTCCCACAATTTTGTAGGTAAACAACATGCTCTGCTTCTCTGTCGTCTTGTCATTCGCAGGAAGTGAAGAGTGGGTCAGGGAAACTAGTCAGAAGAATAAGAGCAGGAGAGGGTAGAAAAGTTTGGAGCACTGGAAAATGACCCTCATGTTTCGTGTGGCCCCCTGGGTCAGTGGCCAGCAGTGTGTGACAGAGCTGATGCTGAGCAGCTTCTGAGGTGTTGAGACCTACACTGCAGAAAGGATGACTTTCCAGGTCCCAGGCAAGGCTAGAGGTGACACAGACAGAGAACAGATCTGACTAACCCTGTAAATGCCTGGAAAATTGAATTTAAATTAGAACCAGAACTCACACACGATGTACAGGCTTCCAGCCTGAGTATAACTGCCCTTGAAGTTGAGGAAGTAGATAGACGAGACAATCAACACGCCCCACAAGTTTTAAACAAGTCCCAGAGTCAGTCCTTTAGTGTGATGTTCAAATTGCCCAAGGCACTCCAAAATTACACTTGAAAACTCGGGAAAATCTCCATATCACTTGAGGGTGAAATGGATGAAATAACCCCAAACCTGGGATGACACAGCGTTGAAACCGTCAAATAAAGACAAAAGCAACATCCATACCTGGGAAACATTCTAGAAATGAGCACTATGAACTTTAGTACAGTAATGTATGATACATAAAATAACAAAATGAAAACTCCACAACTACAAAAGAGCCATTTTTAAAACTCACCAGATCAACTCGATGTCAGAATGGACATTGTCACTTTACTGTGCTTGAAAGCAGGTCAATAAAGACACCTACTACTCTCACAGAGGTTATGAGATCAGTTCCCAGCTCCAGCATCGGATGACTCACAGCAGAGAATAACTCTAGATGGAGGGAATCCACTTCCCCCTTCTGGCCTCTACAGGAGCCTGCACACCCATGGGGAGGCACACTCATGGTCATGTACATAATCATGAAAATTAAAATCTAAATAGCAGAGAGACAGGAATGGCAAAAGAGCTTGAGAGATCTGTGAGGACAGTCTAAAAAATCAAATGTGTACGTCATTAAAGCCCAATGAAGGAAAAGCAAGGTGACGGGTAGATAACACAGTTAAAAAAACAGATGGAAAAAATAACAGCTGGAAAGTTCCTAACTTTGATAGAAAGCTAACCTTGTAAATTTGAGCAACTCTGAAAAAAACTTCAAATGACAAACCCAATGAAAACTGTACCAACACGCATTGTATCAGACCACTGAACATAGAAAACAGAGAAAAATAGTAAAATCAGCCAGAGAAAGTTTGGGTTTGATCATATAGACCTGTAATCTCAGCACTTGGAAGCTGGATGCAGGAATATAAAGAGCTCAAGCTCATCTTCAATTACAGGTCTCATCTTAGGCTACGTGAGACCCTGTTTCAAAAAAAAAAAAAAAAAAAAAAAAAAAAAAAAAAAAAACCAGCAAAAAGCATCCAACAAAAACTGATACATTACCTACAAAGCGAACAATTACTTGAGTAATTAAAGATTCCTCATCAAGGATCTTGGTGATGACAAGAAAGTAAGAGAATACAGTTGAAATTTTGAAAAATATGGATGTAATTCTACATCCAGTGGGGAAAAAATTTATAAAAGGGAAAACATTCTCAGGTTAAGGGAATGTAGAAGAATTATAATCAATATTACCTACTTTTAAAAAGATGCTAAAAGTTTATTTTGAGAAGAAAGGGAGTGATACTTAATGACAAGCATCGTAGGTGCTGGAACTGCAGTGCAGGTCCTCTGGAGCACAGCCTCTTAACCACTGAGCCATCCGTCTCTCCCGCCCTGGAATAGAGCTTATCAAAGGGAATGAGGAGTTAAAATACTGTGGCAAGCATGGACTAGGAGAAGGTAAAGAAATCGAGGGGTTAAACAAAACCTTTGGATTGAGAATGACTCTGCAATTCTCCAGGTTACTGTTTCCGGTTAATGACGTGACAAACTGCTGATTCCTGAGAAACACAGCAGGAAAAACACCCAAACTGCACCGAAACCTACCCTATCGAAGCCATAGAAAGCCAACAGCAATGGGAAAACCTAGGAAGAAACCGAAGAGGACAAACAGCTGAGCTGCAGGGGGAGAGTGGTTAGGAATGAGACAGACTCTAGACAACGGGTGAGCAAGCAAAGGAAGAGTTTTGGGAAATATTTTAAATGTTAAAAGCAAATAGCTGCCTGCTTGGCTTCTATGTCCTATGGTCATCTTTCATAAATGAGGGAGGTAAAGAAACCTTTACAAATAAAAATGGAGGTAACGTATCGCCACTGGGTCTACCTTGTACGGAATATTAACAGTTTCTCAAGAAGAAAGAAAGTAGTATAGGTTAGAATTCCGTGTCTACAAAGAGAACAAAAGAAGTTTGTTCTTTGTTTAAGAAGGTGGGAATGAAGGCAAAATAATTTTATTTTTTTATTCTCCCCTCGATTTAACAAATAAGACTTGGTTGAAAATAATGACTGTGGCAGCACAGTGATTATAGCTAATGGCTTAGGAGTATAAAGGATAACACGGGACAGGAGGACAACTGGGACTATCCTGCTATCCAATACACTAACTGTGCAACAGTGGTGTTGTTTCACATTGAGGGATAGACAGATGGAGCAGCAGTTAAGAGCACTGGCTGCTCTTGCAGAAGATGTGGTTTGAGTCCCAGCACCCACATGGCAGCTCACAACTGTCTGTCACTCCAGTTCTATGGCATGTGGTGCCCTTTTCTGGCCTCTGTAGGTATTGCACACACAGAGACACACATGCAGGCAAACTCTCACACATAACATATAAAGAAATCTAAAAAGTAAACAGTAAAAGGCCATAGCAAGATACATCATGCTAACAGAAGCCAAAAGAAAAGTTGGAGTACCTATAAAGTTCAGGCAAAGCTGATTTCAGAGCAAAGAAAATTGTCCGACATGATGAGGAACATTACCTGTAGACAGACTAGTCAATTGTCTAAGAATGGATAACCACACTTAATGGGTATATGCACCTAACCAAAGCTTCAAAATACCTAAGACCAAAAATAATAAAATTGGAAGAGAAATAGACAAATACACTATCATCTTTGGAAAGTTCAATACCCTCTACCAGTGACTGACAGATTCAGCAGGCAGAAAATCATGAGGACATGGTTGAATCGACAGTACCATCCGTCAGCAAGATCTAATTGACTTTTCCAGATTCAGTCAACAATGACAAAATGCACATTCTTTTCAGACTTGCAGGGAATATTCGTCACAATGGAACATATACAGGCAATAAGCACACCTTCAAACACCCAAACAGTACAGATCGCAGAATACATGCTCTAGAATTACAAAGGAAGGAGAGTAGATGTCAGTGGTATAAATACAGGTGCAAATACCAAAGTGTTTGGAGATTCAAAGTTCTCGGGAGAAATTTTAAACAATTTTAAAAGAAAAAGATTCAGGACCTACTCAATGTAAATAACAAAGTGAAAGCAGTGACCAGGGAGAAAGGGTGGCATTTACGATATATGTGTGTAGGTGTTGCCCAGCATGTGGGCATCTGTGCACCATGTGTGTGCAGTGCCAGCGGAGACTGGAAGAGGGTACCAGCCCCCAGAACTGGAGTTTCAGATGGTTGTGAGCCATGGTGTGGGTGCTGGGAATTGAAAATGACAATCGTCACGAACCCCAAGGCCGTTAAAAGGATAAAGAGATTATTACAAAGTGTTCATTGTCTACAGTTTGATAACCCAGATAAAATTGATTAAATTCACTGAATATGGTGGCATAAACCTTTAATTCCAGTAGCTGGAATGTTGACATGGAAGCATCATGAGTTTGAGGGCAGCCTGGGCCACACAATTAAACCTTGTCTAGTAACACCCAGAATATATAAATAACTCAAAAATGCAGACAAACAGTAGCAGCAAGTAAAAATGAAACAAATGACTCAATTAAAAAAAGAAAGACCATAGGTATGAATATAGAGATGTCAAGAAATAAATTCAAATGACTAAGAAATGTCTTAAAGAGTATTCAGCATTCTTAGCAACTAGGGAAATACAAATTAAAACTACTTTGAGATTTGACCTCACCTCCATCAGAATGGCTGAGATCAAGAAAAGAACTATCAGTAAACACTTACAAGAGTGTGGGCCAAGAAAGCGACCCTCATTTACTGTTGATGGGATTGCAAAACAGAGCAGCCATTCTGGAAGCCAGAGTGAAGAAATCTCAAAAAGCTAAACATAGATCTCATTGCTACTCTATTAGTAATAGCTCAGAAAAGGTAACAATCTAAGGATAATGAAAACACGTTACACATACTATATATATATATATATTATATATATATATATATATATTATAGAATACTGTTCAGCTATTCAGAAAAATGAAATGATGAACTTTGCAGGGAAATAGATGGGCCTAGAAAAGATCATATTGACTGAAGATTAGTAGACCCCAAATTGCAAATGTCACAGGTTCTCCTCATCTGTGGATCTGGGCTCTGAATCCTTAGTTGTGATTATATAATATAACCTTGAGTAACTTCAGAAACAAAGAAAGCAAAAGGGAACTGTAAATGGAGTTCCTAACTGGCCTAAGTAATAAAACCCAGAGTCAGATATAGGAGGAAATGCTGAGAGATCAGAGAGGAGTGAGCCAACACCACATTTTACCTCCTTAGAGTCTCAGTAGACAAGAGAGAGAGTTCCTGCTTCTCCCTGCTTATATCCTGTTTCTGCCCAGCTAGCTCACTTCCTGTCTGTCTGTACAGACCTCCAGACTTCTATGGTTAGCTAGTAGCAAGCTCCATTTTCTGATTTTCTTTTTGTTTATTTAACATTTTTTATTTGAATTAGAAACAAGATTGTTTTACATGAAAATCCCAATTCCCTTGTCCCTCCCATCCTTCCCTACCACCTCCCCCAACTAAAACCCTACCTATCACACATCCTTTCTGCTCCCCCTGGATGGTGAGGCCTTCCATAGGGTGTCATCGGAGTCTATCATATCCTTTGGGATAGGGCCTAGGGCCACCCCCGTGTGTCTTGGCTCAGGGAGTATTCCTCTGTGTAGAATGGGCTCCCAAAGTTCACACCTATGCTAGGGATAAGTACTGAACTACTACAGGAGGTCCCATAGATTTCCCAGGTTTCCTCACAGAAACCCATGTTCCTGGGGTCTGGATCAGTCCCATGCTGGTTTCCCAGCTATCAGTCTGGGGAGCAAGAGTTCCCCGATTTTCAGGTCAGCTGTTTCTGTGGGTTTCACCAGCCTGATCCCTGGACCCCTTTGCTCTTCACTCATCCTTCTCTGCATCTGGATTCCAGTTCAGTTCAGTGATTAGTTGTGGGTGTCTGGTTCTACTTCCACCAGCTGCTGGATGAGGGCTATAGGATGACATATAAGTCAGTCATCATTCTTATTATCAGGGGAGGGCATTTAGGGTAGCCTCTCCTCTGTTGCTTAGATTGTTAGCTGGTGTCATCTGTGTAGATCTCCAGACATTTCCCTAGTGCCTGATTTCTCTGTAAACCTAAAATGTCTCCCTCTATTATGGTATCTCCATTCTTGTTATCTTCTATTCTTCGCCTGACTCAAACTTTCTGCTCCCTCATGTCCTCTGCATACCTCCTCTTCTCCCTTCTCATTCTCCTAGCTCCCTCTCCCCTCTTCCTGTGCTCCCAATTTGCTCAGGAGATTTTGATCCTCTCCCCTTCTCCAGGGGACCATGTATGTCTCTCTTAGGGTCCACCTAGTTTACTAGCTTCTCTGGCAGTGTGGATTGTAGGCTGGTAATCCTTTACTCTATGTCTAAAATCTGCATATGAGTGAGTACATATCATGTATGTCCTTTTGTGACTGGGTTACCTCATTCAGAATGGTTTCTTTTAGTTCCATCCATTTTCCTGCAAAAAAAACACTGATATTAAACCACACACCTACGAACACCTAATTTTTGACAAACAATCCAAATTTATACAATAGAACAAAGAGAACATCTTCAACAAATGATGCTGGCATAACTGGATGTGGACATGTAGAAGACTGCAGATAGACCCAAGCCTATCACCATGCACAAAACTTAAGTCAAAATGGATCAAAGACCTCAACATAAACCCAGCCACACTAACCCTATTAGAAGACAAAGTGGGAAATACCCTTTAATTAATTGGTACAGGAGACCGCTTCCTGAACATTATACCAGTAGCACAGACACTGAGATCAACAATTGATAAATGGGACCTCCTGAAACTGAGAAGCTTCTGTAAGGCAAAGGACACAGTCAGCAAGACAAAACAGCAGCCCACAGACTGGGAAAAGATATTCACCAACCCTACATCTGACAGAGGGCTGATCTCCAAAATATACAAAGAACTCAAGAAGCTAGTCTCCAAAACACCAAACAACCTAATTAAAAAGTGGGGTTCAGAACTAAATAGACAATTCTCAACAGAGGAATCTAAAATGGTTGAAAGACACATAAGAAAGTGTTCAATATCCTTAGCAATCAGGGAAATGCAAATCAAAACAACTCTGAGATACCATCTTACTCCTGTCAGAATGGCCAAAATCAAAAACACCAATGACAGTTTATGCTGGAGAGGATGTGGAGAAAGGGGAACACTCCTCCACTGCTGGGGGGAGTGCCGACTTGTACAGCCACTTTGGAAATCAGTATGGCGATTCAAGAAAATGGGAATCAGTCTACCACAAGATCCAGCAATTCCACTCTTAGACATATACCCAAAAGAAGCACATTCATACAACAAGGACATCTGATCAACCATGTTCATAGCAGCATTATTTGTAATACCCAGAAACTGGAAGCAGCCTAGATGCCCCTCAACCAAAGAACGGATAGAGAAAATGTGGCACATTTACACAATGGATTACTACTCAGTGGTAAAAAAACAATCAAATTTCCATTTTCTGACTTTCAGACAGGCTTTATTTATACAAGCAAGATATCACCACAGGGACCATGTTGGGGGAGTATAGGGAGGAAGGTAGTAGGACACAGGTACTACGAAAGGGAAAAATGGGGGTGTCTTAGTAAGGGTTTGTATTGGTGTAAAGAGACACCACGGCATGGACAAATCTTACAAAGGAAAACATTTAACTGTGGTGGCTTAGATTTCAGAGATTCGGTCCATTGTCATTATAGTGGGACATGGTGGTGTTTAGGTAGACATGATGCTGGAAAGGTAGCTCAGAGTTCTTACAACTTGATTCACAGGCAACAGGAAGTGGTCTGATTGACTGGGTGGTATCTTGATCATATCTGAGACCTTAAAGCCAGCCTCCACAGGGACACACTTCCTCCAACAAGGTCATACCTACTCCAACAAAGCCACACCCTTTGTGGGCCATTTTCTTTCAGAGCACCACAGGGGGAGCTAATTGAGGAATGGTGATAAAACGGAAGTGGGAAGAGGAGGGATACACAAGACCAAGGCTGTTTAAGGAAGCCAAAAGGAAGCACACTGTTTTACCCTTATTTAAAAATACACAGATATGTGTGTGTATATACATACATAGTTTGAATGAAGTTCTGCCAAAGAATTATTTTTTTCTAATTCTTTGAAGGACACATCTATTAACTCTTACAGAAGAGGGAAAAGAATGTATCAATGGGCCTATATTTATTACTAGAGGGTGAATCAATAAAAATTCCAAAATAGCTATCAGGTAAAAGTGGTATTTCTGGTAAATTCTACAAAAGACTGGAAAGAAGAAATAATGCCAAATCCCAGAATGTGGAAGTTACCCCACATTCTAAAGGCTAGAGTTATCTTCCAGGCAGACTCTAACAAAGAAATAACAATCAAAAGTAAAACCGAAGGCTAAGTTCATGCTTGCAGTGCCACACCCACGAAGGTAAGGCAGGGGAATGACAAACTCAAAGCCAAGCCAGGGCTACAAAGTAAGACCCTCTTTGTAAAAAATGAAAAGAAGGATAAAATATAGATCTTCATCTCTTATGGACACAGAAACAAAAATCCCCACAAAAAATATTAGTGGACCGTAGACCTAAAGGTGAAGAGACATCTTTGTCAGTGGGAGGAGCCTATATGAAAAGACTTCGACCACAACATTCAGAAAAAAGGAAAAGACTAGAATTCTTACAAATGCCAGGGTTGCCAAGACTCAGTCATGGCACAGTGAAAGGGTTCATGGGTGGTGACTCTCTTCGGCATGGTAAAATGATGTAACGATATAACGAAACACATGACATCACAGGTGAAAAATCCCATCAACATTTGCAACCCAAAGAATGAAGCCTGATAGAAACTGGCTGCACTGAATTATAACTGGTGTTGTCAATACCGGCTCCTTTGTTGGGCAATCACACCCTGAAGATGGACCCTGTTCATAGCAGAGAAGCCAGTGAGGAATGGGCACAGGAACTGCACTCCTCAAACACATTCAGAGATCCACAAAGAAATTGCCGCGTCGGAGCAGATGTGGCTAAGTGGTGTTCTGCTTGCTCTTGCAGAGGACCTGAGTCTAGAACCCTTGTGGAGGCTCACCAGCACTGTAACACCAGCTTCAGGGGATCCGATGCCCACTTCTTACCTCTACAGGCTCCTTCACACACAGGGTGCAAATACTGGGGCATGCGTGTGCACACAAAAATAAACAAATCTTTATTAATAAAAGAAAATAAGAAAAAGCAGCCAGACTTGGTGGCACATGCCTTTTAATCCTCGTACAGGAGACAGGAGGCAGGCAGATCTCTGAGTTGATACCAGTTTGGTTACAGAGTTCCAGGGCAGCCAGAGCTAAAACTGCCCTCAGAGAACACGTGAGTCCCCTTTGTGGCTTTAGCTGTGTTGTCTTTCGGCAACCTACCTGGCCTCTTTGGTGCCTGATGCTGGACTTTCAAAAACGGAGACCAAAAGACTAAACAAAACCTCAAACTCCCCAGTGGTGCCACTGTGAATACTAAAGGTGGCCTGGCTGCTGCTACTTAAGATTGTCCGAGAATAGGTTTAATTAACTTTTTAAAGTCAATCAGGTGTTAATGTTCTTATAGAAGACTTTGCAATAATGGAGGGGTATGCTTGGCATGTGTTCACCTGTGTGTGTGTGTGTGTGTGTGTGTGTGTGTGTGTGTGTGTGTGTGTGTGTGTGATCTGTGATGACCTTTTAAATGAAACTGAAATGATTTTCCAATATGTAGAAAAAAAAAAATAAGACTCAGGAATGGCAACTTCCCTTTCAGCCACACTTGAATCAGGATGAAAACTTTAAATAATAGGAGCACTCAGGGTTGTTGTTTAAAAACAACAAACAGACTCAAGAGTAAATGTCTGTGCTGAGGGAGACAGAGCAAGGAGAACCTTAGTGAGACAGGACCACAGCGGGATGCCGAGGCCAGGGCCGCCTGTGCATGCTGCATCTGAGTTAGAAAGACATCTTTTTGAATCCCAGATATGGTGCCCAGAGTCCAAAGGCCACACCCAGGTACCAAATGAAGTTTAGCAGGGGTCCGTCTCTGAACCTCAGAACTCTCTCTTCTCATTTCTCTCCTCTTCTCATTTGCAAGACAAATAATTTTAAGATGTAATTAAAATTATTTTACAATCTTTTAATCACTAGAAATTGCGTATAATTATTTTACCTCCACTCCGGTGCCAAGAACTGCTGTGAATTACTTGGCTTCTCAAAGCACAGAAAGAAACCGCTTCACTTCTGCATTAATTAAGGGTTTTTCCCCCCACTATTCCTGTCCATTAGCCTGCACCACGCTATGGCTGAGAACGGTCATTACAACAGGCAGAAATAGGAACATAAATTCTCTGCTAATGAAAATGTCAGTTGGAGATGCCGTCTATCTCAGAAGGTTCTGATACGCACAGGGCTTTTTTTTTCTCTTCTTCTATTCTGTCTTGTACCTTTTTGAGAGTCTCTCAGAGACTAGCCTGGAAGGGCAATCCTCTTTATTTATAGATAGTTATGCACACCCTGTACAATAGATTGAGGACTGTACTCAGGTCTCTATTAAATATTCCATTGATTTTTAAAATCGCTCCTTCTCTTATCAGACCTCACAGGGTCTCGGCCTGGGAAACCTTCTGACCTTCCCACCCCCACCCCGCCTCCTGCTGTCTGAGGCCAATGTACTTGAGATGGGGGCAGCATGCATCTGTTTATGGGGGAATGGCAATCCATCCGTCAGTGGGTTCTGTGTGTCCAGCTTGCTCTACCTGCTCAGTGCAGAGAGTTTCCTTGCACAGGGTTTTAAGGGTTTGTTCAGAAATAGGTTTGCTCCGCCTTGTGCTGGAGTGAGTTTGTACTGGAAGTCTTCAACATAGCTGTGATCTAGCTGTTGTCTGAGTTGACTGGGGATCTACGAGGTCCTTGTAGCCACACAGCAAGAAGAGACAAGGTATTTCATGTTCATGCTTGCAACTCTAACTGAAACTGCAATCTAGCTTTCCCCATAACTGAACCAAAGACCATAAGGCTACCCACTTTGGAAAACAATTGACTTGTAAGGAGAAAATGGAGTCCTGAAAGCACTGTTGGTTTTTGCTATTATTGATTGAATGACTTTTTTTCAGCATTTGGTATTTGAACCCAGGACTTTGTGTGTGCTAGGCAACTGCTCTGCCACTGAGCTACATTCTTTGACCATTTTTTCTTTTTATTTTGAGATAAGGTCTTCATTAATTGTCTAGGCTGATCTTGAGTGCTCTCTCTCTCTCTCTCTCTCTCTCTCTCTCTCTCTCTCTTTCTCTCTTTCTCTCCTTCTCTCTCCCTCCCTCTCCCAGGTAGACTTTTCAGCTTTACAGCATTCCTGCCACAGTTTCCCTCATATCTGGGACTCAGGCTTTCACTCTCACGGCGCACAGCTTAGGGAGGTCTTTTATTACTAAGTACCTGGGAAAGTGAATGTACACCCTTTGGCTACCCAGGTACAGGCGGCTTTCCACAGCTCTCTTTGTCCTGTGTGAAGTGCTCAAGCTGTCTGCATGGTGCAGCCTCTGAATCCAGTCAGTGGGACTGCTCCACAGCAAACCATGGCTAGCATTCACTATGCACTCAGTAACACTTGCTAGCAAGAAGTGGGGCTCAGAGACATACTGGGTACTCATTAGTCATTCTCTACCACAATTGAGTTGGCTGGTCCGGCTGTCAAAAGGATTCCAAAAATATCTATTCTCCAGAAAACTTCCAGACAGGTTGTGTTAAATGACTATTTTAGAAATAATATTTTAGCACATTAAAATGTCTATTACAAAGCCACCATTTGGATTCAGTTCAACTGAGTATGAATGGCCAAAATCAATTTCTAAGATCAGGAGTTCTTTGGTTCCAGTGACAACGAGTAGCCACTGACTTGACGCCATTTATCTGTGTGTGTGTATGCATCTGTGTTCGTGTGTGTGTGTGTGTGTGTGTGTGTGTGTGTGTGTGTGTGTCTGTGTGTCTGTGTGTCTGTGTGTCTGTGTGTCTGTGTGTGTCTGTGTGTTGTGTGTGTGTCTGTCTGTGTGTGTGTGTGAGTGTGTGTGTGTGTGTGTGTGTGTGTGTGTGTGTGTGTGTGTATGTGTGTGTGTGTATACAAGTAGAGGTCTGAGACTGATGTCAGCATGTCTTCTTCATTATCCACTAACTCTTTCACCTGCTTTTTTGTTTTGTTTTGTTTTATTTTTTTTTATTTTGAGACAGGGTTTTTCTATAGCTTTGAAGGCTGTCCAGGAACTCACTCTGTAGACCAGGCTGGCCTCGAACTCACAGAGATGTGCTTGCCTCTGCCTCCTGAGTGCAGGGATTAAAGGAGGGCACCACCACCACCTGACTTCATCTCAGAACCTCTCACTGAAACTAGAGCTTGACATTTTGGCTAGGCTGCCGGACAGTGAGCCAATAGGACCCACCCGTCTCCACCCTCCTATACTGGGATTACAGGTACACACCACCATGCTTAGCTTTCAAGGGTTGCTTACCAAACTCAGGAGTCCATGCTACCCCAGCAGAGCCTCACCCACTTTATACAGTTACTTATGTTGAAATACAAAGTATGACAGAGCATCCTCTACAGCCAACCAGCTCTTAAGAGAATGGCAATAGCCACTAAGACCTTCCCTTGTATTTAAGGACAAGGACAGCCCCAGATGCTCCCTCTATCAATTGTTATCCATAATGCTTGAGGGATAAATGAACCAGAGGGCAGTAGGGACAGGGAAGATTCAAGCAAGAGTGAGAAAACTCATCCCCAAAGCCAGGGACAGAGTGTGGAAAAGGCAGTATCCAGGATAGTCATAAAGTCTGTTCCGTGACCTTTGACTTCAGTGATGTCTTCTTTTCCATACTTAAAAGGAAACTTTGGAAATACACATTGCCATGGTCTTAAATTCACAATGGCATTAAAAGGACATGCAGTTGTATGCAACACGAGTAGCAGAGAACCTCTCTTGCCACTGAAGTAAGTACCCCAAACCAAGAGCAATTAAAAAAAAAAATCAAGAGTGTCCCAAAGCATGTCTTTTTCAGAATACTTGTTCCACTCTATGTAACAAGCCAGT
The DNA here is from genome assembly GCF_003668045.3 of Cricetulus griseus. Classification (NCBI taxonomy): domain Eukaryota; kingdom Metazoa; phylum Chordata; class Mammalia; order Rodentia; family Cricetidae; genus Cricetulus; species Cricetulus griseus. The sequence goes on along the minus strand of NC_048602.1, from coordinate 1,084,848 downwards.
CACTGAAAGATAAGCAAAACACCAAACCTGTCCTCCTAGGATACACCAAGCAATCGGATGGTCAAATGACGGAGCAAGTGAAGAAAAAGAGGCCTTGTGTACTTTACAGCCTTGGGGGACAGAAAGTTCTTCTACCCCGAAGTCACTGGGCTACATAAGACACAGGAGCTAGAGCTCTCTTCAGAGGGTCCTTGCCTTCAGGAAAATGCTGGCCATGGAGCTCGGAGGCCAGGCATGATTCAGTAGGTAAGAGTGCTTGGTGCACAAGCATGAAGACCAGAGTTAGAATCCCCAGCATCAGTGTGAAAACGGTTGGCATGGCTCTAATCCTAGTGCTAGAGAGACAGAGACTGATTGTCTGAGATATTGCTGGCTGCCTACCCAAGCCTAGGGTATTGCTGGCCAGCCTGGCCAAAATAGTGAGCTCTGAGTTCAGTGAGAGACCCTGTCTCAAGGGAATGAAGCAGACAAGCATAGAGGAAGACACCCAAGACCTTCTGCTGGTCTCTATGTGTGCTCACTCTCGTGGGTGCCCACCCTGCCACAGGCATGCAAGAAAAAAGAAATAAAAGAGCAAGAAAGGAGATGGAGAGAGAGAAAGGAAGGAAGAGGGAAAGAAAGGAAGGAAGAAAAAAGAAAGAGAGAGAGAAAGAGGGAAGAAGGAAGGAAGGAAGGAAGGAAGGAAGGAAGGAAGGAAGGAAGGAAGGCAGGCAGGCAGGCAGGCAGGCAGGCAGGCAGGCAGGAAGGAAGGAAGGAAGGAAGGAAGGAAGGAAGGAAGGAAGGAAGGAAGGAAGGAATCCTAGTCAATGATGAGCTGCACTCAGGAGACACCCTGAGGATGCAAACTTTCCCAGACTTCAAAGAGCTCCTTATGGGGTTTCCTAGGCCTGTCACCAGAAACCTCTGTCAAAGATTACACCCTGATGCCCAGATTTTTCTCCTAGTCATCGGGACCCCAGAGGGCCGAGTGGTGAAACCGTGGCAGAGGTGGCTGCTCCAGCTTCCTCCCCAGAGCTAATCACTCACCACCACAGGTTCAAGAAGAATCCTAACTAAAAATAGCAGCTAGCATTACAGGTTTCGTGTGCCAAGCTCTGTGCTGTGGTTTAAATGTGTCATCTAACAACCAGCACTGGGGTTCATTCTTATCTTCCAGAAAGTCGTGAAGAATCACTGGTGAGGACCTCCACTGGCTGGCACGTGGAGGACCAGGTTGAGAGCCTGCCTCTGACTTGGGATGCCCGTCCCTCTAAGCTAAGACTTCAGCTTGCAGGAACAGCATTGCCCCTTCAGGAAGACCCCTGCCCTTCATGCCAAATTTTGTCAATACTGTTATTTAAAGGGACGCAACCAATTTATTCCAGTATCAATTCTCTATATCATTTACCTCAGCACCGATTGTATCATTCACAAATTAGCATTAGGCAGCAATTTCGGATCCCCACATAAAACTATTTAGCAATCTAGCCAAGAAAAGGGGAGATGCACGGCGAAAGCCAGGGTGTGGAACCTAATTCTCTTCCTTATCTCCTTGTTACATATTGACATATTTGAGGCCATTCAAAAGCGTCCAACTTGTCTTGCCAGAGTGCAAATCAAGAGTATCGACAAGGAAGGCTATTTAACAGGTTTATTTAAATGCCGAAGTCCTATCGCAGTGGAATCTGCTGCTCCAACTGGCTTCTTCTGCAGAATGGTCAACTTTTGTTTGGAGGGAATAAAGATGCTTCTGGTTTGTTCTGTAGGCCACACATGGGTATTATGGGATGCCTGCTCTATTGCACGCAGACATCTTCTTTAAGAATACCTCATTCCAGCAGTCTAGCCTTGAGCACAGCTCCATGCCAGACGCCAGGTATACCGCTGAAAGCCTGCTATGACTACTTTGCTAAGAGAAGACCCTGTCAGCCACTGTGGTAAATGCCTTTAACCAAAGCACTCCGGTGACAGAGGCAGGTGATCTCTGAGTGTGAGGCCAGCTTGGTCTGCATATCGGGTTCTGGACCAGCCAGGGTGATGAAAGGAGAGCCTATCTTAAATAAATGGGGTGCTGGGGAGCACAGGGAAGAGCCAAGCCATAGAGCTGAGCACCTTGATTTGCAGGCACATGTCTCAACCGCTCTCACATTTATGTGGCTCCAGCTGATACTAGGAACAGTCAGCTTTTGTGGACAGTCACTGACACTAGTTGTGTGCTGTGGGCCACCATAGGGGATGGTAAAGAGAGGCCCTAAGGCCAACAACAGCAAACACGGCATGTACTGTGGTGGATATCTGGTGGTATGGCCCGTGTTTATCTCCAATGAGGCCCAGCTGCTAGGAGGGCATACAGCTGCCAGCCTTTCCTTATCAACCCCTCCCCCACCCACAGGGGCTGTCTGTACTGTGGAAAGTCACTTCTCCCAAGGTCAGGATCTTTCCTGGTCACCCTCTTACACCAATGACATAACATGACTTTGGGGTGGTAGATCCTTTTTTAGTCTGTACAAAAAGAGGCATTTTTTTTTGGCAGAATCTGATCTCACTGTATAGCCCAGGCTAAACTCTAGCCCTCTGCATTAACCTACCTTGCCTCAAATTCACAATCTTCCTACCTCAGTCTCCTTCCAAGTGCTGGGAGGTTATGGGGAATTATTTCTGGGAGACATGAACAAACTCCTACTCAGATTTGGCAGATCAAGTAAGGATGCCATCCAAACCTAACTTGGTGAACCAATGAATTTATGGCAGGTGCTTACATGAGCCTCAGTGAGGGGTTGCTTATAGAAGCAGAAATGACAGAAGACAGCTGCATCACCAAAGTCCAGCCTATCACGGTTAACAGCTCACAAAAACTGGCATCCTGGAGCACACTGCAGGACCTTCAGGCAGTTCAACAGCTCAGAGAGCATCTTTTCCAGGCAGGTCAGCTTGTCTGAGAATGTCTCTCAGCAGTCCTTACTGCCTGTAATCTTGGTGAGGGAAGGAGGAATCTAGTGAATCTGGTCAGTTTCAGGGACTTCCTGAAGCTTTGGTTATTTATTTCCTAAGTTTTATGGAGCCTCCACATACAACTTCCTTAGTTTTTTTTTTTTCTTTTAGGGTGGAATATTTCACTTTAGAACACCAGTTCTCAACCTGTGGTTTGTGACCCCTTTAGGGGTCAAATGACCCTTCCACAGGGTTTGACTAAGGACATCAGAAAACACAGACACAACACATAACAGTAGAAAAATTATAGTTATGAAGTAGCCATAAAATCAATTTTATGGTTGGTGGTCACCACAGCATGAGGAACTGTATTAAAGGGCTTCGGCATTAGGAAGCCTGAGAAGCAGTGTTCTAGAACATCCAGAGTCTTAACTAACTTCCCTCCAATAATTAAGCTGGAGGAAAACACTACACAACTGGGATAAAATATACCACCATTATTAAGAGTTCTCCTCTCTTCTGACCTTCCCACCAGCTGTCACTCATCCTGAATCACCACCAGGCTTCCTTTCTCACCATTCCACAGGTATAAGAGGCCAATTGCACACCATAGGACGGAGCCATGCATACTACAGTGGACTAAAGTCATAGGCTAATCCCCCAAATTCACATATTGAAAGCCTACTAATACTTGATCTCCCTGTATGATGCTACAAGGTAGGATTTTTGGTCTATAATTAGAACATGCTGAAGCTTGTGGTAGAACCCTTGTAGGACAGCGTCCTTGTCCTTAGAAGGGGCACTGAAAACTTGATGGTCCTTCCACCATGTTAGAAAAGAAGAAGGCAGCATCCGAGGATCCAGAATCTAGCCTTCATAAGACATGGAGTCTGCTGACAACGTGATCTTGGGCTTTTCAGTCTCCAGAACTGTTATTTCTAAGCAATTTAATTTGTGGAATCCTGTCACAGTGGCTGAAGAAACGAAGAGAGAAATCGGTACTGAGAACTTGGGTGATGTTAGAGCAAATGTATCATTAAATGACAGGAATGTATTCTAAGCATTGGGTCGCTCTGTGATTTCATAGCTGTATGGTCATCACCAAGTTTACTTATGCAAACTAAGATGGCTGGGACGTAGCCTGCCCACATAACCCAATGGGACCTTACCTTAAATGGAGCCCATCATGCTGCTAACTGTGACTCAGGCAGTACACATCTGTCATTGAAATTGTGCAAACAGCTTCAGGACTAGGGCGTGAGTAGGGGCTGAATGGATGAGTGTAGATGTGTAGAATAGACAAAGTGGACCATTCTGAGTAATTTGGCTAAACGATGAGAAAAAAATGACATGAGAGATGTAGATGAAGCTTCAGTCTGCTTGGAGAATATCTAGGTTCAACTGAAATGTCTTGGTAAGAAGTATCTGCAGTAAAGGGAGCTCTGTAGTAGTAACTTTTCTCTTGTTGCAACCAAGTATCTAACAAGAAGCAGCTCAAGGGTGGAAGAGTTGTGCACAGCACATGAGCAATAAGGCCCACCCAGCAGAGCCAAAGGAGCATGCTAGGCAGCAGAGAACAGCTGCAGGGGCAGGACCGTCACCAAGAGTCCTCAGTGTAGCGGTGCCCCGAAGAGCCGTGGCAGCGTGTTAACAACGTAATCTTAGACCAGCAAGGCCATTAGCTTTGATGTCAGCCTGGGAGACAAGCAGGTGTACTGGTCCAGCTACAGAATGCTAGAGGTGGGATCATAACCCCCCAGAGGGTCCAAATGACAGAGCATCGAGTCAAAACAAATCATTCCCAAGTCAAGGATCCGTGCTGTTGGTCATTCTGGGCTTCAGAGCTTACTTGGCATCGGGTTACTTTTCCGTTACTGTGATGAAACACCGTGACCAGAGAAACTCACAGAGAGAAGGGTTTACTTGAGCTTCCATTTCCAGAGGGATGAGTTCATCATCTTCATCATCACCAAAGAGAAGAAGCTTGGTGGCTGAAGCAGAATGTTGATAGATCACATCTTAAATGGCAAGCATGAGACAGAGTGAATAGAAATGTGACATCTTAAATGGCAAGCATGAGACAGAGTGAATAGAAATGTGACCCAGGGAAGTCTACCCCAGTGACACATGCTCCCCCAACAAGGCCACATATCCCAAGCTTCATCAAGTAGCACCACCCACTGGGAATTAAGCATTCAAATGCCAGAGACCGGAGGCGATATTCGCCATTCAAACCATTGCATGGAGATTCCTTTTCCCTTTCTTGCTTTTTGTTTTTGGAATGGAGCTGTCTATCCTGTGCCTGTCCCATCACTGTATTCTGAAAACATTCCTTGTTGGTTTCACAAGTTCTGGAGAGCAGTTTGCCTCTGGATGAATCACTCTCAGTCTGAGACTCTCTACATCTCATGTAGAGAGATGATATTTAGATAAGACTTTGGACTCAGATGTTAAAGTCATTGCTAGAATCAACTAAGACTTTAGGGGCTGTTGGGATATAATGATTGCATTTTGAAACCAAGAAGGAGATAGATTTTGGCAAGCCAGGGGTGAAACGATATGAACAAAAAGTGAGTGTTCCCAATAATGGTACAATAGTGTAACGAGGTAAGGCCGTTCATATATTGAAACTTCATTCCCAACATGATGCTATAATGAGGCAGAGATTTTGAAAGGTTGTCGATGAATTTATGGAGATGAACACTGTGTTAGTTAGGGTTTCTATTGCTGTGATGAGACACCATGACAGAGGCAACTCTTATAAAGGAAAAATTTAGCTGGGGCTGGATTACAGTTAAGAGGTTTAGCCCTTTATTAGTATGGCAGGAAGTATGGTGGCATGCAGGCAGACAAGGTACTAGAGAAGGAATTGAGAGTCCTACATTTTGATTCACAGGCAGCAGGGGAAGACTTTGTACCACACTGGACATAACTTGAGCCTATATGACCTCAAAGGCCATCTCCACGGTGACACACCTTCTAATAGTGCCGTCCCCTGTGGGCTAAGCATTCACACGCATGAGCCTGCGGGGCCAGTCCTATTCAAACCACCACAAACACCAAAAAGCACCTTCAACTCCTCCAACCTGGGAGGTTTTGTAAAAAGACATTCCACTATGAGTCATGAAGTGGATCCTTACCAGATCCAAATCAGCCAGTTAGTGGCAAGGTTACAGAATGACAGGGGTACTGCTCCCAGGGAGTTAACGATATGAGTAGCAGACAACACTGTCTCTGGGAAAAGAAGAAAAGAGCATCCGAGAAGGTATTATTAAGGCTAGACTATCAAAAGAAATCAAAGATAGATGGACATGAGACCTCTGGGTGTTTTTTGCAAACACACACACACACACACACACACACACACCCTTCACTTTTCAACAAGAAGCCTGTGGAATGAAGAAGATATGACCCGAGGCAACTGTACTGTACCACTTGGTGATTCCCGAGCTTTTCCTGCCAGTGAATTGCTGACCTCCACAGAAGAGACACCCAACTGTGTTGAAGGCTATTGGGCTCCGAGTCTACAATGACACTCAGAGAATCAACTGTGTTTTCAGAGTCTTCTGCTATTGTAGGACAAGGAACTTGTGTTGGTCAGTTTCCCACCAGAACTAATACCTGACATAAGTTAACTCGAGAGACAAAGAGTTGTATGTCCCACGGCATCAGATGTTTTAGCATGTTGTCATGGAACCTAGGAAGAGACAGAGAATGTACCATTATTCGAGTGTGGTTCCCAGCCTGTGGGATGGTGCCATCCACAATCAGGATGGATCTGCCCACCTTGATCATTTCAGAAGAGGCCCTCGAAAAAATACTCAAAAATGTGCTATATTAATCTCTTAAGTGTCTCTCATGCAGTCAAGTTGACCACCAGGATTAATAATTACCAAATCTATCCAATCAGTGCAGTTCTAGCCAATGTCTCCCTCATGATAACACCATTGGATTCATGGACATCGTGATAGTGACTTTTCACTCTTTTGGTGGATGTCAGTTTAGAAGTATTGGGAAATAGGGCCCCTTGACTGAATATCCCCCAACATCAAAACCAACACAAAAAGTAAACCAAAGTACTGTTTTCTGGTGAGATGGCTGAAATTGGTCTTCCTTTTAAAGATCTAGAAAGTTCAAGGGTGGCACTTTGTATCCTATCTCCATTTAAGTCACTAGTCTAGTCACGAAAAGAGAAGTCAGACCCTGGGATAGAGCAGTGGGTTCCTCACACTCACCCAAGCAGTCACCCCAATTGCAGTTCTCCTATCAAATGAGCTCTTCCCCAGAGCAGATAAATACGTCTTCACAAATACAGCAATGCCCCCTTTGATTTAGCGACTGCATTTTTATCATAGCTTTTCTGTTTCTGATGAAAAACCATTCTGGGATGAAGAGCTGCAGACACTGACAGGTTTCCCCAAGAGCTGTGTCAACATTCCTTTCCTCTGTTATAACACAGTCAAAGAGATCCGAATCATCCGAGCATCTCACAGAACACCCCACTGATCCCCTGTATCAATAGCACCAGCTTAGCAAGACGCAAGAAGCAAGAAGGGGTGAGCAAATAGAGGCTGGCAAGTCAGAGGCCACTGTGGGGTACATGGCTGTGTCTCTCCAAATTTCACATGGTGGAAATTTAACCCCTATGAGACAATGTTAGGAGCTGGTGTTACAGAGGGTACTGGGTTTAGATGAAATCATGGGGGTAGAGTTTCCATGGCAACATCAATACCCTTATCAAACAAGAGGCTACAGCACCTCTACACATCGTGTATGCTCTCCCACTCACTTTTGCTAGCTCTCTTTACCACATGAAGAGACACGAGGAACACATCCATCTGCAAACCTTGCTGAGAATCAAACCAATGATGACCTTGATCTTGAATCTGCAGTCTCTATAATCATGAAAGATACTTTTCTTTTCTCTGCCTGAGCACCCAGTCCATGGTACATTCATCATAACACCCCAAACTGACTGGGACAGAGGATTTGGTAAAACACACACATTCCCAAGGTTAAACAGTCATTCAGAGATGCAAGGATTTGTTGAATCCATAGCATACTTCAGAATGCCATATTAAATAGACAGGGCATCCTTCCATAGTAAAAGGTAAATGGCTGCCTCCCATCATGCAGGGAATGAAGTACAACCTGGCTCTAGAATGTATGGACTCTATGTTAGTGAAAACTCCTCTTTACCAATATACAAGGAAATATGAAAATCTGCTAACGTCAAACAGATCCTTGAAGAGACAAGGCTCTGGTGCTTCCTTCCCCAGCCTGTGGTACAAGTGGCTCTGCTGCCTGGAGCTTAACATGAAAGGCGTCAAGTTATCAGAGAAGGGAATGGGCTATATGGAGGAAGAATTATAGTGTGGGTCTTTGGGATTTTGGATGAAGACCATTCTATCAACAGCAGAGAAGATACCTTTGAAAGACCCCTGTCCCTTAGCCCTTTCTTTCTCAAGTTTGTCTCCTCTTCCTCCTGTCGGCGGCTTCCCCGATCCCCACCCCCGGTGGCCTTTCCCCGCCCGGCCCGAGAACAAGCACCGGGTGGGGCCGGCCCGAGAATGAGCACCAGGTGGGCCAGCCCGAGAACGAGCACCGGGTGGGCTGGCACGAGGGCGAGCACCAGGTGGGTCAGCACGAGAACAAACACCGAGTGAGCCGGCCTGGAGCTCTGCCCCTGAGCCCCCGCCCCGCCCGAAGAGAAACACTCCGTCCCAAGGTCTCCGCCCCCAAGGTCAGCCATCAGGAAAGGGGGGGGAATTGAGTCTGCTGTACCAGACACCAGACCTTGAGAATATGCTGATCTGGAATGGCTCTGTGTCTCATTTGAACCATCCAATGGAAATGATTCTGTATTTCGCCTCATTTGAAAGACTCTGTGTTTCACCTCATTTGAATAACTCTGTACTTTGCCTCATTTGAATAACCCTGTATAGCGCCTCATATACATTGACCAATGGGAATAGCTCTGTATAATGCCTCATTAGAATTATCCAATAGAATCCCTGCTCCTAGCTTGCGCCTTTTTCCCTATATAAGGACCCTTTTCCCTTGGCTCGGGGCGCTTAGCCACACAAAGGCTGAGTCGCCCCGGGTGCCCGCGTCTCCAATAAAGCCTCTTGTTTTTTTGCATCCAGTTCGTGCCTCGCTGATTCCTGGGTGTGTGGGTCTCCCTCTACGAAAGTGCCTCTTCGGGGGTCTTTCACCTTTAGGAAAACACTGACCACTGACTTTACAGCCTTCTCCAGAGTCTAGCCTGGTAAGTGTAGTCCTCAGTCTTCATCAAGGAAATTTCTCTTTGCAACACAGACCATTACGGAAAACACAGCTATTCACAGTACAGATTCATCTACAAAACAACTCCTGCTTCTAAAGGGAGCAACGGATGGGAAGAGAGTAAGAGTCAGGCAAATGGGCAATTTGTTTTGAGATTGTGTGTCCTAGAAAGGTCAGAATCTGCACCCAGGATGTCTTACCAACATGATTGCCTAAACATGAGCTGAACAAAGACAGCAAGAATAGACGTGCCAAAGTGGGCAGGGGAATGACAAAGACCTCAGCTCTACACAAAGAACTACAGGCAACTGGGAAATTCTGAGAGTGGGAGTAATAAGTCTTCCTCAAAGGAAGTGCTCACCACATTATTATCCAGTACCAAATGGTCACCCCTGAAAACATACATCCAAGCAACATTATGTAGACCGATCAGGTTATATTTAGGAACATGTGTGTGTACGTGTATACGCAAATGCCTGTAACAACAATTAATGAAAAAAGAGAGCATGGATTTGAAAGAAAGTAAGAAGAAATATATGGAAAGGTTTGGAAGAAGGAAAGGAAAGTGGGAAACGATGTAATCGCACAACAATCCCAAAGAAAATTTAAAGTAGAAAAGAGACGCAAAGAAGGAAAAACGTCTCGGTTTGAGCACAAAGTCCTGACAAAGTTAGAACCAGGTCCCTGTTGTGATCTGCATCACATCACAGCTACAGGTGGCCAACAGTCTCCGGAGGAGGAGAGTTCTTAGTCTTAGATCAACTACAGCAGAGACAGCATGAGCAAGCAAGCTGCAATGAGTAGGTCAAGTTGACCTTCATGCTGCTCTCCACTCACAGGCCAGCAACTTTCCCTTTGCCCATTCTACAACTGTGAGCACCCTGATGGCCAGGGGCATTGAGTCTTAGGTAAACTCACATGGAAACTAAAGACGGCCCTGGGCAGTAGCTGACGTACTGCCCGACACTCAGAAATGGCTATGAGAGAAGGGACAGGGGGAACCGAGAGGGATTAGTCTGAGCACCCGACTATGCAATTTGTGTGTAGAATAAAGTAGGGCAAGGTTAGGTTGTGTGTGGTGGCTAGCTTTACACCAACTTGCCACAACTAGAGTCCTTTTAGAATTCAGAACTTTGGTTGAGAAAATGCTCCCACAGGATTGGCCTGTGGTCAAGCCCGTGGTGCATTTTCTTGATTAATGATCGATGTGGGAGGGCCCAGCCCACTGTGTGCGGTGCCACCCCTGGGCTGGTGGGCCAGGGGTTATAAGAGGCAGGTGACACACGTCATGGTACGCAAGTCCTCTTTCATGTAAGCAGCTCCCCTCCATGGCCTCTGCATCAGCTTTTGACTCCAGGTTCCTGCCCTGTTTGAGATCCTTGCCAGGGTCTGGCCTGTATCAGTCCCAAGCTACAAAGGCCATCTATTCCGGACTGATGTCTCTGGGGCTGTGATTGGTACCAGCCAAACAGCCCCGGGTCCGACCCTGAGTTGGGGAGTGTGGATCAAGAAGCCCTAGCTACCCAACAGTGTCAAGGACGAGTCAGAGCTATCTTGTCATCTCAGTCAGTACTGGAGACCACGGTTTATTCAAGCATCCTCTTAAATAGCTTTCCAAAAGTGGAGGGTGCTGGAAAAAGACATCTATTACCATGGATGGAGCTGATACCAAATATTACCTTTAGTCCTCAAGATAGTCCCCAAAACATGTACTCAAGCTCTCAGACATTCTACAATGGCAATTTTCCACTGTGGTCAAGCCATCCGGTGGTAACCAGCCATTATCTAAAAGAAAATGGGAGATTCCAGCTCCTGGAATCGAATTGAGGCCTGTATCTGAAATATTGTATTCATATTCGGGCCCCAACAGTTCCTGTCCTGACTTCTCTAATGATAGACTATAATTTGGAAATATAGCTGAAATAAACAGACATTGCTTTTGGTCATGGGGTTTTAACACAGCAACAGAAACCCTAACTAGCTGTGTGGTGGAGGCACATGCCCTTGGGAGGCAGAGGCAGGCAGAACTCTGTGAGTCCAAGGTCAGCCTGGTCTACAGGAGTTTCAAGACAGCCGAGGCTTCACAAAGAAACCCTGTCTTAAAAAAGCAAAAGAAGGGCTGGGGAGATAGCTCAGCTGTTAAGAACACTGCCTGCTCTTCCAAAGGTCCTGAGTTCAATTCCCAACAACCACATGGTGGCTCACAACCATCTGTAATGAGTGTTGAACACTGTACACATAATTAATAAATAAATCTTTTTTAAAAAAGCAAAAGAAAGTTAAATCCTAACTGGAGGGTGCATGTGGACCCTTAGGCAGTGGGAAATAAGCTAGATGGACAAGGACCTTTAACAAGAAAAATTATACATTAATCATGTGGGGAGGTCTTTTTTAATTAAAATTTTATTTCATTTATGTGTAAAAGTGTTTTGTCTGCATAGGTGTATATACATCACATGTGTACCCCCAGAAGCAAGTAGAAGGTGTCAGATGCCCTGAAAAAGAGTTATAGATGGTTAATGCATACTGTGGGTTCTGGGTCCTCTTCAAGAGCAGCACGTGATCCTAAACTCTCAGCTATCCAACCCCAATCATTTTTAATATTGTGCATTTTATGATGGTTTGATATCTTGAGGTCTTGCTGATCCAGTGTAGACCTCTCCCACAGCTAAATTTTAGAGACTGCAGCTTCTCCCCTGGATACACATTGCTAGCAGAGTAAAACCAACCTATGCAAAGCCCAAACTCCTGCCCTATCACTCCTTTATTGAACTTCCATCATTCTCCTGCCCTTTGGGGACAATATTCCCCTGCCGTAATCAACTTAGCTAGAAACCAGACAACCAGGGTCAGTCCTGATACCTTGGAGTCTGCCAAAACTACTCAAACGAGCCAACTCCAAGCCTAATTAGCCTGCTTACTCTGAGTCATCCATTTCCTGCCGTGGGAACCAAGGTCTCTCGTCCATGCCTTCCCTCATCCCTGCTATGTCCGGAAGACCCCTCTGCTTTCCTTTGTGGCCCTTCTGCAGGGAACTGTAACAGACTGCTTACTCAGTGGCGGTCTGCTTCTGAGCTGTTGACCTCCTCATCATTAAATTATCATAAAACCTTTATTTAACTCTTCCAAGCCCGTAGATAAAGAGGTCCAGAGTGGAGGCACACGGATTCACTTGTGCAAAGAGTGTAGCACTCATCATTTAATGCTTTCTTGAGAGCACTTTCCACGGAAACACCAAGGGGCATCCCAGCACTATGGACACCCCAGAACATGAACACCCCAGCATGTGGACACCCCAGCACCATGGACACCCCAGCACCATGGACATCCCAGCACCATGGACACCCCAGCACCATGGACACCGCAGCACCATGGATACCCCAGCACCATGGACACCGCAGCACCATGGACATCCAAGTGAAACTAGGTAGGACGGATGGAGAGTCATGCCTGGCTTCCATTACCAGCTGACTGTCTCCACTTCCATTAACCAGCGTCCACTCCACCTGACAATCAGCAGCAGACAGCGGCACAGAGACCAGATACAGCACCACCATTTGAAGAAACCAACCAGCCCCGTGGTGACAAACTAGTGACCTTTCACGCTGGAAGGTCTAGGGATTCCTGTGTCAGGAATGAACTGAGGTAAGTCTGAACTCACTTTTCCTTTTTAAAAAATTCTTTTCTAGCAATCCCTTGTCTGGAAAGGATAAGCTCCAAAAAAAAGCTTCTCAGACCAGACTCTGTCTCACAGCAGAGGAAACTGAGGAGTGGGTTAATGGTCCAGTTGTGTCATGCCCCACCATCTAGAGGCTTCCAACTGAATGGAAGGAAGAAAAACCCACAGGGGAACTAAAGCGCTATCTTAAAGACAATAGTCATGAAACGAAGGGCTCTCCTGTAGTATCAAAGACGGTGACACCAGCTTGTGCCTCCAACATGGCTCTAAACTTAAGAGGTAGAATGGGAGTGGCCTACTCAGCAGGCTTGAAGGGAGCATTTAGGGGACTAATGCTTCCTGCATAGTTCAACTCCAGGGCTCTTCATTTCTTAAAGGACTTGATTTCCAAAGAAGACACTTGCTGAGCAAGAATCTGCCAGTCGGAGTGTGGCTCAATGGTCAGAGCTTAGCTAGTGGTTACCACGCCCTGGTTCAATCCCCAGTACTGAACAAGAAGAGGGAAGGGAGCTCTGTTGCTAAATGGGTCGTCTTCTCTCAGGCCAGAAGGCGGCTCCATAACTGTTTCTCACTGTGAAGATTAACTCATTCGTCATGCTCAATGACTTGCCCAAGACTGGCCAGCCCCTGAGCACAGTGCTTCTGTGGACCACCACCACACTGTGAAATCAGAGACCAGCAGCTACCATTGATGCATACCTCCAGAAACCCCTGCTAGCATGGGGGCGAGGTGACTCCCCCAGAACCACCTGGGTAAAACCCATCCCAAGAGCCCCCCCCCCCGTCACCCACAGTTGTCCCCCGACAACCCATAAGACTGATAAGACTGATCTCCTGTTTCTTACCAGCTCTTGGCAGGTTCTCTTCAAAAGGTTTACGGTATCATCGCATTTAAAACTTTCAAGTGCATTCAGGTTTCATTAATATAACACTATGTAATGATTCTTGGAACATATCCACCTTGATCAATTATCTAGTCCTTCGTTCACTTTGAGTACCCTTCTTACATTCAGCAAGTATTCAGTAAGAGTTAGGTCCCCTCCCTCTGGAGCAACTGATCCTATATTGAAGACAGATTTGTGAAGAGTGAGGGTTTAAAAGGGAAGAATAAAAATTATAAGTTGTTTTCAACCAAGCAGTGGAGAAATAACAGTCCAAGGTCACCAGCCTTCTTCAGGAAGCAGAATCTCTGCACTGGCCATCACATGCTTCTAATGGCTGTTCTCTTAACCGTCCTGTTGCTGTCCCGGTTTGAAATCACCTTACTGCCTGCTGTTTTCCTTCATTTCTTCATCCCTGTGATCAGATTCTTAATCGAGTTCTGCTCCTCACCCTCCCCTCCAGCCGAGCTCCCACCTGCCCCAACCAGGTAACAGTCTCCTCCGGCTCTCAGTGCCTCCACAGACTGGCCACTAGCATCTGACATCTTCCCCACGGGGAGGGGTCTGTGTAGCAGACATTGCCCTCTCTTTGCCCAGGCTTAGGCTGCTCCTCCTGCCAGTGGGGCACCTGCTACTCCTCCCAGCTGCCTCTCCAGCTTGTCTCACCTCACGTCTGCTTCCCTCTGAGTCCTGTGATGGCAAGTAAGAGAACGAAGTTAGGATTAGCCTTCCTCCTCCTCCTCCAATTCTCTCCCATGGGCCTGTGCTTTCTGGCTCTGCATCTCAGGAGGCTTTTTTATCCCTTGTGGTCATAGTGTCTCTGGTCATAGAAGGAGGGGAGAGAAGGAGGGGAGAGGATGGGAGGTGGGGGAAGAGAGTCTGGAGGGGAGAAAAAGAATCAATATTTTAAAACTTAAAATAAAATCAGGTGGGATAGAAGTGCTGTGCTGAACTCTGCTGTGGACTCCCAATCTCCTTTCCTTTCCTCTCAGCCCTGATCCTACCTCAGTCTGCATCCTCCCCTCCCAGGATGCTCCTCCAGGGATCTTCCCAGCCTCCTGCCCTGCTCTGCCGGCCACACATCCTGTTGCCTTTGAGTTGTACGCCCAGCCTCCTTGTTTCAGGCTCACACATCGCCCGCCCTCCGTGTGACCCACAGATCACTTTCCCCGGGAGAATGAAGCCTCCACAGAGCTTCCGACGCCTCCCGCCCCCTGGTTCTGACACGAGCAGTCGCCTCTCCATCACCCTGGCCTCTGCTGAATTCCTGGCAGCGACCATCTGTCTCGTCAATCTCATTATTGCAGGATCCATCAAACTCTCTTCCTCGCCAAAAATGATAGCTAAGGACGTTGGACTAAATTGTCAGCCCCACCCAGCTTTTCCCAAAAGGCCTTCACTGCCCATTAATTTATTCCTTTCTTCTCTCATTTGAAAAAGAGGTGGGCAGTGCTAGTTACGTGTTAGACACTGTACCTGATGCTGGAGTGGCCTTGACCAAGGTTGCTCCTGTCTGGGCACAGGAGTTCATTACCAGAATTACCAAGTAAGTCATCAGGAGTGACCAGCATTCCAAGAAAATGCTGGAAATCAAAATAGCTGCCACTGTGAACGAAAGGGCTTCTGTGCAACCCAGGCTGGCTTCAAACTCCCTATGTAACCCAGGTTGGCCTTGAGCCCTCAATTATCCTGCCTCGGCATCCTAAATGCTGAGATCACAGACTTGTCACTAAGGCCAAAAGTCTCTTTATCAATAACCATCTCTCCAGGGACTGGGCAGATGGCTTAGCCCATAAAGTGTTTGCTGTATAAGTGTGAGAAGCTGAGTTCATATCTCAACATCCATGTAAAAGCCAGAAGGAGGCAGAGAGGGAATCCTCAGAGGACAAAAGCTAACCAGACTAGCCAAACTGCAAGAGACTCTCAGGCATCTTAAGCACAGTGCCTGACGTCAGCCTCAAGCCGATGTGCACACACATATACACATGTGTGGCTTCACATATACAAACATACGTACACTCAACAGGCACAGGTATCATTTTTTTAAAGCAAGCCCCTGGGCCTGGGGATGGAGCTCAGCGGTGGACACCCCCCAGCCTGCACAAGGCCTGGGTAAGAAGTCTGGTGCAGTAAAGTGCCACAAAAAAAGAAAAAAGAAAGAAAAAAAGAAAACCAGGGAGCCAGCATTTCTCAATTGCACATGTGTACACTCAGCCCAGGCAAGACCCCTGAGATGCAGAGCATCTCAGGAGGCTTTTTTATTCCTTCTGGTCATAGTGTCTCTGGTCATAGAAGGAGAAGAGAGAAGGAGAGAGGGAAGGGAAGGACTGCCGGGTACTGTCTGGCTAAGCAGGAGGCTGACCGCCAACTCTGGAGACTTCCTGTCATTGGTGTTCAGCATCTCAGGATGATTTAGTTGGTTGTTGCAAACATTGCTATTTCATTTGGGGGAGAAAAGAGGGGTGTACTCAAGAGGGGACCTCTGTCTGTACACCCCATATCACATTCCTCTGGAGACACACACTGATCGTGTGACTTTTATGGACAACATCCAGAGGAAACTTACAGTCTTCTGGCAAGTCCCACAAGTACCTGAGAGAATGAGGCTGCCAGGCAGGGATCTTCTCCCAAGCATGCCCGGGTCCCTGCACCCCTGCCTCCAGAGCCCAGACTGCACCCTCTCCCAACACACAATAAAGAGCGAGAGCACAGGCAATTTCCTTTCAAATTAAGAAATACAAATATCTCTGTCATGAAGAAAAGCCAAAATAGCAAGTCAGAAAGTCTTCAGTGAAGTCCCTCTTATCAATTTACAATATAAAAACATCTCATGCTTATAAAACTGAATGCGGGTAGCGGTGGACTCACAGGAGTTCCGGGGCGTTTTTCTGCACCCAGGTTAGTCAGTACATATTTACACGTGGAATGCTCACAGGATTAAGCCAGGGCCAAATACTGAAAGAAAACATGCGGGAAATGGTTGCTTTAATAAGTCCTGTTTCGTGGAAAGGAAATAAAACCTGAGTATTAATGAGATATAATTATATATTTAAAATCTTTTCCCTTGTGCAGTATATAGGATTAATGCCAGTAAACCCACAAGCTGCAACATTCTACTCCATTACATCTGCAATGATTAGAGATAGTTTGAACATCTGGCATGCTCTCCGTGATAGAGAACAGCATTCCGCACTTTAATGGACGTCTGGAGGCTACACATATCTGATTTTATTTCTTTCTGTTAACTCTTTCATGAGAGATGAAGACTTGGTCGCAGGGTTGTCTCTCTTTCTTCCCACCTTCAAACAGCATCTTTTGCCACGCCAGGGCTCCCTAGCCTGCTCTGTGCCTGAGTGCTCCACAGAAGCCTCGGGATGTGTCCCAAGTTATTTTTACACATCACAACAGAGCAATGCTAATATTCAGATTTTTCAAAATCTTCTCCTGATGAAAAAGAGGGCAATTTTCTTGCAAACACAAAAGCCTGAGCCACAGAAATGAAGCCACATTGCTTGGTTTTCCTTTCAGAGTTTCAAACATGTTCTACCCACCGAGTCCAGTCCCTTCCACAGCTGTGTGCCTGGGGAACTTGCCTGTCTAAGCTGAGGGTGCCAATAGTTGTCCTTTTTTTAATGCCTCTTAAGTAAGAATAGGTCATAATGTCTTTGACTGGCACAGATTTTCATTGCAAAAAAAAAAAATTAGATGGTTTTTCTGCTAGCTGTGTTTGGCCTGGAGCTACACAACATAGGTTTTAGCCCGACTGGGCTTCTATAAGGGAGAATAAGGATCCTTTGTTGAAGCAGGCCATGAGAGACAACCCTAGCTTGTGTTTTATTTAGCTGGAATGTTAGCCGATGCCAGCATCTAAGGAACCCCTCAACTTGGACGCTGTATAGAGATGAAGAATGATTGACAGGCAGGTTCTACAAGCCCTGTGCTGTCACACAGAGGCACTGGCTTTGGAGACAGAGCGCTCTAGGGGCTCGCTTTGGTCTGAGAACATGCATGGAAAGGTGCCAGTGCTAAGTGGATTTGGGGTGAAAAAATCATTTTCATGCCTCAAATTTAATGGCTGGTGCTGAATGTTGCAATAAAGGCCGTAGTTACTGCTCATAACTACAGGTGTAATAAGGGGAGATGCTGGGCCTTCAGACCCTTCCAGCAATAACTCATGTGGGAATTAAGAGGCCTTAATGAGTCCGATGTGTCACTTGGGACCTCAGAAATATAGTTCTTAGAAAAGACGAAAGCAGAAAGGACTTGCTGGGATTGAAATTATAGGACCATTATGAGACAGAATGAATATTGGCATTTCTCTCCCCGGGTTTCTGACCCACTTGCCTTGCATGTTGTCATTATAGCACAAGTTAAACTCTTTGAGGGCAGGGCATTAGCTACATTTGCGTAGTTGTGGCAAAAATCCTGGCCATAGTCAATGGAAAGCAGGGAATTATAAATTTGGCTTATGGTTTCGGGGGGTTCATGCAGCCTTGGCACCCACCACTTCTGGGCCTGTGGTGAGTCAGACCATCTTTGTGCTGGAGGCATACACCAAAGGTGTTCTTCACCCCACTGCAGAGAAGGATCAGAGAGAGGGGCTGGGGGTCAGAGGCCAGTTATAGCTTCTAAGAGCTTGGCCTTCTCACTCACATAGCTGACTTCTTTTGGCAAGGCATACCTCCCAACTATCCCACAACCTTTGAAAACAGTGGCCCCAGCCAGCATGCAAGCACGCATTAAAACACAAAGATGGGGACATGACTCTCAGGGCAAAGCGCTGGCTGTACGTGAATGAAACTGAGTTCAAACCTCAGCATACACAAAAAGTAAGGTGTGGTGGCAAGGGCCTGTAAGCCCAGCACTGAGGCAGGGGTTAGGGGATGGAAGACAGGAGACTGCCATGAGCTAGGGGAACAGATGCCATAGGGCTAGAATCTTTTAAGTAGCTTTCTGCCTGAATTAGTCAGTTCTGGTTTCAATAAGAGACCCTGTCTCAAACGTGTGTGTGTGTGTGTGTGTGTGTGTGTGTGTGTGTTTGAGAGCAATTGAGGAAGACACCTATGCTGGTTACTTTTGTCAACTTCTCACAAATGACAGTCACCTGGAAAGAAGGAACTCCAGTTGAAGGATTACCTCTGTCAGATTGACCTATGTCCATGGGACAGTTTCTTTTCTTTTTCTTTTTTTCTGACTTCTTTTTCTTATTTGAATTAGAAACAAGATTGTTTTACATGTCAATCCCAGTTCCCTCTCCCTCCCCTCCTCCTTCACCCCCCCCCCGCAACTAAAACCCTACCTATCACACATCCTTTCTGCTCCCCAGGGAGGGTGAGGCCTTCCATGGGGGATCATTAGTCTGTCATCCCTTTGAGAAAGGGCCTAGGCCCACCCCCGTGTGTCTTGGCTCAGGGAGTATCCCTCTATGTGGACTGGCTCCCAAAGTCCACACCTATGCTAGGGATAAGTACTGAACTTATCTACAGGAGGTCCTGTAGATTTCTGAGGTTTCCTCACTGACACCCATGTTCCTGGAATCTGGATCAGTCCCATGCTGGTTTCCCAGCTATCAGTCTGGGGACCAAGAGCTCCCTGATGTTCAGGTCAGCTGTTTCTGTGGGTTTCACCAGCCTGGTCTGGACCCCTTTGCATGGGGCAGTTTCTTAATGGCTAATTGATGTCGGAGGGCTCAGTCCACTGCAGGCGCTGTCATCCCTAGAAGGGTGGACGGACATGCTATGAGAAGAGGAGATGAACAAGCCAGATGGCACAAGCAAATAAACAACATTCCTCACGGCTCTGCTTCAAGATCCTATCCTGACTTCCCTCGATGATGGACTGAAACCTGGACATGTCAGTCAAATAAACTCCTTCCCAAGGTGATCATTTTATCACAACAATAGAAAAGCAAACTAGGATGATATTCTGAGAAGCACTGATCTGGTGGAGTTAACTCAACTAGAGCCTGCCTGTGGTTGTGTAAGAAAAGTCCCTAGACCAGCGTGCATGCCCCACTCTCCTCCCCGTCTCTCTCTCTCTCTCTCTCTCTCTCTCTCTCTCTCTCTCTCTCTCTCTGTATCTCTGTGGGTGGGTGTAATCATCTGGTTCTTACACAACCACAGGCAGGCTCTAGTTGAGTTAACTCCACCAGATCAGTGCTTCTCAGAGAAGGCCCAATGGAGTCCCCCACTGGATACTCAGCATTGGAAGGCATTGCTAGTTCTCAGTACCAGCTACTACCACAACCCACAGGCCCAGGATGAGGATGCTGGTGACTATCTTGCCACACATAGGGCAGCCTCCAAGGCAGAGTCATCAGGCACAATGTTTCCGGGGAGATGGTTGAAAAGCCCTGCGTCAACCCTCATGCCAAAGAATTTTTCCAATTGTCTAGGCCATGTTCTATCCAAGCCAGAGTCCACCTAAGACTTGCTGGAGGCAATAGCTCCTTCATCTCTTGTACTCATTGAACTGGAGTGAACCAACCACCTCCTTCTAGGCCTTGGAATCTAAGGGATGAAACTCCCAATACAGCATCCTTTACTAATTTGCTCTCATTATGTAAGACATGGAAACTCAGTCATGACTCAGACACGCTGTGGTTTGCTCTGTGGATACACAAAGATTTGTTGAGCAAGGATACTCTGAGCAGACACCATGGGGCATCATTTTAGAGCCTTTTAAGACAATTATATTTCAAGCGTATCAGGCTCACCCTCAGGGTGCTGGCCATTCCCACACTAGTCATAAATAGCCATAGGATTTCAGGAGTGCCGGGCCAGCAGGACACCTACTTGTCCACACTTCCCAGCCATTAGCTGGGTTACTGAGGATGCTCAGATTTAATGAAGGTTTTGTTAAAAAACAGCTCTAGAATTTTGATTCCTTCCATTAAAATCAGAGTAGTGTAAGTACCCCAGGCCTTTTCTCCATCACTCTGACTTACAGGGACCCAAATCCTACATCAGGATCCACTTCAACCCATCCCATCTCCTAGCCCTCGATGAATGCTTCTGGTGGGTCCTGGTACTTCACACTCCCCCTTCTGGGCTGGGGCTTCCTAAAGTGTTGCTTTCTACCTGCCTTTCACTGTGAGCCAACTCGCTCTCTGGCCTTGTACCAAAACCCCAGCCTCTGGCTCACACTCACCCTAGGGCTTTGTCAGGACATCCAGGGTGACAGGGGTGACAGAGCAGGAAAGTGGTAAGGACACCTCACAGCACAGCATCTAAAATGGTAAGATGAGCTTGTCGAGTCCCCAAATGTCAATTTTCAGGCCACGATTCCCTCTCAGATGTGAATTCGGGTGCTTCCCTGCCCTCGAGTACACGCTCCTAACAGACAGAATGGGGCTCCCCACTTCTACTCTGAATACATTTTCTGTTATATCAAAACAGAATAGTCTCAGCTCACTGTGACCTGGGTACGGGGCACTCCAGGTTGACATCTTATTCTCTATCCTCCTCAGTCCCTTTTTAACTAAGCGTTGAGACTATTCTTGACAATTGAATGTGTCTGGTTCCTCGTTGGGTGTATGTTATGTTTCCCCAGCAGTCTATGAGCTGTATGAGGGGCAGGACCAGCCACTTTTTTTACTTCTCTGATAAAGGACTGACCTGCCCTACAATGCTCAGTAGTTTACACACGTGGTGTCATTGAGACTGGAGAGGTTTCCTAAGGCCCAGGTTCCACTGCTGACTCCTGTACCCCAGGGTCTTGGATCTTTGTGTGATTTGGGGGTATGTACGTGTGTGTTGGGCACATGCGTTGTGGGACCAGAAATAAAATATACTCTTATCTCTTGAGATTCCCAAGATACAATGTCTGTTGATGTGACCAGAAACTAGGGGTGGAGTAGGTGGCCCCTTGCTTGGGGTCCTACCCATTGAAGTGGTCTAAAACTAGCTTTACTGTGGTCTGCTAGAGTGTGTTGATAGAGTTGCTAGACACTTTGTTCCTGGCAGGTATGGGGTGGGTGGGTCTTACCTCCTTTTACAACCTTCTCCACAGTCTCCAGGGGCTGGTCTCCAAAGTAGAAAAGCACTTTGCAAGCCCAGAGATCCCAGATGCAAAGATGCTAATACCAGCAGGTAAAATCTGTTTGGATGGTAACCTGGCTAGTTTTATATCAACTGGACACAAGCCAAAGTCATCAGAGGAGAGGGGCCTCAAATGAGAAAATGTCTCTGTAAGATCTGGCTGTAGGCAAGACTTCTGGGCACTTTCTTAGTTAGTGATTGATGATAAAGGGCCTAGACCATTGTGGACGGGCCATCTCTGGACTGGTGGTCCTGGGTTCTATGAGAAAGCAGGCTGAGCAAGCCAGGAAGCAGCTCCCCTCCATGGCCTCTGCATCAGCTCTTGCCTCCAGGTTCCTGCCCTGTGTGAGTTCCTGCCCTCACTGTTTTTGATGATGAACTGTTATATGGAACAGTGGGATAAACCCTTTCCTTCCGAGTTGCTTTTCGTCATGGTGTTTCATCACAGTAACCCTAAGACACATGGCATTTGCCTGAGGCTGCAGCTTAGGGACTCTCCTTAGCCTCATCAGTTCCACTGCCACCACTATTTTGTCCGTGGAAACCAGCCCCAAAGCTAAGGGCTGTTCTCAACTTCAGAAAAGGTGACTAGCCCTGCCCTGTGCAGGGGCACCTTTACCCTACCTCTGCCTGCCACCATGTTACAGGGTCATTCTGGATCCCAGGCCAGAAATGTTGCTTCTGGACATGTAGCTGGGGTTAGCCCCACTGGGTTGGAGGTATCAGTCCCTGGCATCCATAGATCCAAGAGGCTCTGACTCCAGCTCACTAAATCTCAGATGCAATTAATTTCACCTCTCCTGTCTTTCTAAAGCAAAACAGTGGGACTGGGATGTGGCCAATGGGAGGGCTTACTTAGCTTGTGAGACCCTGGGTTCAATCCCAAGAACTGCCCTAATAAATCAGCACATCACAACAAAACAAAATATCCAGGGAGCACCTGATCTCTGTGTTAGGCTCCGAAGCATCCTGCTCAGGTGATGTGACACTGGCCAGGAAATGAACTGTCCCCAGGGAGCAAAAGCATGGACTGTAAATGACATCAGCCTTGCCCTGGTACCCAGTGCCACAGGGGAGCGGTGTGATCAGGAGGAGGAGGGAAGATACTCTGTTGGAGATCCATAAAGGCTTCCTATGGGAAATGTCTCTGCTGTTGGTCCCACAGATCCTATAGGCTGGAAAACAGAATATTGAGGAGGAAACTGGGAGCCTGGGAAGTGAATCAGCTTTAATCGGTTAATCAGACCTGTCACACCTTGACTTCGAGATTTACCCGGGTGATAAAGCTCTTTCTACAGTCCTGGCTTTGTTTCCAATTAAACGATGGGATTTTCTCTTTTATTCAGTTGTTAGACATTGATCTGGAGCTGTGAAGAACCGAGTCTTCCAAGGGTCTGAAGGAGGCGTAAATGGTAGATTGCCCAAAAGAGAAAAAGAGAGAGGGGAGGATGCCTGGGTGGGGGTGGAGTGTTTGGGATGGTGGTATAGACAAAGCCAGGTCAGAGAGGAATGCCTGGTTGGAAGTCAGCCTCAGTCTGGTGGGGACACACCCTGGGGCCTCTTATCTGCACCATAATGCCTATGGATGCACAATGACTTCCAAGTGGCTCCCTGTGCCTGCGGAGGGAACACAAGCGTTCCTCTGTGCTGATCTTGCGGCCAGATTTCTACTGAAAACATTGCTTTATTGGTTTCTATTTTATGCCCATACGATTTCCAAGGGGATTTGAGGCAGCTTCTCATAAAAACTGGCCTATCTATTTATACAGTCTGGTTAGAATACAGGTACGTTTTAAAGCTCAGAAGCCAGATAAGGAGAGAAAGCTAACGGCTCAAGAACCAACCATCTCACTCCTCCACCTTTGGGGTCTGGTGTGAGTCTCTTTGGCAGACCTTTTTTCCAGGGGGGGTCCTCTTGATCAGAGAGCTGAGCTGGGCACACTGTCTTTTTGTTATAGATGAGCAACCTGAAAAGGTTGTGACAGTCTGAAGATGCACTCAGAAGCAAAGCAGGGCTGGGCACCAGGCCTCAGATTCTCTGTGGACAGACAGGCAATGGGCTTTGGCCTTCAGACTTCATTTGTGACACCCAGCACTGATGGCATCTTGATAGGCCTGTCTAAGGAAAGCATCCACGGACATCTTCCAAACAAGGGCCTTTGGGGGCATTAATCTAATTTCTAATTTGGCGTCCCTTTCTGCATCTCAAAACTGTAGCAGGAAAAGGTGGGGCACACCTGGCTCTTCTGCTCCTAGTGGAACTGGCCCTTTAAGAACACGTTTCTTCCTTTTCATGTGCATTGCAGGTCTGTGGCCTGCATGCTGCTCACTTGCTTGCTCGATCGTCCACCCTGCCCATTCATCCTCTCTGGGAGTCGCTGGAATGGTCACTAGAAGCTCCACATATGGCCTATCACAATCTGTTAAGAGAACAGCAGAGGATCCCATGTGAGAATCAGCGAGAAATATGTGGCGTGCTGCCCTTGCCCTAGCACAGGCCTGACCAAGCACGTACAGTGTGAGCCACCGAAGAGCTGACTTCTGGGTCCAGTTCAGTTCTCGGTTCACGCAGGCAGCAGAGAGCTCACTGTCTACCGACTGAGAGCCAACACCTGGCCTCGGATGCATGTCTGGACCACTGCAAATGATCTGCGTGAGACTTCGGCCAATGAGGGTAGTGCCCAGAAGATGAAGGACTCGAGCGTAGACAAGAAACAGGACATGTTTTGGGGGTGGGGTGGATGGATTTGGTGCCCACTTATCCTTAGAAGGATCCCAAAAGAAACAGAAATGAACATTTGTGCTTTTTTTTTTTTAAAACTTATGCTTGAAATTATCATTTTTTTCTTCCTACTAGAGAAACAGCTCCCACACCTTAAGGGAGGGAGCCAGACACGGAGAGAGAATTATCTAATGCAAATCCACTCTAAGAAGGTTGTGGGGGCCATCTGGTGTCCGATGTGGACAGGACCTGCCGCTGAGAGGTGAACCAGGAGGACAAGGGACGGGGTGAGATTGAGTGATGAGGGGCCAGGGCTGGTTCCTTTTCACTCATGTCAAAAAACAGCCCATCGTCTGGGGATAAAAAGGAGAGGGGGAGGGATCACCTTATGTTGTGGGAAGCAGATCAAAGCAAAAAAGATAATGTCTCCAAAAGAAAAGCGGGGCACAGAGCTGAGCTGACGATGAACAAAGCCCTGGGAGAGAAAGAAACTCAGGCCCCTGGATCCAAGTGGGTCTTATCAACCGGCTGGGTGGGCGGGTGCCTTCAAAGCCACAGCAAGCCCCTCCGCCACTGTTCCGACTTTGGGCACACATAGACAGTAGACAGGCACGCTTCCTGCAAGTTTTCCCTCTGGGCTTTCTGTTTCCTGAAAAGATGTAGTCCCCATCCGAGGCTTTCTACGTGGAGCTGCAATAATTCATCAAATATTTGGAATGTGTAATTAAATATCTAATGCCAATTAGCAAATTACTAATGAAATAATCAGGGGCTTTTATGGTTTATAGTTCAGCTCAGATTTTAATTCTAAGTGGTTATTGATTCTAAATAGAGTCTAGTCTGCTTTACAAACCATTGGGTAGGACTGCGGGTGTGAAATGTGAGTGGGGGGGTGGGATGATTTCAGGGTCCTGGAAGTGAATGTTGACACATGCTGAATGTCGGACATCACATCCAAGGGGTATGTGGCCAAGGCCATCGAGTGGCCATTGTGCACCATAGTCTATAGTGACATCGGAGAGGGCAGTTAGGCAAGGCCAATAACTGAGACTTGCGCTTGCCATCGTAGGGAGGAATTACTATACACTTACAGACCAGTAGAGTGACACCTTGGCATGCTTCTTGGAGAACCTCTTCTGCCAGGCCACAGAGCTGAGGTGGAGTGGGCCACAGGGAGGGACAGTTTGAGGCTGCCTTGTTCCTCTGGGCCAGAAGATGACACCAATGTTCTTAAAAAGTCCACATGTGAGGCCACAAAGAGAATCCCACCTAACTGTGACTTTGGATCTGATTTGGGGGGTGCGGTAGGGTAGGCATATCTGGTAACCTATAGGATACGATTCAGGTAGGATTCATGGTTGCATATGTGGAGTATCTGGTTTCCTGTGGAGCCTAGGAGCCTGTAGTTACACTTGGGGAGCTGGGACAGATGGTAATATAAGAGGTGAATGGAACATGGCACCTATGTAAGTTGGCATACATGGTTTCTTATAGAATTCAGAAAGTACAGAGTTACTTCTGGGGCCAAGAGACAAGTAAATGTTTCCGTCAAGGTTGTTGAAGATAGATGTTACTGTGATCATTACTCTTCTTTCCCTTAAATCACTCCTCCTCCTCCTCCTCCTCCTCCTCCTCCTCCTCCTCCTCCTCCTCCTTCTCCTTCTTTTTGGTTCATTTTTCAAGACAGGATTTTTTTTGTGTGTAGCCCTGACTGACCTGGAACTTTCTCTGTAGACCAGGATGGCCTCGAATTCAGAGATATGCCTTGCCTCTGCCACCCTAGTGCTGAAAAGGCATGAGCCATCGCCACCCAGAACTCCTCTCTTCTTATATGGAAAATATACTGAGTACCACAGATTATATTTAAATTTTGGAGCAACTCCCTCAATGACGTCCTATTGCTGATAAGTCAGAATAAGTAAAATTCGTAGACGGTATGGGGAATTTCACTCTCTTTTTGTAAGAAGCAGCTTTGCAACTATCTTATCTTGTTCATTGTATAATTAACAGATTTATCCCTGCCATGAACTGCAACCAGCGCCTTGCCCTGGTGATGTGGGTGCTCAGAGCAACTTGACACACTAATTCTTATGACTGTCACACAGGCACTTTAGATTGCATAGCAACATCACCACTTCACACAGAGGGGTATTCAGGAAGTTGACCAAGCTGCAGAGTTGGAGCCCCAGCAAGAGAAAAGAGAGAATTAGTGTGTCCCATTGATCACACTAAACAAGCCAAACATCAGAGTAAGCCCTAAATCCTTTCGTATCTCAGCCTATTGAAAGAGTTTGATGGGCAGACACACCCTAGCCACCTTGGAAACAGAAGTCCCAGTGGATATGGTTTGGTTAAAGTCAGACGCGGACCCATGGCTATCCAAGCAAGTCCTCCATAGCCAACCATGAAGGAAAGAGTATGAAGGGGTCTGCCAGCTATAGTGTGGTCCAGAGATGGAACAAAAATGACCTTTGGGGTGTTTGCAGGGGCCTCTTGAAACCTGGGCCAGGCCAGCATCAGGGGGATTGGACTGCTGACCCCAGCCTTGCATAGCATCTGGCAGTAGGAGGGGAGCTGCACTGTGTACAGCTTGAGAGTGATTTAAACACTCCTCCAGCTCAAAGGGGAATCTTGGATTTCATTAATTAATACATCAATAGAAGCCAATGGAGAAAAACATGTCTTGTTATCTGGCTTCTCAGATGCTAGACATGGGCTCATTAGCCTTAAGCATATCAGCCCGATAACACTATTTATTCCATACGGAATAATGATCTACTTTGGAGGAATACTGCAGTGAGTCCAAAGGCCGAGTGCATCCATTCTCACTGCTCCTGGCACACACATATGGTATCACACACACGGTGCATGGACACAAGGTTGTCAGTCCAGGTCTGTGACCCCCTTGATGTGCCACACCCATGCCCCGCTCCCCACAACACATACCCACAGTGCCCCGTCACCCTCCTTCAGAGATGAGAGAAAGTAACCCCTGACCAAGGTCATCCCTATTCAAATGGGGGTCAGAGAGACAAAAGAGTGCGTTCTGTGGGGATCCACGGAGACTTAGGGACCCTTGGTGGGAGAGTAGGGAAGGCTGCCTGAGGAAGAGAAGGAAGGGACAGTCAGTCAGTGACCACTGTGTAAAGAAGCAGCAGCCACTTACCATCTAGGCACTATGATTTCTGTTTTCAATTACGTGATCCGTTTAATGACGCCATCCTTGGAAGGGCCTATTAGAATTACGATGCAGTCCTAAACCACTCAGCCTTGAAAGGAGTACATGAAGATAACCAGAATGTTGCTGATGGTTGTGGCTTGTGGCTTGGTGCAGGGCATGTCTGTAATCCCCACACTCAGCAAACTGAGGCAGGGTGGTTGCAAGTTCAAGGTCAGCCTGGGTCACATAGTGAGATGCTATCTCAAAAAAAATTATCATAGGCCTAATATAGTCTGTTAGACTCACACAGGCTGATTTGAGACACCAGAGAGCCTTTGTGGTAAATGATGGTTCTGTGGGTGGGGAAAGGGTTTTACACACAGGTGGCCAGGGGGCAGTCAGCACCCCATAATCCATGGCTGTGTGGCTGTGATACAGGACAAGTCATGTCTAGTAAAACATTTTCCTCTGGGTAACTTGTGGCTTTCTATTCTCCTGCCCTGCTGATCTCCCAGTTCATCTAAATATACAAAATCATGGAGGCCAGTGACCTATTTGGGGGTCTATCAGTCAGCTTCGTAGTAAGAACTCCGAGTCCACTCCTGTGGGCGTTCTGAGCATGCACAGGAGAGGATCAGGAGCCTTGTCCCAGAGCTCTCCAGGCAAAGGAGACAAGGGTGTCATTTGCTGAGTCAGCTGGGGGAATGCCTGGAGAACAGACCACTGGCATGTGCTGGCCAATAAGAACTCCCAGGAAAAGTGCAAAGGCTTCCAGGAACAACAGAGTGTGGAACAAGAATATGACCTTGAGATAATGACTGGACAGCAGGCTGTGGTATTAAGATAACTCACGAGAAGAGGGCCAGGAGCAGGAGATTGGGGACACACCTGCTGAGGAGTTCTGTTGTCCTGCCTTGGGCATTGAGACTCATCCCTGAGGCAGGCAGAGGGACACCCTCCAGGACCAGGACCTCAAACTGCAGACAGTAGCCTTGTTTATGAAGAGGAGGGAGAAGACACTGGGGGTGAGCACATGTATTTCCATCTTGACTATGGGCCTTTGCACAAACTCCAGCAAGGAGACTGGCTGGTCTTATGCCCAAAACCGGGTGTTTTCTTGGTGTCATATCCTGCCCTTCAATGACACCCCAGAGGCCTGATGACTGGGGATGACAACCAAAGGAAAGGTCTATAGTGTCCAATGGCAGAAGTTCTGCAGTCACACACGGCCCACAGCAGGCTCTTCACACTCCTGGCAATGAAAGGAACACAAACAAAGGGCTTTCGGAAGCTGCAGCAGCAACAGTGGGCGAAGAACTGACTCCAAGGGTCATTAAAAATAATATTTTTCCAAATTAATAAAATGCAACAGTCCACACTCAAGACCAACAGCTTGTAAAATTGGATTTCTGAAAGATGAAGGGGAAGGCAGAACAGTCAGGGCAGGAGTTGCTCAGTAGAGGTGTTGGCCAGAAGGGACCTCCCCAGGAGACACAAATATCTGTCCCACACATTGACACTAATGTGCCCACTCTGCCTTGGGTGACATTTTCTGCATCCCAACAGCTAGAGGGCCCCGAGTATAGGAGAGACAAGGGTTCCCCTGTATTGGAGTGTGGTGGGCAGAGCCTAAGCAGGCAGCCAGGAGGACACACAGCCAAGTTACTAGAGTCATTCTAGATCTCTGAGATGGGGTTCAGGATCCTGGAGTATTTCTCTATCACTTTCCCGAGACTGAGCTGTTACCCTGAATGAGTACACATCTAGCCGCAAGAAGGCTCTTCGTAGGCATTTAAAAATTGAACTAAAGATGGAACAGATGACACCAGAGGTCTTACTTCTGCAGCCAATCTGATGTCTCCCCGGGAGTAGAAAGGCAGTAGGTTAGTCTTTCATTGTCATAGCAACATGCCTGAAAAAGCAATATACCTGAAAGAGAAAGGTTAAGATGGATCACACTTTCAGAGGTGTTAGTCAGTCCATCATGGTGGTAAAAAGATGGCAGAGCAAAGCAGCTCCCACAATGGTGGCCAGAAAGCAGAGACAATGCCTCTCTTGGCTAGCTTTCCCCTTCTTCTTATTTTATGCCATCTGGTCTCCTAGCCTCAGGATGGTGCCACCCACATTTTACATGGTCCTCATTTAGTTAGTCCTTCCTAGAAGTGTCCTAACAGAAGTGTGCTAAACTAAACTCCTAGTGTTTCTCAGTCTCAACAAGTCAACAAAGAACCATGGGCCAGGTGCCATGTGGTAGTCAGCCCTTCTTCAAGTGACATGATGAATGACCCCCCCTACCAAAACAAACAACAGCAACAACAAAACCAAGAGGGTTGGGGCTAGAGACTCTTTGGGCCATGGTTTCAGAGGGTTTCGTAGATGGTCACTTGACACTATTGTTTCTTGGGTGCGATAA
Source organism: Cricetulus griseus (assembly GCF_003668045.3). Classification (NCBI taxonomy): domain Eukaryota; kingdom Metazoa; phylum Chordata; class Mammalia; order Rodentia; family Cricetidae; genus Cricetulus; species Cricetulus griseus. The sequence continues at coordinate 1,054,759 of NC_048602.1, read as the reverse complement.
AGCAGGGTATCACAGTAAAGCAACCTATCTTACTGTGTGGCAACCAGGAAACAGATGGGAACGTCCGAAGGACAGTGGGTCTTTTTCCACTATGTAACCTATACTTTTCAGTAAGGTCTACTTCTCAATAAACCCCTCATATTATGAGGTTATAAAATATCAATCCATTGATGAAGTCAAACCCTCATAATCTACTATCTTCACTCAAAGCCCATTGGCCGGCCCCCAAGCCTTTCATGTGTGGGCCTAAAAAGGGGAAGATTCAGGAATAGATCCATCTATTGATAGATGTTCAATTCACTAGGTTATCTGGAAGCTTCAGGAGATGGCTTGCTTGGAGGAATAGGTCTTTGCTGTCATGTCCTTCAAGGGTATGTCCTGTCCTTGGCTTTCTTCTCTTGCCTTCTGGTTGTCATGAATGAACAGTGTTGCTCTGTCATGGTGCCTGGCCATGGTGGTCTGCCTTGCCACAAGCCCAGAGACAACAAAATTGAGAGACCATGGACCATGTCTTCAGAGGCCGTGAAACCAAAGACCTTTTCTCTTTGCCGTTGATTGTATTGGGTATTTTGTCTCAGTTGCAGAAAGCTGCCTCACTGACCTGATAAAAAGAGGGCTCCCTGGAACCTGAGTCCTTGATTTAGCACATGAAGACACAGGAAACATCAGCCTTCTGAATGAGGATGTGAGCCTTCCCCAGGGGCTGCCTGTGTGAGTACCTTAACCTTGTATTTTCCTGAGAAATGAACTTCTATGCTTAGAAAACAGCCAGGTCACCACTGTACTTCACATCTCTGACTTTAATGCACTCTCAGGCCTTCACACGGGTGCAGCCAGGCAGAGCATCTGTGTGGCACACTGTAGAAGGCTCCCCAAGAACAGCCATAGAGGACTCAGCCATCCTGGCCTGGGTCTGTTCTTAGCCATGCTTACAGCCAGTTCTGGGGAGAAGTGTTCAGAAGTGTCTGACTTTCTCTGTCCAATCTTTGGGGGAGCCTTCTGTTTCTGCCTTCAGGTGTCTGATTCATTCCTGTCTTCATATCAAAATGGCAGGGTAAGTGGGAAGGAGCTATCTGGAAGAGATACCGAATCCTGTCTTCATCTGAGCCCAACTTCTCTACATTCTCCCCACCCATCTCAGTTAGCTGGGTTTTTATGTTTCACAGGTTTTGGCTCAAAACACAAATTCTACTTACCATTGTCTTGCTAGAACCCGGAAAATTGTCAGTTTTTCTGTCTGTTACAACCACAGTCTTCATAAATCAGCAAAGTTCACTTAGACATCAAGCACACAGCTGTGTGTGGAATCCAGCATACGGAGAAGTACCCTACGGTCGGTCAGCAACTCTGACTGCCCCTCTGAATACAGAGGCCTTCCACACGACCTCCAGACCCCAGTAGCGTGCGAAGATACAGGACTCCATGGAATAAGGTGCATTTCAGGAAGGAAGCCCGGAACTTCCCTGTCTGACAGTCCCTGGAACAACTGTGGAATGTGCACAATTTGTCTTTACAGCTCTCTTATGCCCCACCTCTTGACTGCACTCATGAAAGCATACACTCAATCAACCAGGCAATACTGTAGTGTGGCCTCATGGGAGGAAGTGTGTCGCCATGGGAGGGGGCGGGGTGGGCTTGGAGGTCTCCTGTGCTCAAGCTACTCCCAGTGTAACAGTCTACTACGTCCTATTTCATGCCTTTCAAAATGTAGAAGCTACCTCTCCGGCACCGTGTCTGCCTGCACACTGCCTGTCCCACTACGGTGACAATGGACTGAATCTCTGAACTGTAAGTGAGCCACCACAAGTAAATGTTTTCCTTCGTAAGAGTTGCCGTGGCCCCGGTGTCTCTTCATAGCAATAGAAACCCTAATTAAGATAACAGGCATTGGTGAAACCAGGACATGGGAGCAGACAGCTCATTAAGAAAATGACCCCCCAGAGAATGAGGGACTCTGACGTGATGAGGCAGTCCTGGGTGCGTTCCTGTACAAGTTGCCACTGTGACAATTAGAGGTCCCGGTCCTGTGGAGGAACTGCTGGGGTTGAAGGTAGCCTTGAGGACAATGAAAACCCCGGTACTTGGAGCATAATGCAAGATCCTATGGTTCTTCATGCAAGAAAAGCCAGCTGTGACTGGAAGGTACCCTTGTGTTGGGGTTTAGATCTGAGATGTTCCCCCCAAGATTATCTGCTTAAGGCTTTGGCCCCAGCTGTCGGATCCAATTTCCTTAGAACTGACTGGACCCTGACCTAACCAACGACATTACTGGATAGAGAGCCTGACTAGAAGATGTAAGTCCTGGTCCCTTCCAAGGGTAACTTGTCCTTGGCACTGAACACTTTCCTGTATCAGGCTCTTACCTCATGATGCCCTCTCTGCCTCCCCACAAGCCCAGAAACACAGCATCTGCCAACCTTGGGCAAAAAGCTTTGAAAACATGACCCCAAAGAAATCCTTTCTATCCTTAAGTTATTTTCTGTAGAATTTGCTGGAGTAACATCTCATTGCAGTTGCAGAGATGGGGGGAGGGGTGGTCAGAGGTGACTGAAGAAGGTACAAGGTGGGGTCTTCGAGAGTATCCTTGTAGCCCGCAGTCTGTGCTGCAGTGGGTGCTGGTCAGGTGCACCCTACTGGCAAGCCAGCCCAGCGTCAGGCTGAGCAGAAGATCCCGGTTCCCAAAGAAGCTTGAAAGAGCCAGATGTACTTGCTAATACTCTGTAGATTTTCTTTCCAGGAACTTCCTAGCAGATAGTGTGGTCTCATTTTGATAGCTAAACTTTGCAATGCTTGCTAGGGATTTCTTTAGAGCCAATCTATCTGGAGTTCAAACTATCTGTGGGTTCGAATCTGATCTACATGACATTGGAAAATATTCACAAAGCTGGGCGTGGTGGCACTCATCTGTAATCCCAGCACTCATGGGGCCGAGGCAGGCGAATCATGAGATCTCATCTTGTCTAGACTGACTGAGAGGGTTTCCTCTCCACCCTCTCTCACCGCCAAGTGAACAAATGGTCGGCACAGGCACCATCGCCATGCCTCTCCTGACTGTAAGGGTCGGTAGCACAGTCTTCAATCAGTGAGCCCTTTAATCTTGGGTCACAGGCTTAACTTCTGCAGTCACAAGGCCACATTAAAGTCTTTAGATGCTGTCCCATAACACGAATGGCATCCATAGCTCTTAGGAGCAAGCATATTTATGAATGTGAGCACACAAAGCACACATTTTTCTAATTTCTCAGCCAGCCCTTCTCCTGAATGTGTGTGTTGGGCCCACAACACTCCTTTTGCCCTCACACACAAGAACCTTTGCTTCCTGAGGGCCTGAATAGAAACATTCATCTTGCTCATGTCATTTTCAAAGGAAGCAAGATATTTTAAATGTCCAGGCCCCACAGCGACGATCCTCACCCCCTGAAGAAATTCAGACAATGGGTAGACTTTCAGGGTATGGGTCAGGCCATCAGCTTAGCTAACAAATGTTCTCCCACTACTCATCTGTCTCCTGGTTCCTCCTGGACCAATGTGATGCATTCCCATGCCTTACTCAGGTTAGCAGGCCCTGAGTGCTGGAGAATGGGTCTCTGGAGATGGGATGATTCACACCCCCGTAGAGCAGGCTCCCAGCCACCTGCTCCCACCACCCCTCTGGGTCCCAAGGGTGAAGAAGCCTGACCTAGAGGGCCCCAAGTCTCCCTGGTCGGATCTATTACATGCATTAAAATAATTTATGCTCCATCATATAAAGTGTTTAATTCATCATGCCATCATCCATTCCAGAGCGTTCTTCTTCATCGTGAATTATTTTTTGAAGTATTTATGTGGACCTCACCGAAAATCACTCCAGTCAGCAAACTGAGAGATGGAAAGGCATTAAGGGGAGAGATTGACCCCGGGGTCAACAGGCATGAGTGTGGCTGGGGTCAGCAGGGTGAGAGAGGGGGCTGGGTTGGCCGCAGGTGACATGGCCAGGCTCTCAGGCTCGGTCCCTGCTGCCCACACCTTAGCACAAGCAGGGGCTATGTAGTCTTTAACATTAGTGGCCATAAGAGTAGCTGAACTGGGTATAATTTTTGTCCCCCAGACAGACATGGTGGGAGGCACCAGTAACCGTAGCCCTTCCGGACTTGAGACAGGAGGCTTACAACTTGAGGTCCTCCTGGGATGTATAGTAAGTCAGTCTGTGCTCCTTAATGCGACCCTGCCTCTAAAGCTCAAGGACTGGAGCTATTGTTAGCTACCAGGACGCTCGTGTAACACACCAAAGGCCTCTGTGTGACCCTTGAGCAGAAAAACAAAACAATAAAAGAAAACCCCGCTTTGCCAAGAAACCACTGTCACCTTCAGCAAGGCTGTGTGCTAGAGTCACTCTGGGATAGATGAGGAAACTGACTGCCAAGCCCTAGAGAGGGCCCCAGTTTAGCTGACTGGGGCCCTAATCTAGGCTTCATGCAGGGAGCCAGTCCTAGACAACCCTAGTGGGGGCTGTTAGATTAGCCTGTCAGGAAGCAGCCTTTCATGCCTACATCCAATCACTGGAACTAAAGGCAAGGAGGACCACACCCAAGTACTCCACACACACTGGTCTGTTTGAGCCAGGCTGGGGGAGCTTTCTTTCTGTAAATTGTCAGATTTCCTATTTCTTCTTCTTCCTTTTTTTTTGGGGGGGGTCTTCATCATCTTCTTCCTCTGTGTGTGTGCTGAATACACGTGAGTGTACGTGTGTAGTTTCTCTAAAGGCTGCTTTTATTACCTCTACTTATTTCTATGTGTCTGCCTGTGTGTGAGGATGTCTGCACAAATGCTGGTGACTGCTTGAAGAGGCCAGAGAGGACGTCAGAGCTGGAGTCACGGGTGGTTGTGTGCTACACAGTGTGGCCCCAGAACTGAATCTGGGTCCTCTGGAAGAATACTATGTACTCTTACTTGCTGAGACATTTCTCCAGCCCCTCTTTTGTTTCCCCCCACACACACACAATGCTAGGTATAGAGCACAGGGCCATGTTTGTGTTAAGCAAACTACAGACACTCCTGGAAATTTTTTGAACCGTCCCATAGCCCTCGCCATTCTATTGATGACTACCAAAGATAATTGGCGGGGAATTGTTATTTCTTGGGGGGGGGGGTTGCAAGATCCTGTGTTGTGCTAGGCAATGTTTCTCCCAGGGCTTCAAAAGACAGAGGCCCCCTCACCCCCACTCCATAATTTACATTCCAACAAGGAAAGCAGATGGGAAACATAGAAAAAAAAGAAAGAAAGAAAGAAAGAAAGAAAGAAAGAAAGAAAGAAAGAAAGAAAGAAATCAAAATATTCCAGGAAGACTAAAGTAGTGTTCTTATGTTAGATCCCCGGAAAACTCAAGTATCCGGGGTCCCAGGCCATGACTGCGGTCACCCCAATCACCAGGCGGATTCGAGAGCTTGCTGCAAACTGCACGAGGCTTTATTGTAATTTAACGAGCTAACCCCATGTTAGCTCGGGTCTTTCACCCACCCGCCATGGTGGATGGCTAGCAAAAGACGGCTCCTAGGGCCTCCCAAGAGATCTTATAGGACAGCGTAAGGGGATAGTGTCTAGGGGTGCGCACAGGCTCACGATTGGTGTGCCTCCAGGCTTGGAGGGCTTGCCCTGTGTTGATTGGTCAACTGGTTGTTATGGCCCATAGGCCCTCCCAGGGTGGTTGCTATACTTTGTGCGTCATTGCTGTGCACTTGTCCGTAAAGCACACCCAGGGTTGTAAAGCATAGCGCCACCAGCTAATTTCTGATTGGTTCCTTGTCACGAGGCAGGCATCTGACTTTCTAGTGTCGAGGACAAGGTCATAGAAGCACGTGTTTGACCGTTATGGCTGCCTAAAGGGAATTTGGTCCCTTCACTTACTGTGATGTAAAGTCAGGGGCACAGGAGCCCATTGGTGACAGAAGGGGACGGGATGCCCCACACGGCAAAGACAAGGAGAAGCCACATGTACAAAGGCCCTGGAGTGGGAACAGGTTTGGCAAGTTTAGAGTATAAAATCTAGGTGAGTTGTCCTGAGAGGGGTTTGGGGTTGGGGTGGGGGGGGTGGAGAGGAAGAGGAATCAGACTGGCAAAAGCCAGATCAGGTAGGACTCACCAAATGAAAGGAATAACGTGCATACAAGAACTGTGGATGAACCTTACATGAACCTTCACTTATGCTTAAGTGAAACAAGCCAGAAGGGAAAGGCTGGAGGCTGTGTGAATCTACAAGGACGAAACATGGCAGGGCAGGGGAGCCTGTAGGCCCAGCAAGCACGCTAGAGGAGTCTGAGGGCCTGCGTCAGGAGTCTGGGCTTTCTGTGGAGATACCGACAATGGCTAGCAGGCCCCAAAGCATTGTTACAGTTCTAAAGGCCCCAGCGCCACACTTCGAGGAGCTGGTTGAATTTTATGTTACGCGAACATCACCTAAAAAAAAATAATGATGTTGGTTGCACAATGACTTTGTGTTTCTTTTCAGATCGGTAGCCTCCCGGAAGGGAAGGTCCTGCTTGGTCTTCTTCCAAGCCAGAGCATTGGTGACTCAGCCACTCATCTCTTGGGTCCAACCCAGGACTCCAGCTCAATCCTAAGAGTCACTTCTTCCGCTGGATTCTGCTGTGGGAAGTCAGGACTCTCATCTCCTGCCCTTAGCTGTGTCCCCAGCACAATGCCACAGGCTGCTCCAGCCAGCAGCAGACTTGCCTCCTGTTAGGGGCAATGGTGCCCAGGGAGGCTACGTCACAGGGAGGAAACAGCAGTGATTCGAAGAAAAGCAAAGCTAAGTGTCAACAGCTGTGTGATGAATGGAGTGGACTGCTTCCCCACCCAAAGACTGCTCCCTGAGAGACTAGAGGGTGCAAGGCTTCGCCTCCCATCCCTAATGGTCAGCTCTCTTTTCAGCCTGAGCCCTGTGATTCACCACACTGGGTTAACAGGCCTCAGGCAGCTGCAGCAGGTCTGTGCCCAGGACACCTGTCTCGGGCAACATGAAAGCCCTTGAGCCCAGCCTGATGCCATGCCCCACAAAGCGCCCAACCTGGCCCACCTTGCCAGGTGCCCTGCCAAGTGCCTGGTTTGCACAATCGACAGAGACCCGGCCTATTATCCGACCCTGAGCTACAAGAGGAAGGAAGCAAAAACTGGGATCAAAACTGCCCAGCAGAGACCTTCTACATTGGGCCGGTTTGCTGTTTGTGTGTGTGTAGTGGGGGGGGGGTCTCAAGCCTCCCCTTAGGTGGTCTTGAGTGTGAATCCCTGTCTAGCACAGCTCTCCTGACCCACCAGGGAAATGGCTTCAATGGTCTGCCAGCTGCAGAAGTTACTTCTGTGATTTTTTTCTGGCATATGAAGAAACAGTGAGCAGAGCAAAGAGGTTAGGTGGGGCAGCAAGTGTCAGGAAGAGACAAACCTGGCTCTACCAATATGTATTTCTTAGACACAAACCTTTGGAGCAGAACTTGTTTCTTCCAGGCCGTTTGCCCGAGTCAATCACCTCAAAACCACGTTGTAAACAAAGAAAAGGGCAAAGACCATCTGAAGGTGTCACCTGCCAGGCGCGTGAGCTTTTCTCTTTCTCAACAATGCATCCTTGATAATTTTTTTAACGTGGCCTCTGACTGACAACTTTACAGCCATTTTCTCCCAGGCCTCCTTGCTTTTTGAGAAGCAACGATGATAGCGTTTCCGACACACTGCAATAGCCAACTTTCCAACCCAGGCCCCATTCCCACTGGGAAGCCTTCCCTTCATCTCCTGGGGTACCAGGTAAGTGGATTGATAGAGCACGTTTTACCACCTCACCAGGAGAACTTCACATAACCCCCTGCATAAATAATCACATGTTTTATAAATTGCTGTGGACAAGAGGCTGTAAAACAACAAAGATATATTTGTGCCTTTATGTCCTAGGAATATTTCCTAAAACGACTGTTTTATTTGGTATGGGTTGAATGGGGGGGTGTGTGCGAATACATTAACAGTCCCCAAAGTTTTTCCCCCTGCCCCTCCCCCCAAGTCAGGCCAGCCCTGTAGTTAGCAAATTGATAAGCTTCTGTGGGCAAGCTTTATTCGTCTGACATGAGCCTATGACACTTTATAAAAAGAAGTAATCCGGAACAATCTCTAGGTAATTAACACCTAGATAAACAAACATAAATTCCTATATTGCGTTTATTTGGACTACCACTCAAATATGCGTGAACCATGCTTTTTTAATTAAAAGATAAATCCATGTGACACTTAGCCTCAAACTTAATTATTCAGCATAGTATAATAAAAAATAGAGCCCATTAAATGTGTCTTACACTGTATTTCTGTATTAACAGCAAAAACAGTTCGGTCTGGGATCATTTAAATTTTCCCCCTCCCCTTTGCTTGTGAGTTCCCTATTCGTGTAAGCTTCCCCTCTCCCTCCCGTTTCCACCCCTCCCACCCCCAACGTCCCCCTCTTCTCTCAACACCAACAGGTGAGGAGATTAAAACCCTACCCAAACCCCTACATGGAATGCTCAGCTGGGCGACATTTTTAATATCGAATTACAAGAGGCATATTTTTTTCCCTTCCCCGTGGAAGCGTAGCTCTCATCTGGTGAGATGTGCCCAGCCCATCTTGAAATGCAGATCACAATATTTAATAGTAATTTCTTTGTGCTTGTGCTTACAACCCACCAGGTGAGGTTTGTGTAATATACTATTGCCGTGCAGATGTTTAACTGAGGAGGGACGGGTCCCAGAGACAGAGGGGTGATCCTCTGTGGAGAAGAAGTTTCCTGATGCACAGTCATCTCAAGATATTGATCAGCGAGTGGCTCGGCCACTTAGGCCTGCCAGGAAGAGGAATTCACCCAGGGGACACTGACGACCTCGAGATGAAACAGAAGGACTGGGTCGGCCTCTCCAGGAGACACCAAAATACCTGTCCAGGGGCCATGCCCACTGTCACCTTTTAAGTCTGCAGCACAAGTGGCAGGGAGAAGTCCATCCAATGTCCCTTTGCCCAAGCCTGTATTTGTTGTCCTCTGGCTTCTGTGGCACGTGAGACAGACTCACATTGTATTCTTGGTTGCTGATAGCAATGTGCTTGGCTTTGCCCAGTCATGTGCTCAGAGGCAGTGGGCTTACATCCTAATCGACCAGGCATTTGGGTTTGTCCGGGACTATCACATTGAAAGCCTTACACTGGGGGGTGAGGAACATTGCATTTCAAAACAGTGATTCACACCTCCGTGGTCTCGGTCAGCACAGCCTTGGTGTCATATCTGTCCACAGAAGGAGCCATCTTAAGACTGTCTAGGGGCCCAGAGAAACGGATCAGCAGTTAGAGGCACTGGCTGCTCTTGCAGAGGGCCAGGGTTTGGTCCCCAGCACCCATGCATCCGTCTGTAACTGTGGTTTTAGGGGATCTGATGCTCTCTTCTGGCCTTTGTGAACACCAAGCATGCAAGTGGTGCCTGCAGAACACTAGTACATATAAAATCAAAACTTTCAGTTTTATATATATATATAAAAAAAAGACTCTAGAATAGGCACCAGTGACTTCTCCCTCCTTGGGGGGGGGGGGCTGAGGAGATGACACAGATAACAACTGACATTCTCCCTGAAAGTCTGCTGAGGAAGTTGTAAGTCGTGCAGATTGCCTTACATTGGCTCAGCTGAGCTCAACTACACCTGAAAACAGTGCCATGTGCGGGATGTCCCATCCCAGGTCACGTTAGAGACCTGCAGGTCTGGTGGAGGCGCCCCTGGTATTCACTGGGAACTTGCGGACAGTGTCTCATTTCCAGCTGGGAAGGGCCTTGTGCAGTTGCACTCGTGTTTTCTACTTTGAAGATGGAACCATGGACTTGAAAGAGGGCAATGGTCCCAGAAAGGGAGGTGGAGGCCCAACTCTAAACCCTTCCCACACCTGGCCAGGCTCTCTGCCTGCTGCTTCCCAGGTGTGGCATATACATCTCTCCTCCGAATCGTCTTACCTTCCCAGGAACCTTCCAGGACGGCCCCCTTTCTCCGAGTCTCCCCTTTCAGGTAGTCTGTGTCTGTTTGTGAGATTATTTTATTACAATGGCTTCTCTTCTTGGACAGTGATCTGTGGGCCAGCTCGCAGCTATCATTCTAAGCCATGGGCCAATGTCCAGTGCCTAGTCCGTGGGAAGTTCTAGGAAAATGTTGGCTGAACAACGAAGTAAAGCCCTGCCAGACCTCATCCCAGACTTTGCCCACTGCATTGTCTTCCCCCGCCATGTGCCAGCCACGCTTGAGGAGGCTGTACAAGGAGAACGATATTGGCAAGTACAAGCTGCAGGCGTGTGCCTACCTGCATCTTACCTAAAGGAATTCATGTGGAGGACTCACACCACAGGAAGCCTTACCTCAGCATTGGGCGGGGGCCAAGGCTCAACTTTTCCCAGGTAGAATGTTCCCACCCAAGGTTACCCACAGGTCCTGATGCTGCCCTGGACAGCAGGCCTCCTGACTGTGAACTGTGCATGGAACTCCCCGACCTGAGTGTGTCCCTTCTTACCCCTTCACAGGTGTGAACAATGAACCCAGGACAGTTCCATGACTCAGCATCAGGCTGAGGAGGGGGCTCGGCAGTTAAGGGAGCAAACTGTGCTTCCAAAGGGCCAATGTTCAGCTCCCAGCGCCAACAACCACCTGTAACTCCAGCTCCAAAGGGATCTGTGAGAGTACTGCATGCATGTGCACATAGCCACACACACACACGTTTTTAAAAACAATAAAAGAAATCCTGTTTTAGAAAAATCACTCAGACTGAGGCCGTTAAGTGTGGAATACAGTGGGGTTTACCTTCAAATCATTACCCATCACCCCCACGTTGTGTGTTCTTTACACTTCACTAACTGTGCCAGGAGTCTGTAATTGTTGAGCTCGAGGGTAGTTGAACAGAAAAATATGTCAGGGCTTCTCAAAATGGTTTCCTGCTTCTAGTTTTGTTTTTTTTAATTTATAACAGCTCTATGGAGGCCTAATTCACATATCATATAGTTCGTTCTTTGGAAATGTATAGTTTGGTGAGTTTTAGTGCAATCACCAAGCAGGAGACTGTCATTGCTGCCCAATTTTAGAAACTTTTTATCAACTCAAATAGAAGCCTAGACATCATTAGTGGTCACTGTCTGCTCCTGCCTTCCCAAAGCCTCTGGTGACTATCCATCTGATCGTGTCTCTGGACTTGCCACCCTTAGAAAAAGGAAGCTGCATCACATATGGCCTCAGAGCTGGCTCCTGCCGTGTTTCCAAGGTTCCCCTGCACCGTTGTGTCGTTGGGAGCTTTGTTCATTGTTATGGTATCATAATATTCTTTCCATACATGTATACTTTTTGTTCATTAATTACATAGATTTTTTTATTGGTTTTATCTGAGGTTTTCTGTGCCTTTAGAGGCCAGACAAGGGCGTCAGATGCCACAAAACTGGAGTTACAGATAGTTGTGAGCCACCATGCAGGGGCAAGGAATTGAACCCAGGTTCCCCTACTATTATTACATGATTTAAAAAAAAAATCTTGAACCAATATGGAAAAGACCAGAAAATACAAGATTCTGGTCTCTAGTCACTCTCAGGAAGTCAGAAGACCTGGAATTATATCCCTCGTCGTGATGGTTTGAATGATAAGGACCTCGGTAGGTTCGTGTGTTTTAATACTTAATCCACAGCAAGTGGAACTGTTTGGGGAGGATTGGGAGGCGTGGTCTCGTTGGAGGAGGTCTGTTACCGGAAACAGGCTTTGAGGCTTCAAAAGCCCACACCATTCCAACTAACTCTCTCTCTCTCTCTCTCCCTCTCTCTCCCTCTCTCTCTCTCCCCTCTCTCCCTCTCCCTCTCTCCCTCTCTCTCTCTCCTCTCTCCTCTCTCCTTTGTGATTATGGATCAAGATGTAAGCTCTCAGTTACTACTCTAGCACCACGCCTGCCTGCGTGTGGCCGTCCTCACTGCCACAGTAGCCATGGACTTTAACCCCCTGAGACTGTAAGTTTCAATAAAATCTCTCTTCTAAAGGTTGTCTTGGTTATGGTTTCTCTTCACAGCAACAGGAGAGTAATTAAGACATTCCTGGGCAGAATGTGTCAATGGCTGGGGAATGGAGAGCCCTCTCCACCGCAGTGCCTTGCCTGAGGCCTTCGGGGTTGCCATGCATGTTGGTGGAGCAACAGTTACAGCCCTCGCCCTACTTTCCACAGCCTTTTCCCTACAGGGTTCACCTAGATCGTCTCCCTGTGACTTCCTAATCCACTCATGACCTCTGCAGTGACACACTGTTGGGGCTGCGGACAGACGCTTTCACCCAAAAGTCACATCCCAAGGGAAGTCCAGTGAGTGTTGGGGGATGACTTTGCTGGCAGTGACTCCGAGCGTCCTCCTGTAGACGGAGCTGCAGCATGCGCTGAACAAAGCTTGCGTTTGAGACCCAAATAGAACAGCACCCCATAAATCAAAGTGAAACTCAACCATTCATGTGGTGGATGCACCCCACAGTTCTGTCTTTTCTGGAGCCCGGATGCAGCGGTTAAGTAGGAGATAAAAACACTTGCTTACATCTAAAGATTTTTCAAAAGATTTGTTTGCTTCTATCCTATCATTTTATGTGTGAGTTTTTGTCTGTATATATGTATGCACTATGTGCATGCAATTCCTATGGAAGCCAGAGGAGAGTGCCAGGTCCCCCTGGACCTGGAGTTACAGATGGTTGTGAGCCACCATGTGGGTGCTGGGAGTTGGACCTGGTCCTCTGAAAGGGCAGCAAGTGCTCTTAACTCCTGCTCCATATAATTAAACAAACATCCTTTTAATAGTAAAGAGGAATAATAGATCCTGGGGGCTTAAGTGCCTTACATAATTACTATTTTATAGGGACCCTGGATATTTCTATAAGTTTTACCTTACTGAGAGTCCTCAGCTCAAGTCCCCTAGAGAAGCAAGGATCACACATGCACTTACACACACACACACACACACACACACACACACACACACACACACACACTCAGAGCATTGCACAATCAAAAATTGGAGGCCAGAAACAGTGTCTCAAACAAATAAAACAAACAAGGAAATAAACAAGGAACTGGAGTGGTGGCTCCGTGGTTCAGAGCACTTGCTACTCTTAATAAGGATCTGTGGTTCCATTCCCAACACCCACATGGCAGGCAGCTCACAACCCCTTGTTAACTTCAGTTCCTGGGAATCCAACGCCCTCTTCTGGCCTCTGTAGGCACTGCATGTTCACGGTGCACAGATGAACATCCAGACAGAACACCCATAGACGTAAAGAAATAAATCTTTAAAAAAAAAAAAGTTTCAACAAAAGCCCAAAGCCATGAGGATATCTGCCATGCAGAATACGACAGGCGTTTTTTATAACTGGAGTCTGGTCAAGTTTTGCCAAAGACTGACCAGCATGGAAGGTCGAATTTACTCTTTGTGGGACTCAGAAAAGACGAACTTTTTTGGTTCCAGTTTTTGTTTTGCAAAGGTAGAGGTTTTATTGCATAAAACACTGGATAAAACTGGACTGCTTCAAAGACATTTTATTCCTAACAGCAGAAAGAAAACAGTCATTGCTGAAAAAAACAACTTTTAATACTTTCTATACCAGAATAAAGTTCTGTCAACTGATGTATTATAATAATAAATAATGACCAAGAATAAACTTTAAATACAAAGTGTTCTACTTGTTACAAGCATAGCGACAAACTCCTCTACTCTATGATCTCAGAGTTCCTCCAAGATAGGATGGAGACGGGGATAGGAACAGCATCACAGACTACAGAAGTCACGGGGGGAGGACTGACGTGTGTTGATAGGAGAGCCTGGTGACACTCGTGCTGACACTGCATCACAGAGGCTGTCACGGGCTGGTATTACAAGTCACAAATGTTCTGGAAAGAAAGCCTGTGTCAGAGGGAAAAGGAAGACGGCTAGTAGGACTGGACAAAATGGAACCAACACACACACGCCACAAAGAAGGGGAGTAGTATGTTCCCAGTGTCACAAACAGAATTATTGCCTGTAGCGTCTGAAGATGCTCACTCGGAGGACACAAAAGACTCTGTACCAGCGCCAAAGTGCTAGACACGGAATGTGGATCTCTCTCTCTCTCTTTTTTTTCCACTTTTTTTTCCTTTTTATTATTTTTTTCTTTTCTTTTTTTTTTTTTTTAATTTCTCTTTGCTAAGATACCACAGGTGGGGCAAACACACAGAAAGCAAGGCAATGGCACGGTCACCAAACACGGCAGTGCACTTACACCCTAAATGTTCACTACAGTCAGAGTTTTCCACCTGCCTCTCCAGGCCTGCTTCAGACCACAGAGACAGCCACAGTCCATCAATGGAGTTACGTAAGGCAGTGAGAACTATTCTAGAGAAAAATAAAAAACAGAAGAAAAGAAAAGAAAGAAACAATGAAAGAAAAGGAACAAAACAGGAAGAAAGCAGCTTGCTTTATGCCAGATGGGTCCACGCTGACAGCGGCCTCATTCCCAGTGAAACCCCGGTTTGGTGACACCCTTTTGACAGCATATGCAAACCGGATTCCTTATTAGCCTGAAATTCAGTCTCAGGATAGTGCTAAGAATTTTATTTACATTGATTGCAGCTTAGTATTTTTGTAAACTGCTATAGGCAGAGTTGAAGTTTTTAAGGCCCTGGGGTTTTATTGTGTGCTCCCAGACTGCAAGGAAATATTGACTTTTTTCCCCTCTCTCTCCAAGTCTAAATGATTTCGTTCTGGAAGTTAATACTTCACTACATTTCCACCATCACAAGCAACAGACCAATTTCATGTCACTCAAAGGAAGTGTGTTAGAAGGTGGGAACTGTTAAAGCATTCTAGCAGATTCCAGAAGAATCGTTTGATCAGTTTTCTTACACCATTGTTTTGGTTTCGGTTTGGGTTTTTTAAGAGTTGTGTTTCCTTGTCAACCCTCAAAATCTCCCTCAGTGTGGAGCAGAACTGGATACATTTTGAGTGTTCCATCAGTAGACACTCTATAATCTACAAAAATACAGAACACATTTGTTTCACAAAAATGAACATTCTAACCCAAACTGTTTTCTTCATTAGTGACAGACAGTCGGGGGGTTTAGATTCATGTTTTAATACAAGTTATTTTGGAAGAGCTCACTGGAGAAGAAAAAAAATCTTGCTTCATGCCCACAACACTTAAAAAGTAACACGTGAAAAAAAAAAAAAGAAATCTGGTAACAAGGGCCAGAGTAGACTTCATTCAAGTAAAAAGTGTCTTAAACCATAATATAAAGCAGTCTTCTCCATTAGCAAAGAAACTGCCGCTGTTTACCAAAATTTTCTAAGGACAGTAGGGTTGAGTTGGCCTGGTTTCCTAACAACTGTTTCTAGAATCTTTCCTACAATTTGTTTTTAATATCAAACCTCTTCCTTCATCCAGACGTTTTCAAAACAACAACCCAGGAAAGAAAGTAACGAAACAAAAAGTGTGTTTTTCCATACTGCAATTTGATCTAAAAAGAAAAAAAAAAAATGACTCATCAAACCTGCGAAGGACATTTGCCTGCAGACACTTCCTGACCACTGATTCATCGGGCTGTGTTTTATTTTTTTAAAAAAGCATACTTTAGATTATCATCCTCCGCAGCACTGGTCAGGCCTGGCGCTCGCTGGCTGCATGCGGGCCAGCTAGGATTTCTCCCAGAGTGCAGAATGACACCACAATGAATTGATTTTCTCTGCAGTGACCGCCCCAGTCTGACTGGCACCTCAGCTGCCTCCCAAATCATCTCATTAGGGCGCTAGGCGGATGACAGCAGCCGGTGTCAGATTATAGAGGTGTTTTCAAGAAGGAAAACACAGACCCTTCGAGGCAACGCAAATAGCTCGGGTGGTATCGTTTTTTTTTGTTGTTGTTTTTGCTTTTTTTTTTGTTTTCAACTTTTGGACCAAGATGACTTTCGGGCTGGAAAGGCCCCCAGCTCTCAGAGCTGGAGGGACACGGGGAGCATTTCTGAAGTCCCTTTCTCCCACCTGCATTGCTTGGGAGTTTTTGTTACTGGGTAACAGTGTAGCAGCCATGTTCAAGGGCTGGGGGATTTTTCTTTTTAATATATATATAGATATAGATATCTTTTAAAATTCTTTTAAATGTTCTATACACTAGCGAGGGGTTGTACATGATTCCCCCCCCCCTTGGAATGCAGTTAGCAAACTGGTGAGACCAGACGCGTGATTTGAAACTGTCGAGAGGGAGAGGAGCGTTGCAGAGGGCTCTGCTCAGTGGCCCTCCTCCTGGCCCTTGCTTCTCTCGTCTGTTAGCTCGGCAAAGCTCCCCGCCTTGACGGTTGCAGCCTCCTCAAAATTCCCAGAAGCCTCCGAGTCCACCCTGGAACGTTTGAACCTGCGGTCAGGATACTGGCTGTTGTCAAAAGGCATTCGGTGGACACAGAGGACGTGGGTCTTCAGGTTTCCTTTCTGCGAGGCACTGTAGGGACAGTAGTGACACTGGAAAGGCCTGTGACCTGTGTGGAAAGAAAGCGTCCAGTGAGCCATGTGTCACACCTCCTCGCCACCCCATCCCGAGCTCTAGGGCAAATAGCACCATCTCATCTCCATCCTCTCTCCATAGCGCTATCACAGCCACTTAGCAAACTTAAAACAAGAAGGCGTAACCCTCCCCTTCTGACCAGAAGAGGGAAGAGAAACCACTCGATACCTAGGAGCAGTTCTGTAAAAGGAACACTTTAGAACCAATGATATTATTATATAATGTTTACAGAACAAGAAACGAAGCAAACTGTCCCATGTTTTGTGTTTATTTATTGCATGTGTACATACATACATGTGTGCCCTCAGACACGTGCACACATGCCACAAAGCATGTTAGAAAGGCACTTGTGGGAGTCCCTTGTCTCCTTTCACCACACATGGGTTTCGGGGATCGAACTTAGGTACTCAGACTTGGCCGCAAGCACCCTCACTTCTGAGTTCTCTCATTTCACCTGTGGATGCTGAGGTCTGATTGCAGGTGGCGTATAACAATCTCATAGGAGGCTTTTCCCCCAACCACGTTGTTGGAAATGTAAAACCATTCTTTTTTTTTTTTTTTTTTTTTTGGATTTTCAAGACGGGGTTTCTCTGTGTAGCTTTGGAAACTGTCCTCAAACTCACAGAGATCCACCTGCCTCTGCCTCCCGAGTGCTGGGATTAAAGGCGTGCACCACCAATGCCCTGCAAAACCATTCTTAATTTAGCAATGTGTGCTAAAAAGAGAGAGAGAGAGAGAGCATACTTTGCTGACTGTAGATATACCCAAGCCCATTAAGTTTCTGTACTGTGTGTCCATACTCAAGGCTGAGGGTAAGGCTACTTCATACTGTTACTCATCATGGACTCTTTACTAACAGCAGACCAAGCCTGAGGAGTAAATTTGTTTGAAAGGTGAAGGAGATGGATGCCAAATAACCCTGATCTAGACAGAGCTGTAAGTAAGGACTGAGGAGCATGGCCTTTGAAATTGGAAGTGTCAGGACAGACAGCAGGGACCATACCATCAGATAATGGTCAATCTGAGCATCCAAACAGTGAGATTTCAGGCTGGAGAGGTGGCTCGGGGGGTTAAGAGCACTGGCTGCTTCTAGAGGACCCTAGCTCTGTTCCCAGCCTCTGAGCTGGGCAGTTCCCAACTACCTATAACTCTAACTCCATAGATTCCAGCACCCTCTGCTGGCCTCCTAGGGCACTGCACTTACATCACACACACACACACACACACACACACACACACACACACACACACACACTAAACCTTAAAAAAAATAATGGAGACTTGAGGAATGACCCCCAAAATGATAGTTTTCTAGAAAAGCTCCTGTTTAGGACAGCTGACAAATTCTTAAGTAGTTTTGGTCCTGAAAGTGTGATCTCTGCCATGTGTGTAACAGGTAACATGCCTCTGCCATCTTGTAAAGTCAGTGAAGCATTTGCTTTGGGAAGTGACAGTGAGCAAGTGCAGTCCCTCTGATGCCAGGAAGGTGTGGGTGTCCACTCCCCAAAGCTCGAGAGCTGCCACGCCCTGCATTGGAGAGAAGCCCAGCCTTGTTTGCTTACACAAGTGTAGATGGAGTTTCTGACTCCATCTACAGAAAAGTGAACCAGTTAATAAGGGGACCAATCATTTATTCCCCTGAATATCCAAACAGCAGAGTTGGGTTGCTTCCCTACTTCAATCACAGGAAAATCTATTCCCCAGAGCCAAACACCCGAAATTGCCTTTGCCTTTCTCTCATTTCTCTCTCCCTCCCTCTCTCTCTCTCTCTCTCTCTCTCTCTCTCTCTCTCTCTCTCTCTCCCTTTCTTTTCTTTTTCAGACAGGGACTCTGTGTAGCATGAGCTGGCCTTGAACCCCCAATTTTCCGGCTTCAGACTCCCGGAGCTGTGGTTCCAGCCAATAATCTGCTCTTGATTCTCTTGTCTGTTTTGTTCATCCAGTTCTCCCTCTATAGCTCAGGCAATCACTGAACTTTCCCTCCCCTGCCCCCGTCTCCTGAGGTCTTCGTCCTCCTGTACTAAACACACGGTGTCTGGTTTGACTCTTGCGTTTCTTTCTAAGTGGGCTTTTGCAGTGTGCTCTCCCCTTCCCTCATAGCCAAGGCTAGCTCTTCCTGCCTGAGGGGGGCTCTGTCTTCATCATGTAGAACCAGTTGTGGTATGAAGTTATGAAATAACCCTGGTCTGGACTGTGAGCATGGGTGTCCTCAGAAGCTCCCACATACAGCCACCTTCCAGCCCATCTTCCCTGTGCCAACAGCAGGAACACCAGTTTAACCCCAGCACTCAGGAGGCAGGGGAAAGTGGATCTCCGTGAGTTTGAAGCCAGCCTGATCTACAGGTTGAGTTCCAGGACAGCCTCCAAAGCTACAGAGAAACCCTGTCTCGAAAAGAAAAGAAAAGAAAAGAAAAGAAAAGAAAAGAAAAGAAAAGGAAAGGAAAGGAAAGGAAAGGAAAGGAAAGGAAAGAAAAGAAAAGAAAAGGAAGAGTATACCACTTGGAGATCCGTAGTTATTTCTTTTCCCCCTTTTTTGCTGGCTACCAGTCCCAAACGACTAGCCGGGACACTCATGGTTCAGCCCAAGGGGTTTCCACTCCCTTTCATCCCATCTGAGTCTCCAGGCTCCACCCCCTGTCTGACCCCACCCCTCCTGCAGGGACAAGATCCTTTTCACCTGAAATGGATCCCTGGGGAGAGGTTCCAGGTTCCAGGACTAGAGCCACAGCCTTTCAATATCCAGTGCCCAAAGGACTCGCTGTCTTCCTGTTTTGCCTGCCCTGGGTTTGAAAGAATTGCTACAAATCCTGGATAGAGTCTTTGCCGCTTTGTTTCTATGGATGTAGCAGTATAGGGCTTGCTTTTGTTTCTGTGGATGTTCGGGGCTTCAGGAGGTCAAGTTTCCCACCTGCAAAAGCAGTATGCAAACTCTCGGAAGTGGGGAAGAAACACAGAAGAGATTGCACTTGCCTTCTGCCCTTCCTAAGATGCTGCAGAGGAAGAATTCAGAGCACTGGCAGCAGAGACTGCACCACCAGCCTGATTCCTGCCTGCGTTTCTGCTGTCTGGTTCTACCCTCAGGGCTTGGCCACCTTCCCATGGAAACAGAGAAGGCCCTGAGTGGGAGATGTGAGACTAGGGCTTCTTCCTATTATTAGCATATATTAATTGCAAGAGCTAATTGATTTCACGATGAGATTCTCATATATGCATATCATGGACTTTGATCATACCCACTCACTATTAACCTCTCTTGTTCCCAACACATCCCGATGGCCACTGGTTCCCTCCCCACCCTCAAATACACTTCCATATTAAAGTGAGATGGATACTTCTGTAGATTCCTGTTTGTACAGGGGATGCAAATTTGGTCCTTGTCCTTCACCATGTAGAATTTTGGTACACTGAGGACTAAATCATGATGTTGCTATAGTTTGGATTTTATCTGAGTGTGTTCCCCAGGGGCTTGTACATTGTGAGCCTGGTAGCCAGCGTGGCAATGCTGAGAGGTGACAGAAGCTTTATGAGGCACAGTCATATGGAATTTGGTCTGCTCGCTGGGATGCTGTCCTTGGGAGGGATTATGGGATCATGGTCAGCTTTTGTGAGACTGAGTTATGACCTCCGAGTCTGAGTTCTTCTCATCTGCCACATGATTACCCTGTCATGGATATGTTCCTGCCATGATGCTGTCCGTCACGTTGTGTTATAGCTAGTGGCCTTTACAAGAGCCAAGCTAAAGCCAGCCCTGTGCTCTTAGATCTCCACAACTGTTAGCTAAGGAAACCTTGTTTCTTTAGATAGTGTTCAACCTCCAGAACTTTGTTAGAGCAAAGGAAATCAGACTCTGATAGACACCTGTCCTTGGGGAAATGACTGGAGAAGCCACAGAGTGTCCACTTCTCCTCCCTTGTTGGGACTCTAAATGGGGCAAAGCTGAGCATCAGTAAGGTACAGCAGATTTTGCACAAGCAATGAAAGTAACACTGAGACCCTAAAACTCAGTGACCCAACTCATGAAGTCATTGTCCCTGCATACACTCAAGGTATGCCCAGCTTTTGCTGAAAAATGACTCATGCTGTAAATGGAAAACTGTGGAGCAGGAGAAAGATCTGCTTAGCATTGGTGCCTGTTGACGCAGGAGCACTTGAAGATCCCCACAAAGAGTTCAGGGCCAGGGGCTGGGAGGTGGCTCAGCAGTTAAGAATGAGCACTGCTCTTGCAGAGTACCCAAGTTCAAGTCCCAGCTCCTTGTGCCCAGCAACTCACAACCACCTGTAATTCTAGCTCCAGGGGATCTGACCCCCTCTTCTGACTTTCACAGGCACTGTACTCACATATAATTAAAAATAAATGTTTAAATTAGAGAAAACACAGAATCCTTGGGGGGCAGGAGACAACAGGAAACTTCAGAAATGCTTCTCAGCCTCTAGGGTATGCTCATGTGTCCCCAAGGGGAGACGGCTCTATGGCAGTGTGCAGCTGAGGGCAACTCAAGTGGATGTGCCATAAAAGTCACCAATAGCTTTCTTATAATTAATGGTTATTACCTCGGCATGACAAGTTTGGGGATGGAAAGACTTCGAAAAATACAACAGCAATCTTAAAATGAAATGTTTGGCATCCCAGAAGGCAGCAGACCCATGGACAAACTGAGCAAACACAGACTCAGCTCATTGGTCAGGCTCTAGGACCTTATGGAGTCTGCCTCACTGGGATCATTTTTGTTCAACAGCCAAAGTCTCTCATTGTATCACCTATGAGCATTGCTAAAAAATCACTCTGTTTAGGGGTCCTGGTCTCCAATCTTTGGATGTTTCCCTTCCTGTAAACTCTGTCACCTCAGAGGCCATGCCATTTGAGCCTTGGCAAAATACACAGAGAGCCTTGACTATCACCTCAGTTTGCAAGGAGTGTCTTTTTGCATTGGCCAACTTGACACAAAAGCACTTTAGTTCACTTTCCCCACCAATCGATTTTTTAAATATTCATCGTGATTTGATCCTATGGTTACATTCTGAATCTTGATTTCTTGGTAGAGACAAAGATGATGAACGATTATTCTAGCAGATTCCAATACTTCCGTGGTCAAACCATTATTGGATTGGTTTGCTTTCTAACTTTGGTGAAATGGAATCTGTTTGTAAATGTATCTGGGGTTCTGAATGCATTTGTTTGAGAGGGATTTCTGAGCAGTTCTAGACTTGCAAGAGGTCTGTCTTTCTGTAGCATCGTAACTAGAAATTTAAAGACGCTCATGATAGCAGCTAAAGGTCCCAAAAACCTCACTCCATGGTTCTTTATACTCATTTCTGCACATTCGTCCTCAGAATTGAACTTCATGGGAATTTTGCCAAGAGCTCATAGTGTCTCCATTGTACAGATGAGGAAGTTAAGAGAGAGCCAACTTGAAAGGTTTGCATTCAGTTACCCAAATCTGTGCTAGGAGTCCCCTTGTTGTCTTCAGCTTTCAACTCCATACAAGCTAGAGTTGCTCAAGAAGAGAGGACCACAGTCTCGGAATTGCCTTCATCAGACTGGCTTGTGGGCATGTGAATTGATATGCTGCTGTCTGACCTGCTGTAGGTGGGCCCTTTCCTAGGTCTTAGTTGTATAAGAAATATTGTTGAGCCAGCCGGAGAGCGAATCAGAGCAGGTGACTTAAGAAGCCAATAAATGTTGGCCCCAAGTCAAAATCAAGTGTAAAGGTTAGCCTGTGGTGGTTAGATCCTTGAATCTCAAACAAAAGGTATCATTGCTAGAGACACTTCCAGACACTTCACCAATTTCTGAGCCAAGGCACAACTCGGCTTCTGTCCACCATCTGCCCCTTCGAAGCTCTTTAGATGGAACAGACTCGTGCGTGTTGATGTCTGTTGTATTTTGATTAATGAATGTCAGAAAAGAGTTCCAAACAAACCACAGTAAAGAACACGCCAGAACACATCACTTCATACATCACCACGGAATACGTCACTTTCTACATCCAGGTCCAATGGTTTGACAAAGGACGGGCTGAGAGGCACCAATCTGCGTGGGAGCTTTCCAATCCCTCACGGAGGCAGATGTAGAGTGAACAAATCTTCATACACAAATGAGGTGTCTTGTTGACAGAGGTGACGTTGGTTCAGGCCTCGGGGTGACAGAACAGTCCCTCAGCTGGGTACAGACTTCCATCTATACAAAGTGAGATAAAAGGACTGCCAAGCTTCCCCCACACCAGAGGCGGAGACCACAGATGGGCCAGTGATTCCAGGGTCCACAGGTGGCCACAGAGAGAAGACAGTGACTACCAGTCTCAGGGAGCAGAAAGTCCTTTAAAGCACAGTTGGGTCCAACAAACCTAAGCCTCAGACTAAGGGTCAGTTCCCACTAGACACACCATCTCCTCTGTTTGTCTCAGTGAGCAGCTCCCATGGTGGGAGCGGCCTGAGGTCGGGAATGAAATCCCAGGCTCCTTCCTTGGTGCTACACCTTCACTGTCTTCCTGATGCCTTCCCCATTGTTAGGTGTGGACAGACTTAGGTCTGGCAAAGAGCTTGCAGTCAGACTACCACTTCCCACCTTTGTGGCCTGTGGCTCACCAGATGAAGGGAGGGCCTCTCTATCTGACCTTGGCCCATGGCTTTGATCATCTCCCAGTTCTCTGGCCCCACACTCTTGAAAGTGAGACATCCCGTGTTCAGAGGAGCCGATGTCAGTGGGTGTGTTTCACTGGAATGGAGTTTGGCAAACATGGGTTGGGGCTTGCTGAGCACAGGACCCCTTGCTAGAAGGAACTCCAGAACACGGTAAGGCTGGAGAAAGCCTGAGTTCAAACAGCCTTGTGAAACAATGTGGTTTGCTGTAGGACCAGTAGGATTCCAATAAATCACCCAGGAGGCCATCTTTCCATCTTCCACCCCCAGCCCCACCATATAGGGTGTGTCTCTAGTTTCTGACTGTCCCTTGCTCCTTTTTCCCACAGGGTCTTTGTACAGCCCTTGCCCATTGTCCTGGTGTGGAGTTCTTCCTTTTCTGCCTTCAGCATAGCTACCTCTGCCGGGAGGCCATCTTGGAAGAAGATCTTGATTATCCCAAACCCACCATGGTGACGATGAGATCAGTAGATGAACAAGTAAAGCGGCCGTGGCTGCTCCTTTCCAAGAAGACTGGCAACCCCATGGGAACAGGGACCCTGGGGTTTCATGGGGCAGGACACCTCATGTGCTTGTTCTGATGACTGCTGTTAGTGATACGAGCGCCTCACAGGCATCAGTATCTCTCTAGCAGGGAAAGATAAGAATGAAGCTCACCAGGAGAGAATCAGAAAGGGAGGGGCACACAAGACCACTGAGGAAAGAGAGAGCCGCCTGAGGCCGGGCCTGGAGCAGGCAGTGGGTAAGTGGAGGATCCTAGAACAAGTGAAGACGGTTACTCAAGATGGGAGACGGGGCGGTGGTACGCTCACAGGCCGTGGGGACATCATCCCATGGGAGAAAGGAAGCGACCAGCCCTCCCTAGGACTTCAGCATCCCTGCAGGCTAAGACACCCCAGTCTTCATCTGCCCGAGCTGGAGCCCCACGCTGGAATGGCGCCAGATGGCCCCCTTGAACCACCCCCCCCCACCCTCCTCTCTGTACCTCTTGCTCTGAGGCCATCAACATTTCCCATCACTGCCATGTGAAAAGTAAGTACATCATACGTTAATTTGTATTGTCATGGCACCGTAGAGCCGTGGTAGAGAACACATTCATTTTTAATCCACTATGAATAATATATAAATATGTATACAGTGAGGAGGGGTCAAGATAGGTGAGGAGAAAGCGAGCAGTGCGTTGTTTATCACGAAAGTGGGGGAATGAGATATTTTTCTTACTTGCTACGATGGAAATAGCTATTCTTTCCCTGCACCTAAGGGGGAGAGGAAAATGCCTGCCCTTGAGGGGCCGTCCATTCGTTACAGCTCAGCAATGGAGGCAGCTCCCCAGAAAGCCGGGGCTGGGTGCTCCCACGCCTTCTGAGCCGATGGCTTCTCCGGATGTGGGGCAGAGGATGAGAGTGGGTGCGGGGTGGGTGAGTGGGTGATCAGCCCTTGGCATCTAATGACGAACACTCTTCAGAGCATGCTCAAAGCAGCCACCTTCATTGGTCCTTACACTGGCAGCAGGAGGTAGGGTTAGCTGCAAGACGGCTTCCACTTCCACAGTTATGGCAGCCTGAGCCAAAGAGAGTTGGGGTCAAGTTGATGCTAAATGTGTACACATCTCTCTGACCACTCTGGACACCGCCTGCAAGCCGGTTTTCCAGAGGATTGTCCACAAAGATATTCCAGGAGGTGGTCTGGAGAAACAAGGAAAGTGTGTAGGTGTGTGTGTGTGTGTGTGTGTGTGTGTGTGTGTGTGTGTGAGAGAGAGAGAGAGAGAGAGAGAGAGACAGAGACAGAGAGACAGAGAGACAGAGACAGAGAGACAGAGACAGAGACACACACACACACACAGAGGCCATACTTGCATGGACTCAGGTCCCATAAAATTTCCAGAAGGGCATCAAATCCTTGCACTGAGCCCCTGGGACACCATTGGACTATGGGCTTAGGAGGTACATTCTTTCCTCAGTGTGACAGTTGGTCTTGGGTGCCAGCTTGACAGACTGAGAGACATGAAGATGAGCAAGCATGCCTCTGGACATGTCTTTGAAGGCATTTCCAAATGCAATTAGGTCGTGAGTTGTCATGTTAATCCGTGGTTGGATCCACTGATAGACCCTAATTTGACTAGACTGTGGGAAGCTAGTGCAACAGAGGAGGGTGGGGCTTCCTAGGAGGAAGTTGGTCATGGGTGTGTGTCCTCAGGGACATGCCTATCCCATTCTGTGACTGCCCCACTCTGATGGGGAATGTACTGTTTATGTTTATCTTATTGATTGTTAAATAAAATACTGTTTGGCCAATGAGACAGCAAGTTAGATGGGACTAGGAGTCAAAGAGGATTCTGGGAAATGTAGTAGAGAAGAGGCATTCCAGGCAGGAAGTGACATAGCAAGGAGACTCATATTTAAGAAAAGGAAACAGGAAGGGCCCCTTTTTCCCCTTCTCCTGCTCCAGCGGCGGGATGTGATCCACTGGCAAGGAGGGACGCCAATAAGGTGTCCGATAAGGTAAGTCTTATAAAATATATAGATTTATGATAATTAAGACTGAGCTAACAGATGAGGAATCCTAGTCATTGACCAAGCAGCTTTGAACCTAATACAAGTCTCTCTGTGTATTCATTTGGGCCCTAACTCAGGCGGGCGGCTGGCGTAAAGTGCACATGTGGAGGTGGGGCTCGGCGGCTTATGGTGGAAAGATTTATCGTAACACCACTCTGTTTCCTGTCTACCATGAGGTGAATACCTGAGCTCTAGGATGCATTCCCACAGTGAGCTAAAATACACCATTCTTCCTTTACGTTCTCTTGGGGACTCTGGTCACAGCTACAGACGAGGAAGAGCATCCACAGCAGTTGGCTCCAAGACGGCCTCCAGTCTGCGGAGGTGTAGCCTATGTGTAAAATAGCAGCATTGACAGGGCACCTACTCATGACACCTCATCTTTCCTCCTTTCTTTCTCTCTCTCTACCTCTCTTTTCTATTGTTGTTGCTGAGACAGGGTCTCCCTATATGGCCCAGAATGGCTTTGAGCCTATGGCAATCCTCCTGTCTCATGCTCTCAGTAACTGGGATTATAAGCATGTACCACTACACCTCACTTGTGGATACTTCTAATCATGTCTACACTATTAAAATGCTAAGAGACCGTAAGAGCACCTATGGCTCTTACACCCATAGATTGTGGCTCACAACCACCTATAACGCCAAATTCAAAGGCTCTGTTGCCCTCTTCTGGCCTCCAAGGGCACTGTACTAATGTCCACAGCCACACAGAGACACACATACACACACAGTAAAAATAAAACAAGTATTTAAGAAATAATGGATGTAATCGGGGTAGCGTATGAATGGCTGTCACAGTAGGATTTGTAGGACGTGGCAGGAGACACCTGTACTGAATGTTTAGCACAGACAGACCAGCAAAGGTCTCACTACACAGTAATACATGAAACTCCAGGTGGACAACGGTACTCAAGAGAGGCTGGAAGAGCAGGAGAGTCGGACGGTGTCCACATGTCACTGCATTCACGTGTGTCCTTCCTGGTGCTCAGTGTGTAATTCAAAACACGTTTTGGGTTGTGAAACTCGCCAGAATTTTCCCCACCATGTTCAGTGCGTGTGTCGCTAGCAGATCTGAACATCCGAATAACTACCGTTCCATCCTGCGCTCGCATCAGGGTGTCGTCTCCTAAAGAGAGCCGGGATGGGGTGGAGACAAGCCCTTCACAGCGCTCCGCACACCAGGGTGGAAGGCTTGGACAGAGCTGTCTCCTGTTAACTAAGAGGACTCGTGACAACACACAACACAACCGCAGCCCTCCACTGCATCTAAGCCAAAGACCATTGGGCTCCACAAAAGACATTTTTGCACGATGCATACTAACAGGTAAGAAAACAGCCTTACCTACAGGGCCAACTAGGATATGTTAGAAATTCAGTCCCTGGAGGCATAGTTGCCTGTGTTTGGGAGAAATCCACAGGGCAGGACACGAACCGCAAGTTCAGGGACCGGTCTGGCCTTTGAGGTGGTAGTCTGGTTTCACCGCGGTGCCCTGGGGTCCCCATGCCTGCATACTTCTCTATCTAAGCTCGCAGCTGTGGAGCTAACACTGTTGGGTACTGGGATCCTAGTCTAGATCCCTTCAAACATTCTCATTCCAGGTTCAGGGCCAGTGGGGCTGAGGCTCTTAACTTACACAGACAGGGTCCTCCAAGAAGAGCTGCTTCCTTGGTTGCAAATTTTCCCCCTAATTCTGAGTAGGAAAGATTGTTCTAATCAGGTATGTAATTCATGTTTTCCATTTTCAAAAAGAAAATATTCTTCCATCTAATCAAAGACACTAAAAAAAAAACCTTTGGAATAGTGCAAATAATTTCAGGTTTTAAATTCCATGTGATATGGGTTTTAATTTGAAAGGCTATTCAAACGCATCTTCATCTTAAAAGTGGGGTCTGATCCAGGTCGTAACACATTGGCAACCTCACTGTGAAATCATGTGCAGCTTAATACATAGATTATGGGTGTGTTTTATACAGTATCCCTGAATGTATGTAGTCTCTCAGATCCCCACACATCTTCTACGGTGTTTAGCAACCAAGAGGGTACAGAAGGATGGAAACTCATTTCTAATGGCATTCTAAAAAACAAAACAAAACAAAACAAAAAGTGTGTGAGAGACAGACAGAGACGGGGTGGGAGGGTGGGGGAGGGGAGGGGGAGATGGAGAGGGGAAGGAGGGAGAGACAGAGGTGGGGAGAGGGACAGTAGTTACTTTTCTTGATGCTGTGACAGAATACTTGAGTGAAATATCTTAAAGGAAGGAAGGTTAAGCATATGGTCCATCAGAGTGCAGAAGGAGGTGGGAACATGTTGCCATGGTTTCACACATCTTGGGGCATCAGGAAGCAAAGAGAGCTAGCTCCCACCAAAACCAGAAGGGAGTATTGCTTCAAGGCCCGCCCCTAGAAACCCACTCTGTGGGAAGGTCCCAGCCCCAAAAGTTCCCCAATTTTCCAAAATCACAGCACAATCTGTGTGCCCCAAGGTCAAACAGGGCCCTGTTGGGAACCACTGCAGAGCCCCGTGGTAACAAGCCCTTTGCAGAAGTGGTGGTTCTACAAGGAGTAGGGAATATGCAAGATGATCCCAGAACACTTTGTGCTGTGAAATAAATTGTTGCTTTTTCAAGCCTCCATTAAAAGGTGCGTGAGGGCATCTCAGAACAGCATGCAGCCAGACAGGAGCCCCGAAGGCTCAAACACGGAACATTTTCAACAACAAAGTAAATAATATCGCACCAGATCATAGCCTAATGTATAAAATAAATATCCACAAGTCACACTGACATAAATGATTGAATCAGTAAATATGTATGGAAGGATCTGCAAATGCATATCGCAAATAACTCATGTAGACATTGACTACTGATCGAGACAGAGGCACAGTCCCATCCAGAAGTCTGGGGCATCTCGCATGTAGAGGGGGGCAGTGTTACTTGCCAGTGCAGAAATCTAACTAAGCACTACCTTAGCCAGGTGCTCAAGGTCACAGTGGCAGGCATCCTTGATTTGGGAAGAGAAGGACATTTTGGCTTTGTCATCTTTCTTCCCCAAACCCAGAGCTCCAGTCTTAACATGAGAAATTACAGTCGAGGGACATTTTACAAAGCACTCCTCAGGACAGCCAAGGTGATTCCAAGCAGAAGATCCTGAGACCTCCCAGCTAGGGAGAGCGGAGGACACAACGATACTCTTGCAATGTGGCCTCTGGAATGAGAGCTTGGAACAGAGTGTGGACATTAAATAAAATCTAAGACAATCTGAGTAAAACATGGGCTGACTTAATAGCGGTGTATCAATATTAGTCCATTGCTTGTGATGGGTGTCTAAGTGTTCAGGATAGAGGGGACCATGCACCTCCTCAATACCTGTGCTCTAAGTGTGTACTAAAGTGAAAGGCTTCTTTCCAAAGTGTCTTACATACCATCTAACAACTAAGCTGATGACGAAACCAATAGCTGATATTGGATAACAGAAAAATCCCAACACCTAACTTCAGGCAAAGACCACAGCTAAAAGTACGGTCCTGGTGTAAGACCCCGGCAGGTAGGGCTGACAGAGATGGCTCAGTGGTTGAGAGTGTTATCTGGTCTTGCAGAGAATATGGGTTAGGTTTCCAGCACCTATATCAGATGACTCAAGACCACCAATTCAAGGGGACCTGATACTCCCTGGTCCCCAGGGACACCTGCATGTACATATATACTCAGACACAAGCACATACAAATAAAAGGAACAAATATAAGATAATGGGCCTACAACTTTTCCTGTTAACACAAACTTCAGGAAAGATCTGCCACCAAGGGTCAGAGGAGGTATCAGTCTTAAGGGCCTGAAAAATGGGCAGAGTCCCTCTAAAGCCCTATGTACTGAATTAAAGTGGCTAATAGTGGAGGCTCTGAAGTCATCACCAGACCTTCTCTGTCTGGGGCTGTGTGTGCCTTTGGGAAGCTACTTCATCCCTCTGAGTCTCAGCTCTCTCATCTGTAAAACTGGGCATTGCAAGACGGATAAAAGATCAAACACAAGTTGGTTTGTATCTGGTTGAATTGAGAGAAATTCTATAGAATATTTAATGTGTGGCTCATAAGAAGAGTCACATAAATCTTAATTGGTCATCAGGATATCAAAACATGTCCTCTCTAACCTGTCCCTGGATGATGGGGACTCTCAGAGCCGAGAGTCGGTTGTGTGGTCCAAGCTGAACCTACCAGGCCATCTCCCTTGTAGTTTTGGGTTCAGGCTGGGAAGAAAGGCGTACATATGGCTGGACACCAACAGGAGAATCTGCAGGGGAGGGTCTCTGGCTGTTGGGGGCTTTGCCAGGCACAGTCTCCAGGAGTCCGACCCACCTTACCCACCTGGAAAGCAACCCTGGACACCACCCTCCCCTGTTCCTTCACACTCTCTGTTCCTTGCTTCCTTCCCAGGAGTTTCAACTTCACTACCACGCCCAGACCACTCCCTGTGGTTCCAAGTCCCACCACATTTATTTGTTTGCCTCAGGCAGCCATGGTCTGTGGAGCCACCAGCCTGCCTGGGTGGTCAGCCGGCCGGCGGCATGCTCTCCACAGCCACTATTGATCTGGGATCTTGAATCATCCCCAGATTTTATGAAAGCATTTACGTTTATCATTAAATAACCTTCAAGGGGTCGATGAACTTGCTTTCATTTTTTTTTGAAGATTTTCAGATGTGTAATATAATAATACTCTAATGAGACTCGGGGTTTGTCTCTGGGCAAGCGCGTTTAACATGGAAAGAAATGTTAAGAAGGAGACATCAGCCTCAGGGTGAGGGGCACCCCAGGAGTGGGGGCAGCTGACCTCATCTGGAAGGACACTCTGCTGTCTTTAGCATGTGGGGGTGTGGACACTCAGCTAAGCACTTCTGAGGTTCACAGCCTTAGGATCAGGTGCTTTGACTCCAACACGGCTGTCCTAGTGGTTTTATACTTTTAATTCATTGGTTTTCAAATATTAAACAAAAAAAAGGAGGTAAAAAATGAGAGAGGCTCTGAATTCTGACCTCAGCAGCTGTGACACCTGTTAGTCTTACCCAAGTCATCCTGCCTTATGGATGCTGAGCTAACACAGATATCTGAGCCCTAGGCAAATAGAAGGAGTTGCAGAGAGATGCTCACAGCCAGCTCCTCCCTGGGTAAGCTTTCCTGAAAGACCATCAGGACCACAGGGCCAGCAGACTCCTTCAGAGCAACAGTGAGACCTCTCAGCCATACCACAGCCATAAAAGGGTGCACCTCCGTGTACCCCTCCTCCCAGCCTTTCATAGATCTCTATTTCCCACCGAGGCAGCTTGCCCCTTTTGCCTGGCTGCCTAATTTACAATGCCTTCCTGACCAAATCACACTGTATTAGAAATGCATCCCCGCTGGCCCTAGGACCATCGACAAACCTGTCACAATTCCATCTCCCCCTTATAACCCATGAGCCCCTCTTTCTTGTCAAAGGCATGAAAGGGAACCTGGTTATATCCTGCTTACAGGAACAACTCCAACTGCCCTCTTTATCCAGCCTCTACTGTGAGCAGAGCCAGGGAAGGGTTCCAGCCTCCTCCAGGTGAATGATCCCCTTTGCCCAGGCTTTTTTTTCTCCCCTTTAAGGATTTGGGGACAGCCTGGTGGGGTGAAAAAAAAGGGGCCCAGACAAGGCAGCTGACCTTGGACAGTCTCTTCTCGGCTTCTGGTCTTGTAGGGAGCTCACAAACCCCACCTTGCTCTCCTCTACTTCCCTGCCCCTACCTCCACATCCTAACCGGCTTCTTTCTTCCTCAAAGGCTGCCTCTCCTAATGGCTGGCCCCACAGAGCCATCACTGCAGGCTAGCCTTGGAGTCTGTCCTATCCCAGTAGTCCTGCCTGTTTTGTTAGTTTTCCTCTCTGGGAAAGACCCAGTGAACTGTGACTGGCTCACCTCTGTCCCCATGGTTTTCCAGTCTCATGGATAGCACCCAAGGTCTTGGTCAAGTTCAAGCGTACTGTGCTCATCGGTGGGGGCTGGGGAGTGTGGGGGACTTTCTGATGTCCTAACCTGTGCCCCACAGCCCAGAAAGCTGCCCCACACAGTGACCACATGGCAGCACCACGTGGTCTCACCACGACTACAAAATCACTGGAGCTCACCCCCATATACACATTAAAATTTTTTTTTATGTCCCAAGACTATTTTTCAAAAGTTCTAGTGAGCTACCTATGTTTAAAAACAAACAAACAAAAGAGATTTCACCTGAAAACATGGTTTTGCAGATTCCCTTAAGAAGTCACAAAGTTGGGCAAGGGTTCCAGGAGGCAGTGAATAGCACCTGCTCCCACACCCTCTCACCTATGGCACAGGGCAACTTGTGGGTGCCCATTTAGGCTCTGTGGGCATCGGGGTCTCAGCCTCAGCTTTACAGGGCCCTGTGTGCAAGCCCAGCCTTACCTTACAGTGAGCGGACAGAAGGGGTGAGGGTTTTAGATCCTTGGCTGCACCAGATGGGCCTGCATTCCTGTACACACCCAGGGAAATAAGCAAGTGGGTGGTCTCGGCCTGCTCCCGGCTTCCTGTTTTCCATTGTGTCGCTGAAAATGAACACAGCAGCCCTTCCTTGTACTTTCTGTTTGGTGGCAGAAGTTTAAATACGGGGGAGAGTGGGCACCGAAATGGTAACATGGCTTATGCCGGGGGTATGTTGTGTATGGCATCCCATTCAAAAGACGTGGGGTCAGAGGGAGGGGACAGCCCTAAAAGAGTGAATAAAATGCCAGTGCACAGCAGTTGGTATCCAAGGTTATCTATGAGACTTCGCCTCCTACACACTCTTCCATCAAAACACTGGTGTGTTTCCTGCAGGCTGGGGGGTCCCTGCAGATGGCATGCCTCTAAAAACGGGAGCAGAAACAGTCACATCCTGTCAGGTGCAGTGCCATTCTAGATACTAAGGCAAGAGAGTATGAGAGTCACAAATGCCTCTTTCTGTAAAGGCAATCGGTGCCTGCCGGCCACCTACACCCAGAGCCGTGTGCATGGGATACACTGAACACAGCATCATCTTAGCATGCCCAGTTTCCTACAACTAATTCTGCAACAATAGGAAATGACGAAGGAAAAAAGAAACATAAACTTTCAGCTTCCCGGAGGACTGCCACTATTGTCGTGGCATGCCCCCAAATTAAACAAACAAATAAACAAACAAACAAACAAATAAATAGTGCCCGCAAGAGAGGTAGCTATTTTTTTCTCTCTCTCTCTTTCTCTTTCATGGAGTCACAAAAGAAATGTGCTTCCTTTCTTCTCTTTTCTTCCCCCTAATAAAAGGCTCTTTCTAAAAATCAAAGGTGTCAGGCTTTGCTCTCTCTTGCTGGCATGATCCAGAAGATGGCTGAGGAATGACAGATGTCGGCATCCAGCTGCAATGAAGCATGCAAAAGTTTCTCTCTAATCCACTTATTTCTCTGTAGTCACGTAAACCAAAACAAATGGGCAGGGCTTTACATTAGGGCGGGGGAAGGGACCCAAAGCCACCGCAGTAGGACTCCCGTTGCATAATGCAGTCTCCACGCCATCTTGCTATGATTTTTCCCTCTGCAGAGGAAAAAAAAAAAAAAAGCACCCTGTAGTGCGAAAGGGTCTCTCAACACAGAGAACCCAGAGGGGCAGCTCCCATGTCCCTTTGTCCCATGGAGGACGATATTTCCCAAAGAGGGAAGTTGCAAGAGGGGAATAGGGGTGTCGTTAGCACAGAGAGGCCACAGAACAAGCAAGCACCCATATGCAAGTGTACACAAGCACCTATGATTCACACACACACACACACACACACACACACACACACACACCACACACCAACACCCTGCTAAACTAACACGATCAGTTTAATCACCAGCACCGTCGCTTTCAACTACTTGAATAAATCCAGGGGAATTATAAACGAAGCCCGCGTGTAATTAAAGTGAGGGTTGTTAGACTCTTCATTTAATAAAACACTTGAAAAGAAAAGCCCTGGTAGGTCCCTCAATGCCAGGGGAAGCAGGAGAGGAGGGGCGCGGGCGGGCATAGGCATGAGAGGCCAGCG
Source organism: Cricetulus griseus (assembly GCF_003668045.3). Taxonomy (NCBI): domain Eukaryota; kingdom Metazoa; phylum Chordata; class Mammalia; order Rodentia; family Cricetidae; genus Cricetulus; species Cricetulus griseus. Next base: position 1,020,952 of record NC_048602.1, on the reverse strand, counting down.
TCTTTTAGCGTGTAGCTGTGGCCACCTTGTGAACCCAATCCCCTTTCAATCTTGTAAGGAACTGGGAGGGCGAGGATCAGGAGTCTGGGGCTCTGTCACCGCCAGCAGTTACAACAGCTGCGAAGCGCTCGCTCGCTCTTTCAGTGCAAGCGGCGAGGAGAGAAGTGACTGATTTCGCCCATGGCAGAATGGCGTTCCGTTTCTGGCCCTTCAGGCAAAAACAGTAAAAGAAAATTCGAGATTTCCCCCCCTTAAACTTCCCACAACAACCTCAGCAGAACCACATGACTCGCCTTCTACAATCTTCCCTGGTGTGTTCACTGCTACTTTGGCAGGGACTCAGAATTACTGTTACATAAATTCCATCTGATGCCAGAGCGACCATCTGTGAGTGTAGCTGCTTCACCTACGTCTGCCTGCAAAGCCACTCTCCCCGAGACAAGGGAGAAGGGGGAAAAGAATTTGATTAATTTGCAGAATGCTTGTGATTTGCTCATATATTATTATAACTCCTCATCAGCACATGACAAATCCCCAGCCCTGGGTGCAGGCACCCGTTTGATTCCAGCAGTTTCTTGCGTCGACACCTGACAGACTGCAGAGCTCCTAATGACTTTCAGATGCTTACAAACAGTAATTCTATCTTCAGAATAAAAAAAGAAGAAAAAATCCGTAGGAAGAAAAGAGGAGTGAACTCCATCCTCTGGTTCATTTCCTTCCTGGGTATCAACATGATTTAACCGTGAGGGCGGCCTAAACTCCTAGAAGGGGCCCTCCCAGGCCCAGCCATGGCCATGGCCACGCTGCCTGTGGAGACAAAGACCCCCAGATTCCCGATGGCAAACCCGCAGAGGCCACACTCCTGTGATGCCAAGGCTAAGAGAGGGTGTTCTCTTCCTCTCTCCCTCCCTCCCTCTCTCCATCCATCCCTCCTTCTGTATTTCAGAGTCCTGTTCATTTCATTCACTTTCAATACCCTGCTCTTCTCTGGGTCTCTACACATACATCTGTGTGCTGGCTGCAGTTTGGTTCCCAGATTCCCCCCTCCCCCCTTCTTTGCTTTTAAAACTCTGATTACGCCTCCAAAGCCCTGCCTCTGTGCTTGATTGCCTGTTTTAGATTAGAGATTTTTAGCCAGGAGACAAAGACTTCCGAACGCACATTAGTCCTGCGTATGAGGACCCACAGAAGGAAAAGCGATAAAACGCAATGTGCCATCTGTCCACAAACAATAACCTGTGTGTTTGGAGGCTCACAAATTACTTAGCACAGAACCTTCCCAAATTACAGAGCCTTGAGACAGAGCAGAGTTGTGAGTGAGACCCCCTTTGATGTCCTTTGGTATTCCCCCCCACCTCATGCTGGCCCCCAAATTGATTGCTAACAGTTGAGGAATGTCTCAGTGACAAGTAGAATTTTATTATCTGCATCTTCCTGGTTACATTTGGCCTGGGACCCCAGCAGGCGTGGCTCCCCCCAGCCACAGCTGCTTGGGACAATGGGCCCAGATGCAGTCTGTCTCCTTGCTTGTGGTATGAGGGTGGAGTGCAGGGGGTAGTCTCCTGAGCCAGTCGGTTGCCACTTGATCCAGAAAGATCCCCACAAACTCTGCCTCCTGATCAGCTAGGCTCTGCTCTGGAAGAATACTCAGGGTTTTGTTGGTGACACTGGTAGTGGCTACAAATTGGCCTCCTCCCCTCCTCTGGCCTGACTCTAAGAACCGACCTCACAGGCCCGCAGGTCATCAACGACTCCTAATGGTTAGCCAGTGTCTGTGGTTCAGCTAGAAAATGCCTTGTGAAATGAATTAGTGAAATGGAAGGCAAAGAAGGAGCATGTGCCTGCCCAGAAGGGGGAGGATTTCTGTTGGCGGCTGGCTCCCGGGTTAACGGGCACTCGATGCCTTTTGTTTGTAAGACGGACACAGCAGCTGCCTTGGTGCCAAGATTCTGCCACAGTCACAACTAACCTGGCCCAGCCCTGGAGGGTCCCTCCCGTGACAAAAATTTCCCAGTTCCTGGTAGTTGAAACCAAGGTTCCAAGAGAACCCACTGTGTGTAGTGGGGAAGCAACCATGTGACAGCTGACTTCTGAGACAAGGCACTGACCCCGAACCACCAATGAACGCCCGGGTCTCGCCTTAAGAATGAGACCTGAAGGCAGCAGGGGAGATTTGTGGCATCCAGTGAGAAACACCCCGTGGTTTCTGGAAACAACCAGACAAGGGTGAACAATGAGAATGGAAGCATGAATGTCTTCACAGAGTTTCAAAATAGGCACATCATTTCAACACAAGCACACACAGACCCCACACACAGAGAGAGACATACACACACACACACACACACACACAGAGAGAGAGAGAGAGAGAGAGAGAGAGCCTGAATATGAACTCCATGAAGCCTCATTCTCAAACTTATTGCAAGCTTTAGTGTCCATATTCAAGATCCAAGGTCTACCCTAGACAGGGAGACTTCTATTCTAGACAGGAACATATGTCACACAATCCTCCAACAAAGCCAGGCACCCAGTAGGTGGCAGTGGACAGATAGATAACCTATTTCAGGAGTCTTGGAGGTTCAGTGACCTGAGAATGAACTTGTTTTCATGATACACTCTCAAACCTGGTCAATAAAGACAAACTACTTCGGTTCGGCTAGAACACACTGGGGTGGGAGATGCTTGCATTTTAAGAAATAGATATTTATTCATTCGTTCACTCACTCATTCATTCATTTAAATACATGATGCCAGATGTCAAACATCTCCATATCCCAGTGACTTCTCGTTCCAACAATGAAATCGGTTGTGTGTTTTGCAGTCTCAGATCACAGGAAAGGAGGACACTCTGTTTTTCTATTTTTCTCTTCTGCCTTTGGCCATGGCCAGGGTCATTGTCTTCACATGCATGTGAATCCAGTTTTCTAATTCCACATGTAACACAGAGGATTGGAGAATGGCCTCTCGTCTCTGCTGTTTGTCTGTCTGTAATCTAGCTAGCCTGGAACCCACTATGCATCTCCGGATGCTTTGAAGTCTCATCCTCCTGCCTCAGCCTCCTCCATTTTGAGATAAAAGGAGTGTACCAGCATATGTTGCTTAGATTTTTATTATCTGACTTTTTTTACATAGATCTCACTATACCGCCAGGGCTACCCTCCGGTGATCCTCCTGCCTCGGCCTCCTGAGTGCTGGGGATATTAGGTAGGAGCCTCCATACAAGCTTGCTGTGTTTCATCCTGACTACCCTATTGTTACAACAATAACCTTTCCCACGGGAAAAGGCTCCCCAAGATGGCTGAGTTTTCCTCACATCCTCCTCTCCAGACAGGACTCGGGAGCCTGGGTAAGGAGAGAGTCAGCAAGCATCCTCCCAATGGGAGTTCCAGTTTCAGTTGAGATGTGGCAGGAGGGAGGTGTCGGGGTATTCTCCCATCCTAAAGGGACAGGACTTCAGGTTTCAAGATCCAGTTTGAATGTGAACCCCTGTGTTGTGTATGCTTTTCAGTCTGGTGAAATCCAGGAATCGCTGCCAACTCCAGCACACAGGTGTAAGGAATCGGATTTTGACCTTGGTGTTGGGCCGGGCATCGCTGACCCTAGCATACAGCTAGCTGCACAGCCTCCAGCAGTTTCCTCCAAACCTCCAAAGCCTCAGTTTCCCCACCTACAAAAATGCTAATACATTTTTTTTCTCAGAGTGAGTGTCTGGTTACCATGGGGGATATCCACCACCAATGAAGCAAAGAACCTGGAGCAGCTTCATCTACCACCCGGTTAAAAACAACAACCACTGGGACTCAGCAGAGGCCATTGTCCTTGCAGACTCTGATGGCCTTCTCTCCAACCAGTCCTCACAGGAAGAAACCTCTCCAGTAGGGAGCACGCAATACAGGATGCTGGAGGCAGGGTCTCAGACTCCAAGCTCGTCTTGGCCCTGGCACCAAAAGGCAGAGTTGTCATTTAGCCTCAGACATGACATCACCCTCTTCAGGTGCATGCTTAAGGCAGATGAAATTTTGAAGTTCACCAATATAAAGGGGGGGTTCATTAAAATTACAGCCACTCAAGTAAAAGTGTTTTATGCACACAACCAAACTGCCTTTTGATACAGCCTTTTGCTACACGTTTGGTATTGTGGATCTGTAACATATAAATGTATATACTGTAGGCTACATAAGAAGTGGCTGCAGTTGTCCATATGCATTTGTGTGCTGTGTTAAGAAGGTTTTGTACAAGACTCTCAGGCTAGGATGGACCTGCGTCACGGAATGAGTGAACCTATTTTAGAAGACGTGTGTGTGTGTGTGTGTGTGTGTGTGTGTGTGTGTGTGTGTGTGTGCATTTTCAGCCCTAAGGAGTTTTGCTAGATAAAGCAGCCCAAACTCAGCTGACATTTAAAGAAGTCCCTTGACACTCAGAACAAAGAGTCTTCTGGCACACACAATCCTCAGAGCAAGGAGTCAAAACCACGCATAAAAGCCAAATGTATAAATTCCCAAATCTAGGCTCAGATGGTGGGAGGGGACATTGGGGCGCCTGAACTGGTACCCCAGAGTCACCGTGGGTGCTGATTCTACAGACACTGTTGGGGCTCCCTCTGCAGCCTGTAACACAGGGCTGTCAGGGGGCCGAGCTGATGCAGTCGGCCAGTCTGCAAGCACCTTGCCTCTCAAATGAATTTTTATAGTTGGTGCTTTTATTCTGCTGCTTCCAACTCTTCCTGGCAGCCATAAGCATATTGTTACTCTATTCGAAAAACAACTAAGTAAAATGCTACCAGCTTCCTATACACATAATAAAACTGATCTTTTGCCTCTAGTCCGTTAAATGAAATAGCATGTCCCCAGAAAACACAAAAATTGTCAGTATCTGAAAAAATATATACAAATAAAAGTAAAAAAAAATCCCAAAGGTCACAATAAAATACATAGCAGCTCCTTAAAACTAAGAATAGATATGAATATTTGCATGCATTCTATACAGCACATGTCCTCAAAATGCCCAGCCGGGGATTGCAGGCTGCATTCCCGAGCTGTGGTGTCTTTGGGAGTTTGTGAAGCCCTCCTGCTTCCCAAGATATAGACATTGCGCCCGTTGACAGGAAATGGACCTTTTTAATTGAGCTAAGTTGGAAGTGAATATGCCCTTGGATTTGTACTGAAGAATAGGCTGGCTGTGGTTATTTATAAGGGATCCATCACTCCTCAGCCTGGTGGCTAAGATCAAGTGACTTATAAAGAGATTTAGCCACTATTTCTGCTTTCGTATGGCAAAGGCATTATCAACACACCATATTTAAATACATTGTGCCAACTAAGTTCTGAATTAAAGAACAAGCATCTCCCTGTGTCAAATGCGATGGGCACGAAACTGTTTTGAAGCCACATCCCATCCAGGAAGAGGCGATAGCCAGGGCTGCAATCCATCAAAGTTCAGATTTGACTGGCTCCTCCGAAGCTGGATGTGGGGACTCGGCAATCTGCGTTTTATTTAATTTTAATTAAATTTTGTTTCACATCCTGTTTTGCAAGTCAGCAAAATGGGTTTTGTTTGCCAAGAGGGGGGAAACAGCACCAAAGGAGAAATTGCCTGTCCGGGGTGGATCGGAGGTGCGAGGCTGGCCCTTGCTTGGCTGAGCTTTTCTCAAGAACACAGGACTGTGTCTGCAGAGCCTGTCTGGTCCTCAGTATCGCAGCCTCACTATCTCCTCGCTGAAGGGCCTATTTGTCTGCTTTAAGTGAAATCACTCAATTCTCAAAAGTCAGTGGAGGGCTGTGGAAGGGGGGAGGGCTCGGATAGGCTACTCCAAATAAGTTCCATTAATCAAAAGACACAGTGTAATGTAACTAATATTTTACAATTAGGGAAGCCAAGATGCGACTAAGAGCCATCTATCTCTCTTATACCACATGATCATCGATTCATAATCGCAGACTCAGAGTTGCACAAAGATGCATTTACGGGGTGGGGGAGCGGGGGGAGGCTGGCCTGAGCCGAGATAATGAACGCGATGAGAGCACAGGACGCTGAAGGCTGAGGAGAGATGACAGAGAAGCTCAATGCTGACGGATGACATGAAGACACTAGCAGATACCTGACAGCCCGCGGGAGCCTCTGCGCTCTTTCCCCGGCGTTATGATCCTCAATTATCCTGGTAAGGGACTAAAGGGGGGACGAGGAGGCTGGCTGAGCCCACGGTCACTCAGCGCTGGCCTGACTTGCCACACTGCCAGGGAAGCAACCTTGCGTCCCGCGATTGACACTCTGTGGGGCCATAGCTTCCTTTACCAATGCTTTTGGACACACAGGGGGACAACGGGGATGTCCAGTGCTCCCTCTGTTTTGTAATAAAATCCCCAACTCTTCAAAAGGACTCATTTTATTCTCTCTCACTGCCACCTTCAGGGAGAAGGGAGAGCAGGTTCTTCCCATAAAAGAAAAAAGAAGAAAAAGTCAAGAGTGGATTCCTGGGAATTGTTGGGGAGGCTGGCCCCTGCAAAACAAGCCAGGTGGGGACAGCTCACGCTTCTGAGATGGTCTCTCAGAACTCTACGAGTGGTAATGTAGATGAACCATTGGTACCTAAAGGCAGAAGATGAGAAAACAGGAGTTCGCCAGAGGGAAGTTCAGAGCCTCTCAGTGAGCCTGGGGATCACAGGACACAAATCACAGCAAAGAGGACAAACTTGTCCTGGCTTGTGCCTCCTTGGCATGTGCATGGTCACCTGCATTCCACATAGGTTCCTATCCTGCCCCACGGTTTCTTTGTAAACATGCAGTTGGCCTCGTGGACAGAGTCTTCAGAACAAAGAAGAGGGATTGCTCCTAGAGCCAAAGAAACTTGATCTTAGAAACAGTGGTGAAACTGCAGGGCAGGTGGCTACAGGGCTCTGTGAAGGACAATAACCATGGTGGTGGCCGCAGCAGGGACAGCTTCCAGCAACCTCTGCTGCCCTGGTGTAGGGATATTTCTTTAATCCACACAGTGGCATATTTATTTAATAGGAGTAAATCCACATTGAAGCCAGTGACCTGGAGAAGCCATGATTTCTATGGCATTTGGGTTTTTTCTTTTTCTTTTGTTTGTTTTTGTTTTTCAATTACAACATGCCTAAAAAAGCATTGCCCACAGAGGTCACCTGGCCTCTTCCCTGTTTGCCTGTTTCCTGACCATCCCAGAGTGGTTCCTATGCCTGATTTGTAAAGAGCCAAGCTGGAGGGGGATAGACTTCCCTGGAAATCACCAAGCTCCTGGGTGTGTGAGCAGATGCAGGCTCGCACAGGGCATACACTAATGAGAGTCCCCAGGTGCCCCTGCCTCCTTGCCCTACAGGAACACCTGACGGTTCCAAAGAGGCTAAGAGAGGGCACGGGAGAGCACTCCTAGTTCCTTCCAAATCACCTTTCTCTGACATCCCATCCCTAGGGGAGAGCGGCTGACACATGGGCTCAGAGCAGAGGACCCAGGGACCCGGGGGACTCACATGGAGTGTTTCGCTCAATTCTTTGCAGCAACTTAATGAAGCTCCCCCACCCCAAATTTACCTAAATGTGGCAAGGATAAGCAGCCTCTGGTACCCCAAGAAAGGTGCCAAAGTCCAGGGTGAATCAATTTCCCTGGTTCAGCCACTTCCCGTTTAACCCGCTGAATCCTGCAGTGAAGCCATAATGGCTGTAATAGGTTAAATTTGACTGCCCCAGATACAAACAGGGCACAGTTGAGTCGTGTCTGCCTTTGGGGCTTTGGTGAGGCCAGGGTCAGGTCCTGGCTGTTGCAGGTGGCTACCCACCATCAATCAGTTTCCATGATGTCATCGCGTGTGACAGTCCCTGAGTCATATCAGAACCCTATAGGTAAAACAACAGAACCAAGTTGTAGCTGGAATAAATAAAACACGAAAAGGCAAATAAAGCCAGCCTTCCAACATGAAGTTCCAGAAACAGGCTGAGCTGGAGGCCTCGGCTCTTGTCGACGCCATTTTGTCCCTAAACAGAAATGAAACGAGAACCAGGAATTTTGAGATAACTTGAACACCTTTGCCAGAACCTTGAGACATGAATCCAGGAAACTCAATCCATTGTCTCTAGAAGCAGTTCGTGTGTGGGGATGCTGGTGTCGGCGTTGATCTGTGTAGCTTGGGTTTCATTTGTGGCTTGACCACATTAAAGACCCATAAAATATCTAGTGTTCCAGGGGACTCTGAGAAGTGAGGGAACCACGGGATGAGGGGAGAAATGTGTAAATTGCTACACAATTCTTTTAAGGCAAAGAGCAAGGTTGACTCACCAATTCTTCACTTGAGTGCAGTATGACCTGTGCTGGTTGACTGGCCTGTGCTGCCCTGCTTGAGGACAATTGTGGGGTCAGTGTGTCTTACAGATGCCTCCCCCATTTAGAGGATAAAGGGGTTGGGGTGAAACAGGGTGAAACAGGGTAGAGGCACAGCAGAGAGAACGGCTTCTTCTGAGAAGTCCACTCCACGGTGACCGGGGATCTGAGGCACAGGCTCTGTTGGTTGTGTCAAACTCCTGTGACTGGTATTTAGCTCCATCCTCTTTAGAAGAGGATGGGTTGTGTGAAACCAATGAGCTCGAAAATGAGGGGAGACAGGAGGGAGACGTCAGGAGGGAAAGGAAAAAAAAAAAGCCTCCAGATGCCCTCCAGCCTCAAACGAGGTGAGCTGGCAGTTACCAAGACTTAAGCCAAGGAGGTTTTGAGAAGGGGTACCAAATTTCCTGCAATCAGTTCCTGAGCTCTAACACCACAGCACCCTGCAAACTCCAAATTATTTGGGAGGATATTAAACCTGGAAAATCTTTTAAATCCCTCTTTGGGGCAAAGCTGGCAGGGAGCTCATAGCCAAATCACATACAGTTTGACCCAATTATTTTTCCACCCTTTCATATCATTTGATATTAGGTTGAAAAACTATTGTTCAAATGCACAAATGTGTTATCTTCCCTGTCAGCCCGGGCCAAGCAGAAGATTCAACCAACCAACCTTTCATCTTGGCTCTAAAGGCGGTCTTTAGTGCCACCTAGAGGAAAGGTGGCTGCATCGCACGTGAGTCACTCGGAGGAAAATTAAATACAGCTGAATAATTGAATGAGGCCAAGTTGAATCAGGGGTCACCATCTGTTTGACTAGGATTGTTGGCACATCTCAGCTAAGCCTCGCGCGCCTCGTAAACATGCTTACAGTTATCATAGCTCGCATTGCCCTAAAATAAAAGAGAATTGGTCCTAAAATAGGCCTGAACTAATTATACATATACCATCTTGTCGTCATGGAGACCAGAGTGAAGGTCAACAGATTCTTACTGCTTTCGGGGAGGTGTTGGTGCCAAAAACAGACAGGTGATTCTTTTTATCCCCTAGGGAGATGGCATCTCAGGATGGATGGATGGCAATGGGGTAGGGAATAAACTCCCGCCCATCCCCCATCCCACTTTTCCTCTCTGGTCCCAAAGGGAGGTGGGGCTTCGGTGGGGATGCCCAAGGAAGAACTGACACCCTGCCTGCAGAATCCGGTAAACCACATCGGAAGGGACAGAGAAGTCCCCTGACAATGTCTCCTAAAGTTCTTCCAAATTGGTCTATTGTCCCTTGGGGTTGGCAAGGGAGAAGACATCTTTCTGAAGAAACGGGTGTACCTTCTGTGCTGGCTACCCCTGCCAGCTTCCTTGGAGGGCTGGCCACTTACTAAGAATCTACGTGCTGCTGGCCTTGCCCACGTACGTCATGCGGGCTCTGTACTCTGTTGCAGGCACGACCAGCACAAAATTCACGTGCTGGGGGGGAGAACTCAAATCTGGTCTCATGAATTTCCCCAGTGGACTCCCTCCCCAAAGAGGACCTCCTGCTGGGCTGGAGTCCTCTGCACGCAGTGGACTCTTGTTCAGCTTATCTGGAGACAGGGCATGATAAATCCCAAGCTCGCTTGTGTGTGGTTGAGACTTGCAGTTAAGATTTAAAGCCCTGGCCTGGTGGATTAGTAACAGGGCAGTGGGATTTAGAGGTGGAAAGATGGGACAGTTGTATCCCGGGTCCTCCAGGCTCTCCCTGTTGTCTTTGGGATCCTCTGAGAACTTCTCTCCCTTTTCTTCCAGCCTGTGTGGCTGCTTTTCCCTCTCCCTCTTGCACTGTCGAGTATGAACAAGGAGCTTTCGGACGCCACAGTGGAGTGACCCCAACTCAGTAAAGCCTCCTCGGGGAAGCAATTAATGTCTGTTGTCGTCCACGTTGGCCGGGCTGACACCATCTCAAATTCCAGAGGTGCCATCTGGGGGGGGGGCAGTGCTACCCAGAGACCAGAGGCTGCAAACGGATGGATGGTGCGGACTGGAGGAGCCCCCTGCCTTAGTAATTAGAAACCATCAAACGAGCTTGCATCTCACCAGTCTCCTGCCTCTAAGTGTGGTTGCAGACCAGCTCTCTGGAACCCAAGTCATGACAACGAGGGAGGAAAAAAATCGAATAAACAACCCAACACTGGCCTCTCTTGGGCAGAGTGCCATGCTGAGGGCTGGGAGACTCCACCAGGCTTCTCCAGGCTGATGTCCGCACAAAAGTGGAGCAGACACACCAAGGAAGGGATTCCCTGCTGCCTGGGTGCTGGGTGCACTATCTGTAGGGTGCTCTCCACACCTGCACACCCTGCCGGTCCCAACAAAGCCCTTGCAGAAGCCTGGTGCAAAGACCCAGCAAATAAAGACTTTTCTGGAGCCCAGGGTGGAGGTGAGCCACTCCTATAAGCTCACATATGGGAGGGTGAGGCAGAAGAGACTTTCTTTCTGGAGAGCCTGGGCTACTGAGTAACACTCTCTCCACAAATAAAGTCTTCCCAGGCTACTTTGCACCCAGAAACTAGGTAGTGAGTGCCTCATCTATACACACACACACACACACACACACACACACACACACACACACACACGCGCGCGCGCAGGCTGCAGACCACCTCATCCTGGGCAAAGTGAAGAGGCTTCTCCTGTGACTTGGAACATTGGCATGGAGATGGAGGTGGCCAGAATGTGGGCACACGAAAGGCACCCTGCCAGCTGTGCCATAATGATACAGAAGGATATGCTGGGGGTCAGTATATTATGGACTATACCTGCCTCTCTCTCTCTCTCTCTCTCTCTCTCTCTCTCTCTCTCTCTCTCTCTCTCTCTCTTCACTCAACCTGGCACTTGTGTCTGCTCACATCATCTGCCCCAGCCCTCTCCTGCCTCCTGCACGCCCCCCTCTGGCCTAGGCCAGCCAGGGTACACAATACCTGCAGAAAGAGGAAGGCCTGGTTCCTGACGTAGGACAGACTGGGCACCCAGAGTCCTGGGCCTGTCAGGAAGGACAGCAACTACCTGGCTCCAGCCTCCAGGCTATCCCCACCTCATAGGAACAGACCAAGGCTTGTGAGTTCTCTGAATTTTCCAGAGAAGCCAGAAGCACAGATTTTTATGTGAACTCCCCTGAGTACTAAATGTTAAGTACCAATTCCAGGCTTTCAGAGGCTCCGTGGGGGCCAAGACAATCAGGTCTGCAGACTGCTGGGAGCCAGCTGCACCTGCCTCTGACCTCCCTACCTGAACCCCTTCCCTATCCGGCCCTTCCCTGCTGCCTATACCAAGGCTTCAGCCTCCACGGAGGTCCTGGAGGGACATCCTCCCAAGACCTGAATGGCCCCACAGTCACAAGTGACCTTGCCCACTTTGTTCTTCATTGGGTGTTGAAGCCTCGGGATCCAGGGTCCCCGAGTGCCCTCCCCAGTCCCCTCCCTCTCTGCCTGTACCTTCACTCCCCTCCCTCCACCATCCTGGCTGTGCCTTAGTAATCCAGCTCCATGCCCCGAAATTGCTCTCTGTTCAGAGATTACTATGAAGCAGCAGTTAAAGGGAAGCCTTTACTGGTAATCCCCCACACAGATGGATTAAGTTTCAGAAATTTAAAAAAAAAAAAAATCAGGCTGGCACCCAACTAAAGGGCCCTTTACTGAATGGGCCTCCAGGCTGGTGGCCATGGGATTTAAGGTCCTGGCAGCTTCACCACACCTCTCCTGTGCATGGAAGCATAAGTCATCTGTTTCTGGCAGCTAAGGAAGCTTCCCAAACCACCCTGCTCTGAGAGGTAGATGCCTGGCGAGGAGGGGTAGGAGGTGGTCTTCAACTGTCTCCAGGGGTGTCGTGCATCTGTAGAATGGAACCCCTTACTCCCAACGAAGGTCTAACTCTCTCATCGCTGGGAAGCAGAGAGGGGTGAAACACACGCTCATGGGTCCAAGTGCTCTAAATGGAACCCAGAACCCCAGAGGAAGTCCACAAGTGTTGGCCCAGAGTAGCAAGTGGAACAAGCCTATCTTCCAAGCATCCCCGAGGCAGAGGCAGGAGGATGGTGAGTTAGACTAGCCTGGGCTACATAATGAGACAGTGTCTCAGAAACAAGAAAACTAAACTGAAAGGGAACGCAGGGCAGGCTGCCCCAGATGTGGCAAATGGCTGAGTCTGGCTGGATGTCGCCAGTCGCCAGGGAGGTCAGAGATTGCAAACCTTGTCCCATCTGATGCAGTGCACTCTGTGGGAGCATCAGGGGCCACATACCACCCTTCCAAGGGCAACTGGGTGGGGTCAAGGGTAACTGCACACTAGTCACTTGCCAGTAGAGATCAAGGGGGTTAAAGGGGTCCTCTGAAAGGCTTGTGACAGCTTCCCTGCAGATAGCACACTAGTCACTTGCCAGTCGAGATCAAGGGGGTTAAAGGGGTCCTCTGAAAGGCTTGTGACAGCTTCCCTGCAGATAGCACTGTTGAGAGATGAATGGCGCCAGAGAGTGCTAACATCATCTAAGAGTTCCTGACTGACAACCAGTGCTGAATGGGCTCATAGGAAATGGGGCCTGATTGGACAAATCGGGCAACTGGGAGGTGGACCCTTGAAGGGTGGCTCTTATCCTTGGCCCGTTCCTCTCTCATCCTTGGTTCTTCTCTCTCTTCCCTGGTGAGTGGCTTTCTCCACCACATGTCCTACAGAATTCTGTCTCAACACAGCGCATACATAGCAGACTATGTGGCCATGGACAGGACCCTTTGAAACCATGAGCCAAAGTGCCTTCGTTAGGGTTACTATCGCTGTGATGAAACTCCAGGACTAACCAAAACGACTTTGGGAGGGAATGGGTTTATTTGCCTTACTCTTCCAAATCACTGTTCATCATCAAAGGACAGGAACTCAAGTAAGGCAGGGACCTGGAGGCAGGAACCGGTGCAGAGGCCGTGGAGGAGTGCTGCTTACTGGCTTGCTCAGGCTGCTTTCTTATGGAACCCAGGACCACCAGCCAGGAGATGGCTCCACCCAGGAGGGCTGGGCCCTCCCTCATTGATCACTAAGAAAATGCCTTACAGTCAGATGTTATGGAAGCATTTTCTCAGTTGAGGTTCCCTTCTTTCAGATAAACTCTGGCTTGTGTCAAATTGACATAAAATTAGCCAACATGCAAAATAAACCTTCTTCCTTTGTACCTGACACACAACTGACTAACTGACTAACGCAGAGCATAGCAACAAACAACACTCAAGCCAGGAAGTTCGGACCCTGCACATGGAGGATGATCCGCCGAGCTTGGCTCTCTCGCAAGGCCCAGGCAACTGTCCCACCTGACCCAGGCATAGCACACTGGGCAGGAGCCAATGTTGACTTTGAGATGTGTCAAACATCACCCTTACAAGGCCATTTCCAGAACACTCAGAACTTTATTCAGCTGTCAAAACAGCCCCAGGTTGTTTTGTCTCATAGATAAATCCCACAGCTTAAAAGGTGATGGCTTTTGTAGGTCTCACTCTGTAGACCAGGCTGGCCTTGAACTCACAGAGATCCACCTGCCTCTGCCGCCCCAGTGCTGGAATTAAAGGAGTGTGCCACCATGCCATGTTCTCCAAAAGGAAGTTTTGAGATGGTGATTCCCATTTTAGTCTCTGTTAAATGGGATTCACGGCAGGAAGTTTTTCCAGAATATGTTTTTTTTTTTAAATCACACCAAAATCATTTTCATAATATGTGCATAGAGAAAAGACAAGTTTAATTCTCAAAGGTTCCATTATTGAAGCAAAAATTAATATTTGTACAGTTTCAAAATTGGAATAAAATTGCGAGGATGCAAACGGGCCACCCTATATCATAATCTATAAACGAGTCACAGATGCCAAATCAACTGTAAAAATGATTTAAAATCCACATGAATAATTTTATTAAACTGATTAGAAATCATATTCTGTGCTACCTTCATTTATTAACTGGGTTTCCAACAACAAAGGGGTTATAATGGATTTTTGCAAATAGAGACATGTTCCCAAGTAATGCAGTCCAGGAAGAGGCTCCCCCTCCTTTGGTGTGAGGGGCTGGGGTGACTCACAGAGTGGAAGCCACCTTAGTCACACAGCAAACTGTGTCCCCAGGGCCACGATCAGCAAACTTCAGACGGTGCTGGGGAGCAGCAGGGCACACGAAAGCAATAACCTGTGTGTATCCTGTGCTGTGGTTTGGATCTGAAATGTCTCCTACAGACACATTTGTTAAGCATGGATCCCTGGCTGGAGGTTCTGCTTGAAGGGTGTAGAGTAAGTGGGACCCAAATGGACAAAGTGGCCCCTGCTTTCTTCCTGTTGTGATGAGAGAAACCTAAGGCTCACTGCCATCACAACCCAGGCATGTCTTTATCACCAGGACACACTGATGCTTCAGAAACCTTGAGCCAAAGTCAACCTTCCCTCTCTCATAAGATAAAAGCCTGGGGAAAGGAACCAGAAAAGGGGATTGTTACCACTGAGCCACACCCCCAGCCCCTCACTGGGGGGTTCTAGGCAGGGGCTCTACCACTGAGCCACACCCCCCAGCCCCTCACTGGGGGATTCTAGGCAGGGGCTCTACCACTGAGCCATGCCCCCAGCCCCTCACTGGGGGGTTCTAGGCAGGGGCTCTACCACTGAGCCACGCCCCCAGCCCCTCACTGGGGGATTCTAGGCAGGGGCTCTACCACTGAGCCACACCCCCGGCCCCTCACTGGAGGATTCTAGGCAGGGGCTCTATCACTAAGCTCTTTAAATCACTTCAGTTCTTTAAAGGTTTTACTTTTCATTTATGTGTATGTTACTGAGTGAGGCTATAAACACCACATGCTTGCAGGTGCCTTCTGAGTTCCAAAAGAGACCACCGAGTCCCTGGAACTGGAGTTACTCGGGGCAGTGAGCTTTCTAACCACTGAACCAAGTCATCTCTCCAGCCCACTAACATTAATTTTATCTTGAGACAGGTTCCCCACATGTCCAGGCTGCTCTTACACTTTCTCTGTAGCCTTGAACTCACGGCCTTCTAGCCTCCTGAGTAGCTGGGATTCCAGACCTATGTCACCAGGCCCTCGCTGTTGAACACCTCTCACTCCCTGGGGACAAACTGAGAGGTCTGTCATCTTCCCGGCCCTCAGACGCCATCACCTGGATCAAGAGTCTGAGAAGGACTGAACAGTTCAGAAAGGCCATGAGTTAGGAGTCAGCCTGAGGCACCTATTACCTTCACCTCAGAAAAGAAGGCAAAAGGAAATGGAGAGAATTTTGAAACAGAGGGAGAACCAACCCTCCAGTGTGCCAGTTCTGTCTCCCCCAGCTCCCTGTCCAAGGTTTTTTCTCACAGCCACATGGCGATAGAATCGCTGGGGCCTCTAGGCTCAGTCCATCCCCAGCACTTGAGCTGGCCAGCTCCACAGCCTCTGCTGCCACACCTGAGCCACATCTCCGTGGAAGCATCTGCTGGCACCAGAGTCGGCATGCCTTAAGTACATCCTTAGAGGCAGAAGAAAGCATTCCAAGGCCAGTGTGCTCCATCCAATAGATGTTCTAGGACGTAAAGCTCTAAAAGATAAGGCTGGGTGGGGACTAGCGATGCAGTCCTGGGAGACTCTGTGGGCCTCAGGAGGAGCCCTGCAAGCATGCATGGCCTTGGGGTCTCAGGGGAAGGGGGTTTCCCTGAAACCTGGACAAAGCTGCAGAGAAGATGGACAGCAGATCTGCTACAAACCCCCAATGTCCTTGGCTGAGTGGTGCCTGGGGGCAGCTGGAGGGAGCACCTCTGAGTGATAGCCTTGTCTTGTCTCCCTGTCCCTCCTGTCCAAGTGCCAAAGGCCATTCCCCTGAGAACAGCTGCCTCTGTGGCGTTGGCGGAGGCAGGCACAGGTGGCCACGGGATAAGCTAGAGGAAGGAGCCTGAGAGAGGATGCTGGGATTCTGGGAGGCAATGCAGCCATCCCTCAGATGTGGTCCCTCTGAGGAGGGCTCTGCAGCAGCTTCCAGAACTCCAAAGACCCAGAAACCAGTTGGCCTTGATGGTGCACACTTTGCTAACATCCTTTTCTTCTCCATGGGCCCCCGCTGGGCATCCCATAAAGCCGTAGGGAAGACATTTCACAGGCCCTGCCACCCGAAGACCCACGGGTTCCTAATTTGCTTTCTGATACTGTGATAAAACACTAACAACAGCAACAACAACAAAGCAGCTTGGGGTAATATTAGCTGACAGGTTATAGTCCATCACAAAGGGAAGCCAAGGCAGGAGCGGACACAGAGGCCATGGAAGAATGATGCCTGTGTGGCTGGCTCAGCCTGCTTTCTTATACAACTGCCTGCTTAGGGATAGCACTACCCACAGTGTGCTGGACCCTCCCACAACCGTCAAAAAAAAAAATGCCCCATAAGCCAGTCTGATGAAGCAATTCCTCAACTGAGATTCCTACTTCCCAGGTGATTTCAGTTTATATCAAGTGGACAAAAAAGTAGCTAGCACACAAGAAGAGTGAAGGGCAGGCAGAACCGAACACACACACACACACACACACACACACACACACATGCAGAGTCTCCCTGCTCCTGTAGCATCTGGGTATCCCTGACCAGCCCCAGGGCTTGTGGGACAAAAACGCCCAGAGGCAGCACTAGCCCCCTCACCTGTCTGTCTGTAAGATATGGAGTGTATCCCTGCATCCCACTTAACCCCGAGAGTGCCCCATGACAGGACCCCATCCAGTGCTTCCCCAACAGTGCCCACATGACAGCGCCCCCACCCATGACCTTCCACCCAGTCTCCTGCTTCCGCTCTGACTCTCCCAGATAAATAACTTAGAGCTCCTCCTCTCAGCGATGCTGGGTGACCCTCACATCACTTCCCCCCGAAAGTTAATTTGTGGGTGAGTGGACCATGCTTGGGCCCCTCAACCTGGCTCTCCACGGGATTCAAGTGGGCACCGTTGACAGCCGATGGAATCCAAGGGCAGGGGCGGGGAGAGTCTGAGCATCTGTCCCTCTGAATGTGGAGTGTGTATCGATTCAAATGTGGCGCCCTACAGAATCCTACATAAATCTAAACTATTAGATTAACAGGGGCCTTCAATTAACATAAAATGACAATGTAGGAGAAAGGGCTGCGTGTCGGTCACTGGCAATGTTTGAGCCATAAACGCAGACAACCTGAAATCAGGATCCAGTTTGCGTATGTGCGGGGTGGGGCCTGTGGGCTGAGCACTCCAGAGCAGGCCTTAGCTGCTAGAGCAGTGGGCTTTCACCAGGCAAGAAGAAAGTGGCTGTTCCAGTTAGTGGGTTAGTTGGCTGGTTGGTTCTGTGTTCCCTTCATGATAGGGGTTTATTTTAACCACACCAGGAGTCAGGGCAACAACGCCCACAGTGAAGGGGTCACATGGGTCCTTTGTCAATCACGGGACAGGAGTCCTGGCTTTGAGTGGAAAATCTGAGTCAGCAGAGAGAAGCAAAGAGGACACCAGGAACAAAGTCCTGAACCCAGAGTAGAACATCTAAGCAGAGCCCCTCTCATCCCACACTGCGCCTGTGAACTGTTTCCATGTGTGCAGAAGCTCCAGGGTCTAGGCAGGGGTCTCACTGGATGAAAAGGCCAATGATCCTGAGAGAAGGCAGGACCACTGCAGAAGCTCCTCCCCTTCCCGCCTCGGAGAGACAGCCCTCAGCTTCACGTGGACCTTCAGATGGCTCCCAGCAGGTGTGAGACTCCATCCCCACCCCATCCCGGCAGGAAAAGGCTCCAAAGTGAGCCTGCCCCCGCCACTCCCTTCCCTGAGGTCACAGAGCTAACTGGCTGCTGGGTTTACCCCCTAAGTTTGTTGTATGGACCAGAGGGCTTCTCTTCTCCTCATTCTTCATCATCTGCATGGCCAGATTGTCTGGACACTGACCTGTGTGCAGAAGGCCACCACCCATGAGGAACAGTTTCTCGTAGATGTGGCCCTGCTTTTGAATGGAAACTTCAGTGCCCTAGTCCCTAGAAATAGTGTCAGGAATCCCATGGGCCAGACTGATGTTTAGGACTTGTTTAGCATCTGTGCTTGTATTCACCAGTTACTATGGCAACCCCATGAGCCCTTGTGTGCATGTCAACTTCAGGGTTATCAGTCTGGGACACCACTGCCCCAGGACTGTGACTTGCACCTTTTAAGTCATTATGTCTCCTCCAGACCTCGCAGGGAAAGCTGCAGCAGAGAAAGGCATTTGTGGCACACTTGTGTCTAGCTCTGGCCTACAGGACTTTCTGCGAGTAGGCTGAGCTATGGAATTGAACCAAGTTTGAGTAAAATGTTCTTCTGAGTGTATTCGGGTTGGGGTATGATCTCTTGTCCATAGGCTCCAGACTCCAGGCTTGAATGGTGGCAGTGTTTGCAAACCTAGGGGAAGTGAGGCCTAGATGGAGGAAGTGGTTCCTGGTGGCTTCCTGTCGCATCTGGATATGAAGGGAGAGAGCTGTTACACCAACCCTTACTTGATGAAGCCCTTCCTGGAAGACATTCTGTCACAACTCCGAAGAAAGCAACTGTCGTGGTTACTTTCCTGTCACTGTGATAAAACACCATGGCCAGAAGAAACTAGAAGGAAGGAAGAGTGCCTTTGTGCTCAGCGGTCTGTGGGCAGGAGGCCACTAATGGCTGAAGCCACGAGCTAAGAGCTCACATCTTCAACAGCAACAGCAAGAGGTTTTAATCTCAAAGTCCATCCCCACCCCTGACATACTTCCTGCAGCAAGGCCACATCTCCTAAACCTCACCAAGCAGCAACTGGAGACCAGGTGGTCAAATGCCCCAGCCTCTGAGGGACGGCGCTCTTTCAAACCACCGCCATAGCATTAGCACAGGGACAAAACAGTGGACAACAGGCCGCAAGGACGGAATCACGTGTGTGGACCCCGTGAGGGGGCGTGCTGAAGCATCCTTGAAAGGTCCCCCAGCAATGAGCTTCCTGGCAGACTATGGGCTGGGTGGTTCTCCGGTGCTGGGACCCTGGGGGTTCCTTCCAGATTCCTTCCTGCTCTTGCTTGCATTGCTCATAGTAGACACGCCAAAAACACACCTAGTCACAAATGCAGTTACACAGAGGTTTCCCCTACTTGATTCTTCCCGAGAGTAAGCACACCTGGCCCATGAGATCATTTTCACAAAACTGGATAGGTGTGGTTTGCATCCACCTTCCCAGAGCCTTGGACAGCAAAGTCTGATCTTTCTGTGGGTATCGGGCGCCCTCTTGTGGAAACCTTAGGATTCGCAGTTCTCTGCTCGTTGCCTTGAGAAAAGGGCGGTATTCTCCCTGGCTGAAGACTTGACTTGCCGAGGTCTGCAGCCTATCTTTTCAGAAGCTTGCCCATCCTTCCTTCACCCAGGCTGGACTAACGAGGCTGAGAACCCGGGGAAGTTGGCTGCAGACAGGCAGGCAGCTGCCTGGAGTGAGCATCTTGGGAGGGGTTGGGAACCACAGTCTCCTTGGGGCCCTTGGAACATATCCGTACTGCACAGCCCTCCAGATGTTTGCTGGTGGCCAGGGCAAGAGAGGAACACAAATAAGGAGACCTGACTGGGTATAGGAGAGACGCCCAAGCTCCTCACTGAGACCGTAACCCCCAAGGAAGGCCTTTCTGGGCCCTGAGAAGGTTCTGGGTGGGCCTCCATGAGAACTAGCTGATGCCATCGGTGGGAGGGCCCCCATGAAGCCACCTTGCCTGAGCTAGCCCAGAAGCCAGGTTCTAACTTCTCTTGTAATGGAATAAAGATCGCTGGAGCACCTTGCTGGGAGCTGGCAAAGGGCAAATGAGCTGGAGAAAATGCTACCCAGCTCCTCCTCACTGCTCCCTGCAGTAAACAGAGGGTCCGCGGCCACCAGGCTACTGCTTCGGTATAGCCAGGGAGTGGGTATGGTCCTCACACATTCTCTCTGGGCTCTCGGAGCAACATAGGCAGTTAGATCAGGCCACCAGACCCCACCTTGTTATGTCAGGGCACCAGATCCCACTGCATTGTGTCAGGGCGCTAGCTAAATCCCTCTGCATGTGCCAAGGCACCAGACACCACGGTGTTACATCAGGGCACCAGACCTCACTGCGTTATATCAGGGCACCAGACGGCATTACATGTCTGTAACCCTGAAGCACCCACTATCCTGTACCGGGAATCACTTTCACTCATTGAGAACTATAACGAGTCCCATCTGAACCCCAAACAAAGCCCTAGCCCTAAGTCCAGGAGGGGAACCCACACATCCACACACACTGTGGTATGCCACCTTTGGGGGAGAAGACTCTAAACTCAGACTGAATGAGGAACACAGAAGTCATCCCCCTAAGGTATCAGGTGTCCCCCTGACACACAGAGAAGGGGCAAGGCCAGGAACACCCCCCCAACCTAAAACACAATAGAACCCATCCTAACTTTGTCGTCAGTGTGTCTGCTGGAAAGAAACATGACCAGCTTTGTTATTGTGAACTATGAAGATTCAACTATTTTTTTTTCTAGTATTGCACTTAACATCTGGAAAGAAAACCAGTAACTGAGCGGGAGGCAGTTAACATTTCTAGAGAGCGCCACAGCCCTTTCACGGGTAAGCTGTGATGGCGCCCTGAAGAAGCGGTTCCAAACCCACCTGTGCAGCCCACCAGCCCTGCAGTTTCTGATAAGTGTCTTAGCCTCTCTGATCCCGTGAAGTGGGGATAGCGTTGTCATACCTTACTGGGCTTAAGTTTAAACTGCACTTCTGAGCACAATGGCCCTTGCTGGGCCAGGCTTCTGTTCAGCTGTTACAGACTGTTGTAGTGACTAGGGGTGTGTGTGTGTGTGTGTGTGTGTGTGTGTGTGTGTGTGTGTGTTGGGGAAGGGAGATGCTCAGGCCCATATCCATCATGGCTTTAGACAACCTTTGTCAGTTTGCTTGGGTTAAGCTGGGTACAGGGCTTGGGCAGGGTTCTGTCATGGTTGTAGTCCCACTCTCCTGTGAGTGTTCTTGGAGAGGACAGCACCCCCTAGGGGACACGACTGGAAACGCAGGAGTCAGGCTTTCTTCCAGCCCAGGGCTGCTCCTGCTCACAATGGCCTGTACTGTATCAAGCCACGGGGGCCTTCACATATGTGCCCCCCAAGTGTGCTATGGGCAAGTGATGGCAGCCTTTGTGTGTCTCTGCGAGCTGCCACGTGGAGGAAGCTCCCAGCGCTGGGAGGCCTGGGACCTGCCAGTAAATAGTTGTCGGCTGTGGTGCTGAAAGATGCTACCAAGGATAGCTTGGACAGCTCATATTCCTGGGAGAACAGAGATGCCGATGGGGTTCCGAGAGCCCTGTGCTGTACAGCTGAGGATGGCTCCCACCGCAGTTCAGAGGACTCAGTTCCCAGGCCCCACGTCTTCTGGTTTCTCAGAGACGGCCTTAAGTGTTAAGTAATATGTCCCAGATTTTTAACTGTGAGCAAGTCTCTTCCCTAAATAATTAAAAGATGTGACCCAGCCTCACCTCTGAGACAGAGGTTGCTAAAGAGTGATGGCCCCAGCTTCCCTTGTGAGGTTTTGGGGACCCAAGGCTGTTGTTGGAACATTCTAGGGTTCAGAAGGCCTCCTGGAGGTTCTCAGCCTTCCTAAGGCTGTGACCCTCCTGCTGTGCTGATCCCCAAACATCAGATTATTTCATTGTTACTTCATAACCGTAATTTTCTACTTTATGAATTGTAATATAAATATCTGTGTTTTCTGGTTGTCTTTGGGGTTATGGCCCACACGTTGAGAACCCCTGACCTACAGCTCCTAGTGAGCCCAGCCAGCTGAATTTTATCCCAGGGAAAATGTGGATCTCACTGCTGTGCAGATGCCGCCATCTACTGGTTGAATTATGTAAGTACAGCCGGCCCTGACAGCATGCTCACAGCTGCAACTAGGACCGTCTCCTGAGAGAGCACGGTGAGCCAAGAGAGCATGCGTGTAAACACACATCTGAGTTTGTGGACAAGCTGCATGTGCTCCTGGCCAATGATACTTCCTGTCCCTCAGCTTCTTGACCTCAGGAGGATATATGTGCCACCCACCCGGGTGGGGAGGGGGTATCTCAGACTAGCAGATCCCAAAGCCCTCATTGTTATTGGGGACCACCTAGGGCTTGTTGGGGAGCTTTGGGGTGGGGAGGGACACCTGACACGGTCCTTGGAGCCTGGTCTGAGGGAAGGTTTCCCCGGATCACTTTGAATCATTGGTCCCAGAGTCATCCCCTCCCAGGGACGAGCCATACAGGCTGGACTGGTCAATGTTTTCAGGGACATTGTCCCCGAGACACGAGCACACCACCTGTGCTCGCCCTGCAGAACTCCACACCGGGCGAGCCTCCCTCAGCCACCACGGCCATATGTCTATGGTGAGCTGAACTGTCTATGTGGGCCCTGTCCCGCTAGGGACCGAAAGGTGTAGCCATCCCCCCAACAGTTCTGAAGAAAGCAGTCCCCTGAAGGCTTCTGTAAATATTCTCATCAGACAATGGCTGTTGCTTTTTAAACATTGCCCCACCTGGGCAAAGTGAGAAGGGCTTGTTGTCACTTTTGGGTCTTTTGCTAGCTTTTTGGAAATGCATTTTAATTGTCTGAAATACTGGACTTCAATGTGACATTTCCCTAAATGTGTATAATGTCCTCCACTGTATCCACCCCTTGGTACCTCTACTTTTACACACACACACACACACACACACCCCTCAATGTATTCCTCGCCTCCGATGACTGCGTTTGCTGTTTTCCTCTTCCTTTTGTTCTAGGGCCCACGTGAGATACAGCAGTGCGTATTTGTTTTTCTAGACCTGGCTTATTTCAGTGAGCATGATCACCTCTGACTTCATCCATTTTCCTTCTGCAGGACATGGCTGTGTACCTTTTTTATGACTGACTAATACGCCACCGTGTGTATTTACCACATCGAATATCTCTGTTTACCTCTTGATGGGCCTCCAGGCTGGTCCTGTACCTTGGCTACAGTGAACACAGTGTGTGGGCCTCTCTGTAAAATACGATTCTGATTCCTTTTGGATCTATACTATGTTTTAAACCCGCAGGACTTCCTGTTGGTTGACTGGCTTTACTCTGGAAACTCCTGGGAGGAGCTATTGTGCCCTGTTTACAGGTAGATAAAGAGAGGCCTGGGGTGCCTGGCGTGCATAGCAGACAGGCAGAAGATCTGAGCCAGCAGCTGTGGTTCAACCCTCTGCCTCCCAGTAGGGAGGCATCCAGAGTACACAAGGGATCAGAGATCTTTCTAGAAGAAAGCTTTCTTTGATAGCAGCTGCACTGACTCCATGGGGAATCAGACTGTGTTTAAAGGCCAGGACTTCAACCTCCCCTCCCTCGGGGTCTTACCACTCCACTCCAATTAAAAACAAAAGAACAAAAATAACTGTGCGGGCCAGTTACTGGATGCCGGACTTCAGGGACACATACTCCACTCCAAGACAGCCACTCTCGGGGACACACTTTGTTTCCTCCACTCTGGAATGAAGAGTCTGCCATCCAGAGAAGTCAAACTGACCTGTGGCCACACAGGCAAGAAGGATGGGTCCCAGTCTGGAGTGTGAACCCCAGGGAACCTGTAAACTGCACCAGCCCCACCCACCATTGCCCTGTGGATGCAGTCACGTGATTAAAATGCCAAGACTCTGAGTTCTCCAATCAGAATCCAGGAGCCTGCCAAGGTCAGGTCATTAGTGTTTATACAATCACCAAGGAAGAATTAAGCAGAACTGGGAGGGGGAGGGAGAGAGGAGAGAGAGACAGAGAGAGACAGAGAGAGCACAACTCAGCACGCCTTCCTCCAGACAGCTCTTTGAAACCTTCCTAAAATGAAATTAAAAGTTGGCCCTGCGTGATTTATTTTTCCAATCTGTGAATCTAAACAAACCATCCACTTCTAGGTACACCTATCACATGATCGCTCCCACAGCTGTGAGGGGAGATGCCATTAATGCTTTCAAGGCGGTTTCATCACAGATTAAAGAACCCAGGGGTGGGGGTCGGGACTAGGGGCGGACGGATCTGCAGCCAGAGTTAGCCATAGGCCTGCTTGACCTAGGAGGTAAACCAGTTGTACTTTCCCGAAGGGGCCAGGGCACTGCTTCTCAGTAACTCCCCTTTCATATGGAAATCTCCCTTCACTGTAAAGATCTGTCTTTAATAGCGCAGTCCTAAAACCCGGTCTATTTTTCAATTCCCTGGCCGTGGACATATAGATTTTTATAGTGTCTGCAAGCACGCATTAACGTTAATTCCGCTGTGCCCCTTTGTGTTTCGTTAATGTCACAATCTGCTGTAAACCCTTGCCAAGTTTCTTAACTGTCATGTTAATTCCGAGACCTAGTCTGCTCTCTCTGACATTTCAGGACAGAACAAGGCAGTAAAAATAGATTAGAAACAGCTTAGAAGTATTATAAAAATCTAGAACTTTACAGATGGTGGAATTAGGCCTGCTGCATGGAAATCTAGCAAGTCTGAACATAATAATATTAGGAGAACTATTCGTCTCTAAAGTAAATATTTAGAAGGGGCCACGTAACACTGGCTGGGGCATGCATGGAAGGTGGGATCATAAGCCACAGCCGTTATGTTGTGTCCCTTTAAGTAATCTACAGGGTGTGTAGACACCATCCTGAGAGTTTGAGGTTTCAAAGGTTTTATTTTATTTTTCCCCTGTAGCACATAAATAAAGGACTAGAGAGTGAGAAGTGGGTTTTATTCACAAGTCCGTTCAAAGATCACACACTTTTTTTTTCGGGGGGGGGGTGGGGGTGGGGAGTCTGACTGTATTTTCCCAAGCACAGGTGAAGGCATGACTGTACCCAGATATTAAGTGGCACGTCCTTATGCTAAGAAATTTGTGCAAAGGGACTGGAAACTGGATCCTGCTGTTTAAAATGTGCACTATCCATTTCAAAGTGAGAGAACGGGCTGATGGCAGAATAAGACAGAGTTAGGGTTAAATGTATTTTCTCCCCTACCCTACCCCACCCCACCCCACCACCAAAGGGAAACTATTTCTTAAATTTAGAAAGAAAGAAAGAAAGAAAGAAAGAAAGAAAGAAAGAAAGAAAGAAAGAAGGGCCAGCCTTCTCCTCTTGAAGGACTTATTTCCAACTCCCCGGCGGAGCTGTTTGAATAGCCCCTTCCTTGCCAAACCCCACCCTCGGCTCTTTTCTATGTTCTTTTCTCATTATCTGTCCAGTCATTTTCCCACAGCCCCAACGGGCGGTCAGGGCGGCTTAAACACAGCACAGTATTAATATAGGGAAATGGTCCTCAGTTCTCTCTTGAGCCCCTAAGACGCTACGTTGAAATGATAATTGATACACTCTCCGTTGAAAAACAAAATCAAAGGAAACTACTTTTCAGTCACCACAAGGTATTATCTTAGTTCGAGTATCCAGAAGAAAAAGATACATCACACACACACACACACACACACACACACACACACACAAAAGTAACCCCCTCCCCATCTGCAGTAGACTGCAGCCTGCAATTCTTTTGGGCTGACATAATCCAGATTGATTCGTTCAGCAGATAAAATTCAGGCCACTTCTGCCCTTTATGGGAGCAACATAATACCAGTCTTTATTCAGTAACAATGTAGCATAATGGGATCGGAATGTGCGAAATGAGTGTTCTTAAATTACTGCGCCTCACAAGGACCCAACACAAGCTGGGGCTTAATGTAAAAAATCATTAGGCGAAGATTTACCCAAATGCGCCTGCGTTAAGGAGGTCAGCCTGGGGATGGCATTCTCAGGATGGAACCTCTTTACTGATATCTTGATTGTGACTATCTTGGGGTAGGGAACAGACCATCTGGGTACCCACAAATCAACATGTCAGAGAGTCACCCTGAGAGGGAGAGAAGATAAAGAGGATTCGGGGGTCAGGAGGGACCCTGCAAAAACAAGCCCTTTTCCCTGGGACAGTGAGATGCATCAAACAGCTTTGGTTCTGAGCTGTTGAACAGTGCTAATTTCATGATCTTCAGGGGCTAGATACTAAAACATATAGACCACTGAGAAAATGGGGGGAACAAAGAATAAAGGATTATTTCCCCCTGGCCTTCCACCTTCCAACTGTAAATTCATCCCATCTTTTTTTTTTTTCTAGGTGTAACTATATGTTATATATTTTGTGAAATTTATGTTTCAGGTCCAGTTTTTCACTAAATGTTATTGAGACTGCCAATGTTTCTCTGTACCATTAATTACTCCCCTGTAATATAATTTTATGGCTACATGGTGCTCTTTCCTGTAGAGGCTCCTAACTCAACTTTATTCCCATTCTTGGACACATGGGTTATTTTTTAAGTGCCCCCATTATCAAGAATGTGTCAATCAATATCCTGATGCAAAGACCTTCCCTTGTGGATCAGGTAATTTTCCCCGAATAACTTCCTGGAAGGGGAATTGGCAAATGGACAGTCAGACACAGGTCAGATCTAGTTTGATAAATATTTCTTCTTTGGTTTCCAGAAATCTTGTAGCCATGAATGACACACAGTACATGCATGACTCCATACCGACTCGAATGGCAAGCCACAGGTTCCAGTTGACATTTTTGTGTTCCTTTCTTTCTTTTTGAACGTTTTGGTTTCTGTGTGTGCTAGTGTCGGTCTATATGTATGCACACAGTGAATGAAGATCAGGGGAGGCTGTGGAACCCTCTGGAGAAGGAGCTACAGGTGTTTGTGTGTAATGTGGATGCTGGGAGCCAAATTCAGGTCCCTGAGAAGAGCAGCAAGGGGTTTGAGCACCGAGCCATCTCTCCAGCGTTCTCTCTCTCTCTCTTGTCTCTCTCTGTGTCTCTCTCTGTCTGTCTGTCTGTCTGTCTGTCTGTCTGTCTCTCGTCTCTCTCTGTGTCTCTGTCTGTCTCTCGTCTCTCTCTTGTCTCTCTGTCTGTCTGTCTGTCTCCCTCTCTCTCGTCTCTCTCTGTGTCTCTCTCTGTCTGTCTGTCTGTCTGTCTGTCTCTCTCACCAGGGCTTCACTGTGTGGCCCAGGCTGGTCTCAAACGGTCCACCTTAGTCTCCAAAGAGCTAGGAATGTGGATGTGAGCTGCCATGTCCAGCCACAGTGATTTCTCAAACACAGCTCTGACCTTCTGGCCTATCCCCACAGACATATGGTGACCATGACTCATTTCTTCACACTGACCCCAAAGGCTATCGTAGAGAGAAAGATGACATTAAGACAGGCAGTCGGGTTAGAGCTTTACAAACCTAAAGTTACCTAAGGCAATTCTGGAGAAATAACCCAGGTCCAGACAGCGGAAAACAGATCTTCTGGGGGCCGAAATGATTGTGTTTTTCCGACTCTCAAGCCCGAGCCTCATGCAATTCAATTTTTGAATCTGGGAACTTGACTGCTCCCTTATCTTGTTTAAATAGAAGAACTCCGAAATTCGAATCACTGAAATATTGGGGGGAATATGAGATGAGGCAGTTACTCTTTGGAACACTGGGCTCATGTCTGGAGCATGGCCTGGACCAAGGCCAGTGTTTGCACTAGATGAAGCCGACTGCGTATGTGTGTGTGCAAAGGGCTGCTGCTTGCACAGACCAGGTGGAAACTCTGCTGTGTGTACAGACACTTGTGCATGTAAAGACACTTATCTGTGGAATGAGCATCATGGTGGTGGACTCATCACAGAAAATGCACACCATCTGAAATATTTGCATGAGAATACTGGCCCCTGCTGTCAATCACCAAGGCACAAA
The DNA here is from genome assembly GCF_003668045.3 of Cricetulus griseus. NCBI lineage: Eukaryota > Metazoa > Chordata > Mammalia > Rodentia > Cricetidae > Cricetulus > Cricetulus griseus. The sequence goes on along the minus strand of NC_048602.1, from coordinate 992,868 downwards.
TCCAATAAGCAGGCCATATGGCCTTGAAACTTTCGATCGATAGGAGCCTTTTAAAGCTGAAGCTTCAAAAAGTTGTATCAAATATATATTCAATGAGAAGAAGGTTAATTGAATAATTGATTAGCCAGTAACAATTAAGTGCTCCTCAGATATCTTTGGGAAACTATGAAATATAATACTGATAGATATTTATTAGTTTATCAGCTATTACTGAATTATGTATTTATTTTGAGACCTTGTATCAATTTCTTCCCTTTACATGTCTGGTTATATATTTTAGCAGACACATCCCTGGGTGAAATAGAACACTCTCGTTCCATTGTCGGGAAGACAGTTGGATGGAGAAGAAAGTGTGCTGGGGTGCACGCTCCTTGTGGGGACTCTTAGGTAAAGTGGTCTAAGGACATCTGAGAATGTGGGGTCCCAGGTTCAGGTGCCTTTGGGAAGAAAGGATGGGTACTTAAATGAGAGGGAACTACGCCATCCCACCTGCCAACACAGTAGCATTGGCAGCCACCATGTCAGTGGGAGTCAGTGGACAGTGTGCTCCCTGGCAACCCCATCATGGAAAGACCCAGTGAGCTTCACCAAAGGCCCCTCATCCTGTCTCAGTGGAATTTAAAAGAAAACACAGAATGAATTTCCCTTTTTGTGTGAGCAAATGGTCTGGTAATGCTGTGTTGTCATGTGTGTTTGGAAGAACAGTCTCACGGGGTATGTTAGAAGAGGATGGAACCCCTTATAGAAGACACTGCTGCTTTTTCCTTTAAAGTAGTTCCCAACTCATAAGATTGGGCAGTCGTGTCTTTGAATAATATTGAGGGTAGCACTAGAGCAGAGCCCCCGAGTAGGGCTCTAGGACATTCTGGCTCCATCTCCGTGCAGCACCATGGACCACCTCCTTCCCTAGCCCTCTGTACTCAGGCATCAGGGAAGACAGAATACCCACTGATCAGATAGAAGGACGGTGACAGGCACACGCCCTCCCTGCCAGGTTTCCTCCTGGGAGTGCAGAGACTTGGTGATGTTGCTTTGCTTTTGGTTTGGGTGTGTTGGAGATAAGAAGCTCAGGACTGATCTCAAACTCATAATCCTCCTGCCTCGTCTCCCAGTGCTGGGATGGCAGGTGTAGACTACCATACAAGGCTAAGAAATTGGTTTTTAAGTCAAATCCTTCCCTTTTTGGAGGCCCAGGCTATCTCTGGCCTCTCAAGCTTCCCTCTTGTCTTGTTCTTTATTTTGACATCGTCTTTCTGCGTCTCAGCTAGCAATACAATGCCGCGTTCCATTTTTCTGAATAGACTCAGTGCAACCAGAGGAAGACTGAGGTCACCTATTGTGGGAATTACCAATACAGAGCCAGGTAAAAAACACAAGGGAATTCATTAAGGAAAAGCCTTACTTACAGAGCGACCTAGCCAGCCGGTGGGGCAGCAGTAAGTATAGCAAGCCGAAGATTAAAACGGAAGAAGGAACCTTCCACATGCGCGCACCTCACTCTTAAACCTTTCCTATGGCACCCTGAACACGCCCTGGCAGGCGTGGTCAGACACACCTGTAGCCAGCCCCTAGCAGGCATGGTTCCGGTTTCCCCTACAGTCACCTTCCTCAGCCCTTCGGCCCGCTGGTGCAGGCTTTTCTCCAGCCTTTTGAGAAAAAAGTGTGGACTTTTTGGCACACTCGTTGGCCTCACACGCCAACAGTCCTTGGGTGTTGCGCTGTCTTGTTTATATTTTTTAAATTACATACATAATTTTTAATTCAATATGTAATGGATTCCCTTGTCCATATTCATCTGTCAAACGTAGCAGAACTCTTGGAGAAGACAATTAAGAGAGCAGGGACAGCTTGTTAAGGACTGATGTTTCTGTAAGAATGCCACCAGAGATTTTTAAACCTGGGCATGGTAGCCCAGGCACGTAATCTCGGCACTTAGAGGTAGAGGCAGGAGAATCAGGAGATCAAGGCTTTCACAGTGGAAACTGTTAGCAAGGGGGAGGGAGGAAGGATCCACAGCGTCTTTTACTCTCCAAACTTCTCATCTCCCTCTTTAGTCTGCAAACGCCAAATAGAAAATTCCAGAAATAATCAATTCCGATGCCTTAAATAGCTTCTATTATGATATGTTGCTATAATCCTTGTCTCTTATTACTGCTGTTTGCTGCTAGTCTCTTCCTGGACCTGATTTATACATCAGACTTTACCATGGGTGTGCACATATAAGAAAAATCTTGGTTGAAGCTTTTCAGTATCAGTGGGGACGTTTTGAAAAGTAAATCCTGCTTCCCAGGGAGACTGCTAAATATGTGACTTTCCCATCACTGCCACCAAGTATTTGCTATAAACAGCTTGAAGGTGGAAAGGCTTATTTGCACTCATGTTTTCCCTGGGCTCTGCCCTTGCTTGGTTCCTGTTGCTAAGGGTCTGGGGTAAGGCTAAACATCGGACCAGGCATATGTGGCAGAAAAAGTTGCTTATCCCACGGTGGCCAGTGAGCAGAGAGGCACACAGGAGAGAGCTATAGCAGGACAAATCCTTCAAAAGATGCCCCAGTCGCCACTTCCTTGAGCTGCTCTCCATCTCCTGATCTCCTGCTCAACGCTAAACTCATCAGTAGGTTGACCCAACCAGGAGGCTAGCTAGCATCTTCGGGATACAGTCACTCTCAGCACCAACAGCCACAGATCAAACCTTCAACCTTTTCGGGGGTACTCTAGCTCCATACCACACCACATCTCCGGGCCCCCACAAAGCCTGTGTCTACCTTGTAATCTGGGACGCATTTAGTACACCTCTCCAAGTCTCCCAAGTGCTTACACCTCCCATATTGCTTCAAAGTCTCCTCTGAGAGACTCAAGGCAGACCTGATGGCTTTTACAAGGATTTCCAGGGGATGGGGGAGAAAAAAAAATAGATGCTTCCATTTATATGAGAGTTATCTGACCAACAACCAAATGTTGATGGGTGCCAAGCCAGTTGTCATGTGTGAGTCTTCTGACAATGTAAATGTACCTGCCAACCCCCACAGCAGGGGTGTGCCAGGTGCCTGAGGCCACTCTCACTTGCCCGCTGTAGACGACAGTGGCAAGGAGACCCCCTGCCTCTAATCAGCATCCAAAGGCACTGTTTTTGAAGCATTAGTCTGAATTCTGATCAGGATAAATATTGAGTCTCTAAGCACAGTCTTGGTCCAGCTCTGCAAGGCAGACACCTGCATCAGAAGCATCCACTTGAGGCCTGACAGACTCTGCCTCCTGGCAACAGCCTATGGCCTTCATTTGCAGTTCCTAGCTCCTGGTCCCCAGGCACTGAAAACTGAGCTTCTGTCAGGGCTATGAAGGCCCTGTGCCACACACCCCCCCACACACACACAAGTGGACAGTCCCCTTGAACTGGGTGCCAAGATATCCATTGTCCAGGAAGCAAGATCCTTATAGCTTCGCCCTAATGCCATCATGTGACCAAGGAAAGCCATGGGGGAAATATTTGAAACAAGGCATCTGTCGTTCTGGAAGTTTTTTGTTGTCTTTCCCCCAGTAACAACCAACATGGTTTTGTGGGGTTTGTTTTGTTTTTGTTTGTTTGTTTGTTTGTTGCTACATCGAACCCCAATGCAGTCTGTTGGTTTCCAGAAGCAACTGATAGGGTACAAATAGAGTGGGCAAGGGACCATGGGAATAGGTGATCATACTTTTTTTTCCCCTGTAAGCATGATGGATATTCCACATTGGAGGACAATCCAAACTGCACACACTCCCAGGTAAAGGGCCTCAGTAGCCTAGGCTAGGCTCTCATCTGCCACCAGGAGGCAGCAGGGAGCCTCCCCCACCTAGCATGCTGGTTCCAAGCATGGCCTCAGGGAGGAGAGACTGTCAGGCCTTTAATTAGCTGGGAAGTTCACCATCTCTAGTGGCTTGCTGGTGGGAGCAAGAGAGCTGAGGAAGAACTCAGAGACAGACCTGCCTGAAGGCAGAGCTAAAACACTGGAGAGATCCCTGGAGTGGGTGGGGTGAGAGTAGCCCCTGCCGAGAACTTCAGGGAAGCCCTTAGCAGGGAGCTTCAGAGCCATTCCCCAAGCCTCTGCACACCCCTGTGTGGACTCAGGAAGCTCTCCTTCCTCTGGGTGTGAGTCCCTTGTTTGTCTTAGTCTCTCTCTTTGCAACACATCTCTGGGGGGGGGGTGGATAACCGTGGGGAAAGAGTTCTTTTGGCTCATGGTTTTAGAGGTCCCAGTGGGTGACCATTGCCTCAGCCCTGAGGTGAGGCAGAAGGAAGCTGCTCAAATCACTGTGGTCTATGGATAGAAAACAAAGTAAGAGCAGTGACGGAGGCCAGGCCCAAGGCCCCATGACCCACTTCCTGGCTTCCCAATGATGACATCCAATACTCTAAATCCATTCATGTGTTAATCCTTCGAGTGCAGTGGAATCCTCAGAAACCAAACGCTTCTGAGTGGCCCTCCCCTCTGATGACATCATTAGGGATGTCAAGCTTTGCTCCTGTTCCTTCACTGCTATCTGCTATCTGAGGATGGATCCGGGCTGGGCAAAACACTTCGGTTTGAGGGGCCTACACAAGACACAGCTGCCTCCTGAGGGCATTGTCTCCCTTTGAATTCTGCCCTCTGTCCAGGGCATCCCATGTTTTTCCAGAAGACCCAGAAATCTGGACATATAAGTTAAAAACAAACAAAACACTCCAGGCTGTTTGCAACTAATTGAAAACAAAAGTATAAACACGGTGTAGGGCCAAAGGAAACACATCTGTGTGCCGAAGCCAGCCAGCGGGCCACCGATAAGGTCCTGCTGTCCCCGCTGAGCCTCAGAAGGCCTTGTTTGCCCTCCATAAGGAAGACCTGTCAGCTTTGCCTACCCCATATGAATGAACAGCAAGGAGATGATCTACCTAAGGTCTATGGATGGCCAACCTGGGCATGACCCAGAAGGCACAGCATGGAATCTTGGGCTCTTGGCAGCCTGGCCATCAGTGACTGCGTTTGTAGGGCCCTCGGAGACTTGTGCGCACACCACACTTCTCAAAACACTCATATAAGGCTGGTGCTTGCCTAAGACTGAATGAGACTGTTTGGATAAGATCAGGGATCCAGTTCCCTCCCCATGCTGCATGGAGTCTCATTCTTCAGCCTTCCCAGATAAGGCACGGGCCTCAGAAGAAACTCAGGAGTTCCTTCAAGAGTTCACTCAACCCCATCAGGGCAAGAAACATACCCCGGTTTTCCAGAACCACCTCCCTCAGGCTCCCTGACCCCCCAAGAGACTTTCCACCCCCAGCCCTGCCAGAAGAAAGGTTACCCCCATCCCTTCCAAAGCAACGGTACTCAACTCTAATCAAATCAGCACACACTATGAGTGCCACACCCCAGAGGAGCAAGGAGGCAGATAGGACACAGTGAGGGAGGAAAGAGTTGGTGAGGAGCTGTCCAGAGGGCCTGTCCCTACCCCAGGCTCACTGCTCCTTGGCTGGACATCTGCGAACATTTTGGGAGCAGAAGGATGCTGTGGAGAGTGGCCTTCCTCGGCAGCTTCGCTTCCTGGACGGACTCCCCAGGTCCCCAGGCCTCATCAGCAGAGACACTGCTCTCCATAATTACGGAATACTCCACTTTAGGGGGGTGCGTTTCCCTCCATTCAGGACATTTACTAGTGTCAATCTGTGCATAAATACAATTAGATTTGAGAGTTCTATTACAAAAGCCAATAAAGCGGGCCTCGGTAGAGATTCTAAAATTACTTAACTTTTCTTTAGAAAAAAAAATATTAAAACAGCATTATCACATCAGTGTGAAGGAAAGACAGGGAGATAATAAAGTTATGTTAAACCTCCCTATATTTACTCATGTGTGAAACAGTTATGTCTGGTCACATAATTGCGATGGTTCTGAGGAATATTTCATATTTTATAATGAACATTAAAAGAGTTTGTGGATCATTACTTTATACGAGTTTCAAAGTTATTACATAAAACCCAATAGGGATGGTTATAAATTATCCGGTCCCCCGGCCTGGCCTTGGTAAACACAACATGAAGTCTGAGACATTCTGGCAGGCAAGATTCATGAGAAGAGGTAAAAAAAAAAAAAAAAATCCCACCCTTCTCTTGCATTTTAAAAGGGAAGAGAAGACCATGGTGCTTGTAGCTAGCTCTCAACACTGTTGATTCTATTTGAAAGAAATCCTATTGAGCTGGTAGCTTAAGACAGACAGACCGACACACACACACACACACACACACACACACACACACACACACACACACACAGAGAGAGAGAGAGAGAGAGAGAGAGAGAGAGAGAGAGAGAGAGAGCTGGATAGAACAAAAGAGAACTCACTCTCAGATGCCAGCCTCCCTAGTTCATCTGTCATTACCCTATCTGCATTCTCCAGGCCATTCCAGAACTCTTGAACTTTTGAACGCAGCATGGATTTAAAATACTGCACTTAGCCGGCTGTCTGAGGGTCTACAACTATTTATTTTCAAAGGAAAGAGATCCTGTCTTTGAAACCTGAAAATGCCTGCATCTTTGCTGAAACTAGAAAATCGAGAACATTTTCAGGAGTGTCCCCCGCACCTCCTGCAACTTAGTTACAGACTGATTGAGACTATTATTAAGAGGGAGCAGCACGGCTGTTTGTCTGTTTGCTTGGACTTATTTTTTTTGTTGTTGTTGTTAATCAAAGTGTTAAGTTTTGTTCCGGAAATTTGCCTGCAATTTCTTCTGAAAGAATCTCCAGTTTCCACTTGGCGCAAACAAGGAAAAGTTAAAGACCGGAAGACGGATAGCTTGGTGGCTAAAGCGAGGTGAGGCCAGACCGGAGCCTCCGGTTATATGGAGGTGGTCAGTGCCATGCCATGCGGCACCTGTCGATGCTGTGGCCTGAGGCAGGGAGCCTTGATGAGCCTCCACCCAGGCAGGCCTTGGCTTCCTGGCCGTTAGAAGCGCAGCCTCCTCCCTTCCCACTGCCCTCTGCACAGAGAGGCTCTGTACCCTCCGAAGAGTGAGGGGTCACTAGTGTGCTCTGCACCCAAGGCCTGGCACCTGGGTGCCTCCTAGCCTGTGAGCTCCCCACTTGCCCTGGGCTCCGTCCTCTTTCCAGCAGCAGCTGTCAGGGAGGCTCTCTGAGCAGCCAGATGTCTTCTGGAGAATTGAAAGCTGTGACTTGGAGGCCAGATTCTGACTTACTTTGAATTATGTCTGCCTTGATCATCATGCAGTCATTCACATATATTTTAGACATCAATATTGTCTAGAAATATTCTCCAGTTCTCAACGCTATTTATATGCTTCGATTCTCCTCTCCCTGGCTCCGCTCTGAGACTGTGCTCAGCTCTCTCAGAGTCACCGGCTGCTTCCACACCATTTTCATAAATATTTTTATTGAGAAGGGCTTGCCATTTTTTTTATTCTAAATTATTTCTCTCTGCATTACACAGAAACCAGCACTCCTGGGGAGCCCAGGAACTTTTGGAACCCGTTTGGATGAGCTGGTTTAGTGTGGTTTTAAAAATAAACAATATGGTTCATATGGTGTCTCTTCCCAGAGAGGGGAATTTTGACACTAACGTATGATGTTACGTTGTTCCAGCCACGGCAGAAAGAGCTCTCCTTTATCACTGCTTTGGCTTACATCTGATGTTTGGATACAGCGTAAGTCTTTGGGAGGAAAAAACTCCAGTAAAGTATGAGACGGATACCAAGTGCAGACACGGGGGCTGGAGAGATGGCTCAGTGGGTAAGAGCCATCTCTCACAGGATACCCTGGGTTTGATTCCCAGCACCCACATGGCAATTCGCAATGATCTGTAACTTCAGCAACAGGAGGGGATCCTATGCTCTTTTCCAGCCTTCACAGGGAAAAGGCACTTGTGTGATGCCCACACATAGATGCAGGCAAAACACCCATACGCCCAAAATAAAAATAAATACATAAAAATATCAAACGTTTTAGGTAGGAATATGTACAGGACTTAAGAGAGTATCAAAGCGGGTAACTTCCACATGTTTTGCAGCAGAGAGCGCCATGCTGGTATTAGGATCCTCCGGGGCAGGGCTGCCCTCTACCCTGATCTGGCCCTGGCTTGCACGGCTTTTCTTTCCGGCATTTCTCGAACCTGCCTCTAGGTGGTGCTAACACTGCATAACTGCAGCTTTTCGGCACAATGAAAACATTAATTTGCTATGAGATAATTTTTGACGTAAATGTAAAATGGTGCCCATTCGAACTCAGTAATGAAGCATGGTGCTTTCTGCGGCTCCTAATTTGACTAGTTAAATGACTCCATTACGTGTCTAACAGACAGAAGCAAATAATTTCTGGTCAGTTGATGTTCAGTTATCCGTATCATTTTGCCCTGAAAATAAAAAGTCTCTAATCTACAATTCCTTTGTCTTGCTGCCTTTTTTGGGGGGGGGGGTTAGATTATTAAGGCAAATATACTTAAATAATTCAGGTTGAACTAGCACAAAGTAATAATTAAGATGATAGAGACTGTGCCTAATACAGGAGGCAAAAACCGAAAACCATGTCCAAACTACCCTAACCTTTGCCCTGTCCCTAGGTCTGGGGGATTTGATGGGAGACTCGAGAGTCACTAGGAAGAAAAATGTCCATCTTTCCAAATCCATTGTCCCGTGGCGCCTAAAACCTGGCTGCTGCCGTTCACTCTTCCACATAACTTTGAAGATTTTTAGGAACATCTCAGTGTAGCAAAAATAATAATAACAATAATAATAATACTGCTTTAAAAATATCAAGTGATGACTAATTTTGCCCAAAGGGGGGAAAATGGTTAATATTGAATCTTAATGTTCCTCATCTAAACGTTTTTTTTCTTCCTGCTAAAAACAAGTTTCGAATTAAAGCATATCGGCTTACACATATTGCATGCATATTAGTGAGGCACAGCTGTGTATGTCCCCTCTTAAGAGCCATGTGATTAAGTTATGAGATATCATATAATCCAAACTCTTTTGCTATTGGTCACCTTTCACAGACAAAAGCTTTTTCGTTTTAGGTTTATTAAATGACAGAATGTCCGACTCTGTGAATGTTCCCGTCGTTATCATGGAGCACCTGGGACTTTGTTTTTTTTTCCCCCCACTCACAAAGTTCATCTATAAATTGCAGCTGAAATGGTGCTAGGGTTGAGACAGGCCAAGCCTCCAGGTCTGGGGCAGCTGTCAGTGGCTCGGTGGCAAGAGTAGAAATCCTGTGTGTGGATCTGGGTCTTGGGCATCTTGGTAAATGTCAGAACAACAAGCCCCAGCCATCTTACCCCATAACTTTGAGGCAAAGGGAAAGTGGCTGCTCTTCATGGAGAACCAGGAGTTGGGGGGGTGGGAGAAGCTCTCAGGCTCTGGGAGAGCCAGCCGTTGGCTCAATGCTTCTGGTTGGTGGTTCTGCATAGCATCATCTAGCAGGTCTGTCCAGGCTTATAGGTGGTCAACATGGTAACTTAAAAAAAGGCAGTTTAAATGGTCTTCATCCCCTCAAAGTAACAGGCTCTCTGACCTAATTAAATGCACTTTTAAGAAACTGACTGGTGTGTGTGTGTGTGTGTGTGTGTGTGTGTGTGTGTGTGTGTGTACATAGCCTTTATTGAGCTTTTAAAATTTCAAATCCCTCTGTGCGTGCAAATTCCAGCAGTTTCCGTGTTAGGGATGAGGGACACAGAACACAGACTGTGTGTCTTTTGATGTGAAACAATGTCAAAAGGACTAATTATGACTCATACTTTCTTGAAATTTTTTTTGGCTGATGTCGCCTCTGCAATTGGATTCCTGCATAAGGCCAGCAGCTCTCGCTGGAGGGGAAGAGCCTGGCACCTTCTGTTCCCAGGCCACCACCCTGGTCCTTTCGGTGTTATGTAGGTCGAGCACGCCTGTGGGTTTCTAGGAAGGATGTCGTTTTTAAACTTGGCGTAGAAGTTACAACCAGAGAGCAAATGTTTTAGCTCAAAGATCTGTCTGCACTGTGTGTGCCGAAAGAGGAAATGAGGTCAGGCTGGGAAGGAGAGAAGAGCAACCAAGGAGGGCTCCTTGGGACCTCGGGTCAGGCTCCAAAGCTGCCCCTGTAGCCCACTTTCTTCACAAGAACTGCTGCTGTTCAAGCATCTGAAGGTAGTGACTGGCACCTTCTACAGAGGCAGCCTTTTATCCGAGTCCAGGGAATGGAGGCCAGAAAGGAAACAAACTCCATCTGAGGCTGAGCCCGATACCACCCGAAGGTGAGCGAGTCCCTGGACAGCAGAAACACATCCATCGGCCCCCGACACAGATCAGAGATGCCGCCCTGAACAGAAGCGAAGGAGATCTTCCAGGTTCGAGCTGACTTCACAGGAGAGACATTCAGGGGGATGCCTGGGAAGCGTTACAGCACCCTACCACCCATAATGGGAGCCAGATTCTCCTGGTGGTTGTCAGGGAAGCCCCACGACCTCCTGCCTCCCAGGGAAGAGCTGAGGGTCAGCACTCTTGGCCCTGGATTAACTGCTATGAATCTGTGGGGGAAGGAAATACCAGTCCTGAACTAGGGACTTAGCAAAATGGTATTAGAAACTGGGTTTATGGTGCTTTTTTTTTTTTTTCCTTCCAGTGCTCAAGAGTCTCATGCACATTTAAGCATGCTTTTCTAAAACCTAGTGAGGTACCCAGCCTGGTGGCACACAGCTGCAATCCCAACACTAGAGATGGGAGGCATGAGAATTGGAGGCTAGCCTGGGCTACGAAGTGAGATCTCGGCGGGGGGCAGGGGGGATTTTAAAAGGCAGAGAGCCCGGTGTATTAAGATAAGTGTGACAACTGCCAAAAATAAATAAATAAAATGACTTTATTTGCCTTCTTACGTTCACAAAGAGAAGACGGGAGCAGATGCCAGCAGCAGACAAGTGTTTCCAAAGGAGAAGAAAATATTTCCTAAGGATATCGGCGTCACAGCAGAACAGGTGAGGAAGAAATTAGGCTACCCAAGGACTGATAACTCCAGAGCAAGTGGGAGCTATCTTCGACTCTGTGCAGGAGGAGGTGAGGAGACTGGGGGCCGATTAACAAATACCCCGAGAAGCCAGAGAAGTGCTGGTGGACCAGAGCCCTTATGCAACACCTATATTTAATAACTCTGAGGGAGATCAAGGAAATTAAACACCAGTAAGCTTGACTTGAGCAGTGGGGAAGATATTGGAAACACTAATCAGAGACAAAATAGGGAAAGTTATGATTTAATTAAAGATATTCAGCATGGATTCACAAAAGGGAGATCATACGTAACAAAACTAATAGAATATTTTGAAAAAGTAACAAAAAGGAATTGAAGAGGGAAACCAGGGGTATAATTTACTGGGACTTTAAGAAAGCTTTGATGACCTGCCTCACAAAAGACTAATCTCCAGCCGTGGGGAGTTTGGGTTGGAGTGTGGTGGGGGGTGGAGAATAAATGAAGAATTGTCTGGAACGAGGGTACTTGTGAGCACTGCCATGGAGAGATTAGGGCAGAGGGGGAGGACGGCTGCTGGAATTCCATGAGATCTGAATTCTTTTAAATTAATTTTCTTTAAAACACAGCGCCTCCTCAGCCCGAATACAATCCTGTTCTCACGCAGGTCGGGTGCTGGAGAGCAAAACCCAGTTCGGGTCACAGTGATAGCATCACTGGGGTGGACAGGCTGAGTTGTGATGGGCTCATGACTGACTATTCTGCAGATTGCTTGTGTCCAAACCAGAGAGGGAAGACACGACCATTAATTGCACATGAATAATTAGCACAAACGTGTAGGACATGATTGTGGCGGTTGACCCCATGATCTAGACAAGTCACATTTTACACATACCCTGACGGCTTCATACATGAGCACGTACACACCACAGGTGCACATTATACATCATAGGGGAACACTGACAGGCACACGCCAACGCCTTTCAAAGTCGCACCCTTCACACATCCCATAATCATGCACACACATGAAGCTCTACGTACATTCCCGTTTACAGAGCCATGCTTGCACATGATTGCATGTGCTTAGCACCCGTCTCTCCCCAGAAACTGCACTGCAATGCACAGGCAGGTGGAAGTTATAGATGGAAGGAGAACTTTCCAGTTTCTGCCAGGAAATACTGGGAGATACACCAGGGACAGGAAGGTCCCCTTGGTCCATTATTGTGATAACAGATGTCACTGGAATGAAAGGAGACACGGATAGAGAATCATGACATACAAAATGACCTTCATGACCACAAGCCAAACCTTGCCTGGAAAAAAACGACAGAGATCCTCAAAGTGGCCTTGAGTGGCAACTGGGGACAGAGCTGTAAATATGGTGGCAAACATCACAGGAAGATAGTGACCTAGATCTGGCTTATCCTCCAGGCTGTTTCTTAAGGCTGACCTAGGTAGGCAAAGGTCTAGTTGAGCAAAGTCATAGAGGGCTCCCCTAGAGTGCAGGCTTGCTGTTCTCCTGGGATGCCTGAACAACGTCCAGAGCCTGAGAGATGCCCGGTGGCCTTGGGAACTGTGAGAACTCGTGGGAGAAGCTAGGGGCAAGGTGTGATGTCATCTGATTGGAAAACATCCTACCCACAGACAACTCCCATGCTTGGAGGTCAGAGCTAAAGTCCCTCTGCTGCTTACAACATTGTCACAAGTCCACAGAGCAGACACAGATGGGCAGACATAGATCCCGACGTGTGAAATATCAGAATGGCTTGAACCTCCTTTTGCTGTACACACCATTCATTAATATTAAAATGTGACTTGCACAGTATCCATATTTAAAAGGTCACTTAGGATGAAGAGTCGCAAAATGAAGGCAGCAATGCCCTTCTCAGTCATAACAGGTACATTATCCCAATTTAGAGGTTCCAAGGGTTCCTTCATTCCAACATTAAAAAAAAAAAATCTGTGCTCTTTAATTTTCGTCCATTTTTTTTCATGCTAAGCCTGCATATGTGCATGTCTTTACTGTGACAGTCACAGACTAAGGCTCAGAGACCACCCTGCTCTGGTCTGAATCTTTTCCAACATCTGCCAGGAACAGGCCACGTGGAACAAGTCTTCTTGTGTGGGGAAAGGTATAAAGACTTGTACCTGTGGCTCCCGTATCATTTTTATGCCCTCATATCTGAAACTTTCCCCACAGACTTTAACAGGGAAAAACAAGCAAACAAACATGAAACACTTATTATTATTATTATTATTATTATTATTATTATTATTATTATTATTATTTTGGTTTTTTGAGACAGGGTTTCTCTGTGTAGCTTTGGAGCCTATCCTGGCACACGATCTGGAGACCAAGCTGGCCTCAAACTCACAGAGATCCACCTGCCTCTGCCTCCCAAGTGCTGGGATTAAAGGCGTGCACCACCAACGCTCTGCCAACACTTACGTTTTAAAATGTCTGTATTTCTTTTAAATCCACAGGCATCTCCCCAGTATTCCTGTCTAATTGGGGTTGTTTAGAAGTCTTTAAACCCATCCCACAGCTGTCACCCACCCTAATAAAAAAGCCCTCTAAATGAAAGCCCACCTCCCACTTCCTTTTCTCCCCAAGGCCCAACTACTCCCGGAAATCACTTTGTGGTAGCCAGCAGCACCCCTGGAATAGAAAAGTGCTCGCAGAAGGAAGACTAAGGGTTAAAAAGTACCTGTCAGGACTGTCGCTAGCAAGCACTCCCTGAGAATCACCTGTCAGCAAGACAAAATTAATTACTACATGTAAAATGAAAAAAAAAATCAACGTAAATTAAACACTGTATAAATGGTATAAAAGTTTAGGAGAACCTGATTGTTAAATAATTACTGATACATGTGTGAATTTTCAACAAGCTCCGGCAGGGATGGAACTTAACAAGGCTCCTTCTGTATTTTTCCCAAATCAAGTGTGTGTCTCTGGAACATCTACCCCCAAATCCCTTTGCGTTAAGTGAGAAGACTAGGCGGATCCAAAGTTCAGTGGCTTGAGCAGTTTGCAGTCTCTGAGGCCAGTGCAGAAGACACACCCTCAGCTGAAAGCTTAGACGGAAACGTTAACAGGACAGACGAGGAGCCCCTGCCACAGGTTCCCTGTCAGATTGGGCCTGTAAAGGTGGGACACTGTGTTATCCAATGCAAAGACAGCTTTTCTTATGAGAGTCATTATGCATACCTTAAACATGGCCGCCATGTAAATGTTTAAGTTTGTTATTAAACTTTAAATTTCCTTCTGTGTGGGGAGCACGCATGTGCCACGGTGTGCCTGTCGTGGTCAGAGGACAACTTGTGGCGAGCTGGCTCTGCCCTGCCGTGTGGGCGCTCGTATCGAATTCAGGTTGTTAAGCTGCAACACTCGTCTTTACTCAATGAGCCAGCTCACTGACTCTGTGGTCATCATTTGTCATGTGACTTTTGAGCCAACTACCTGGCTTCCTTGTGTTGGCATGAAAGAGTGAAAGAAAACAGGGATGCCAAGGCCATAGAAAGGCACCTGCCTTGGTCACTTCCCTGGGCAACTGGCTTGCTAGGTTCAAACCCAGCCTCGAATACACGTGTGCAGGTACTTGATCCCTATGTAAGGACCCAACAAGGCTCTCTTTGGCACCTCCATATAACCATCCAATAAAGCTCTCCCTCTCCCTATGACTTCCCCAGGTGAGTCTGGGTAACAGCAGGAATCTATCTGTTGCTGAGGTGGGAGCTGGTGGGGAACCTCTAATGACTGGTTTCAGAAATGCCAGGCTCCACTCTGTGAGGAACCCTGACCCCATGATTCAATCTCCTCCTGTCTTGTCTCCCTGACATCCCACGGTCTAACCGTCTCCTCTTAAGTCCATAAGGACATTGACTCCTTCCATGTTCTGGTGATGGCGATGACCCATGACTAGGGCCCAGGCTCCCCTGGAAGGAAACTGTCCAAAGCTGTCATCCAGAGGTCAAGGACAGGCTTGTCAGCTCTCCAGGGAACTTCAAGCAGAAGGTCTTTCTTCTACCACAATCCCAAACTCCAAGGCTAAAATGGATCCCACGTGCCCTCTAAGTGTACTTTGTGAAAACCAATATAAGATGTTTTTTTTTAAATTCACAATATACAATTTGTAAAATTAAGGAGCTGAAGATTACTTGGGAGAGAAAGATTTGCAATGCAAACGAATGTTCTGATTTACAGAGTCACCATGGGGTTCCTTCCATGAGTCTATCTAAAATAGGATTCGGCTCTCAGCACATCTAAAATAGGATCTGGTTGCCAAAGTGCAGCTCACATGCCACACCAGGGGCAGCCCCATTCACTGGGCCACTGCAAACACCCAGGCACCCCAGAGAATGTGGTGCAAGTTGGTTCTCATTGAGTCCCTCTGGGCAAGTGTCATCCCGTTCGTCACAAAGGCCTCTGTGTGGCTTATAAAGTTATAGTTGGTCTTTGGCATTTACGGGCTGCCCCTCAAACACTTCAGGAGACCTGTTCCCACTTAACTCAGGGCCCTAAATGTCTTGTGAACTGACAAGGAAGATTGTGGATCTCGGTTAAAGATGTTGCCTTGTTACCCTATGACATCCCGATAATTGGTAGCAAGTGCCTTTGCATTTGAGAGGTAAATTCAAAGCTTAAAATTCAGGGGAAGAGGCCAGTGAGATGGCTCAGTGAGTAAAGGCCCTGCTACCCAGCCTGACTGCTGGGAACCACGTGGCTGGAGGAGAGAACTGGCTCCTGCCAGTGGTCCTCTGACTGCCACAGGCCCACAATGTCACATCCCACCCCTTTCCAAAACATAAAAAGGATAAAATTCAGCTAAGGAACAACATGTCAATATCCCATTGCTTTGCTATCGTCAATCTATTTGTACTAATGGTGTCCTTGAATGAAGACGACTAAGAAGGGCTACCTTCCTGTTCAAAGACTTTCTCTGTAATAAAATACTGGAGACAACCCGACATGAAAAAATTCATACCGCACACATATATTACATATCCATGGTACTCAGAGGGCACATAGAGTAGAGTCACGATGAAGAGAAAACGAATACAGGATGAAAAGCAAAAGAAATCACACCAAGAGTGGCATCTTCATGTTGTGAAATAGGGCTGAATTTCTCTTCTCTTTCTTAAATGGTCTAAACAGAAGCATGGCGTGATACGCCCATTGGTACAACAGTAATAATACTCTGTATTATTGGAGTAACCAGTCACTTTCTGGTTGGACTTAAATTGCAATCCATAAGACAGAACTCATGCCTGGTCCTATTACATGAGCCAAAACCATGTGGCTGACAAGGGCATAGGTCCTAGGGGAGAACCCATTACCCTGATAAATAGGGATAGTATCGAGCTGACCCCTAACCTCTTATCTTTACCCACAGATTAGTGCATCTCTCGACCCTCATCACAGAAGCTTTTTTTTTTTCTTTACAGCAGGCAGTGCCTAATACAACTGCCACTATTGTACCAGTGTGAGCATGTGGGGTGCTCAGCTCCAATGTGATGGATATCTATGTAACACCCTCTATCCCCAGGCTCAGGAATCCTCAAGAATGAGGGGCCAGAAAGAATGTAAGAGCCAGAGGTGGTAGATGTCTACAGGAAGGGTATGCCATGCATATGAACTCAGTGGCTGGGACTTGCATGCACAGGACCTGCCCAAGGTTAAGCCAGATAAAATCCCACCACAAACGGGGCCGGTGGTGGGGGGATCATAAAGTCCCCTCCAGAGCTGAGGAGCTGTTGGTAACGTATAGCCATTGGAAGAAGGAGTGTCAGTTTTCTTCAGGTGTGCGGCTTCTCGAAGGTTACCCGTGCCCCAGTAGACGGTCTACACCCAGGCACAAATAGGCAGATCTAAGTGGACTCAGTGTGTGTTAAGGAAGACAGAGAAGGACCCCATGAAGCTGAAAGGAAAAACTGGCTGAGACGGGAATTGGGGAGGGGGATTTGATTAAAACACAGCATATGCATGTATGAAATTCTCAGACAATAAAATTCTTTTATATCAAGGAAAAAGATAAGTCAATTTGGCAAGTGGGGAGTAAGGCAAGGTCTCGTTATGTAGCCCGGGCTGGCCCTGAATTCTTGATTTTCCTGACTCTGGAGTTCGGGGACAGGAGCGCACCGTTGTGTCTGGCCTTGCAGTGTCTGTAAAATCCCTGAGCTTGCCCCAGATAGTATGCAGTGCCGCCTTCTCCCTGCCCCCATGCACACAGGGTCAGCAAGGCTAGAGTGGGCAAATAGGAGGCTTGCTCTGTGGGAAACCCTCTGCTGAAGACCACAGCAAGCAGAATTAGGGTCTTGGCCTTGACTGATGGCTGTGACTATATGGTTTCTTTCTGGTTCCTAGGACAGGGAATCATCCTGCCCTCAGGTACCATTCTGTGAATATCATTTGTCTCCCAGGGTTCCCAGGCTGTAGGCTTAGTCTCTGGTGGTGGTGCTGTGTGGGTAGGGGGTATTCAGGCCCCGCCCCTTACTCGGGAGCTCCTGGCAGTGGGCGGTTGCTGAGGGAGGGGGAACCGTTCTTTATTGAGGGTTTGGACTTCAGTAGGATTCTTCTTCTTCTTCTTCTTCTTCTTCTTCTTCTTCTTCTTCTTCTTCTTCTTCTTCTTCTTCTTCTTCCTTCTTTTTGGTTTTTCAAGACAGGGTTTCTCTGTGTAGCTTTGGCGCCTATCCTGGCACTCGCTCTGGAGACCAGGCTGGCCTCGAACTCACAGATATCTGCCTGCCTCTGCCTCCCGAGTGCTGGGATTAAAGGCGTGTGCCACCAACGCCCGGCTTTTTGGAAGGATTCTTATGCTTCTGTATGCAGTCCATACTCACACCTGTGTGCAGCACTAACTGGACTTCCTGAGTCATGAGAGAGAGAGAGAGAGAGAGAGAGAGAGAGAGAGAGAGAGAGAGAGAGCTGAAGTGGAGGTGGGGCATGTTGAAGGCTATGAGGGACAGAGTGTGAGGGAACTGAGAGCAGATAAGATCATATCTCATTGTATACATGTACAAATTTCTCAAAAATCAAGACATTTTTAAAAGAAAAACTAAGCTTGGGCTAGCGTCAGAGTGCTTGCCTAGTATGTGCCAGGGACCTGGGTTCTATGCCTAGTACTCCCCCCACCAAAGAAGAAGAAGAAGAAGAGGAGGAGGAGGAGGAGGAGGAGGAGGAGGAGGAGGAGGAATGAAATTTATAAATCCAGTGAAGGTTGGTGTGGGGTAATTAGGTCACGGGGGCTCTGGAGGGATTAATGCTGTCTCCAGGGAGCCATCCAGGTCAGGGAGGAGTGGATTATTTCTAGGAGAGAGCAGGTTGGTATAAAAAAAGTGCTTGCCTGGCCCCTCCCCCACCCCTTGTTCCAGGTTCACCGTCTGACCTCTCCCTTACACACTCCAGTCCTGTGATTAAATCCATGCCTCGACCCTCGTGAGCCAATCGGAACCTGGCGCCATGCTCTCAAACTCCCAGAAAGGGAGCTAAATAAACCTCTTTTCTTGATAGCAGTTCTCAGCCTCGGTCTGCTGTAGCAGTACAGGACAGAATAAGACTCCAGGGAGTCTGGAGGGCTGGGTCAGAAGGAAAGAAGTAAGACTGTCCAAAATCTGAAACAGTCCTGATTACCAAAGAGGAAAAAATATATCTAGCTTCTTCTTCTTCTTCTTCTTCTTCTTCTTCTTCTTCTTCTTCTTCTTCTTCTTCTTCTTCTTCTTCTTCGTCTCCTTCTCCTTCTCCTCCTCCTTTTTCTTCCCCCATTCTCCTTCTCTTTCACTTCTGGTTATGGCTTATACCAAATAAGCTGTTCTATTGAGAATAACAAAAAAAACTTGCACTGAAAAAGAAGTGTGCATGCAAATTACTTTAAGGCATAAGATGCCAGAACTTTAAGGTCCAAGATTCCAAGAAGGAGAGAGGCAGAGAGACAATCCTGTGTCTGGGGCTGCTTTACAGTGGCAGCTGGGATGAACTAAACACAGATTTGTGCAGTCCGAGGAATGGAGGAGACAAAAGTTCCAGCCCAGGGCCTGGAGAAAGGCAGACAGTTCCTGGTGAGCAGCCCAGGTATTCGGTTGGGACCCCTCTAGGGAAGAGTGTGGACTAAGGGCAAACAGGAAATCAACCCTTGAGGTGACTCCTTCTTGATTACTTGAGGGAATCTGCTCCAAGCCCACTGGCCTACAGGAACTGTGCTCCATCGAAGGTCCCTGGACATACAGGTTGAGGTCTCTTGGAGAATTGAAAAGTGCTATTGGACAGTGTACAAATCATGCATATTCCCAAGACCTAATACGACAAAGTGTGTTGATATTGTATTAATAGTTGGCTGCACGCTCAATTCTGGGGGTGTGCTGGTAAATGAATATATATTAACGTTACCTTGTCTATTTGTATGTACTTAGTGTGGCCATTAAAAACTTTAAAATGACATACACAGCTCACATCGGATGCCTGCTTGCTTCTTCTGATCTAGAGCTTACAGTTAGCTCTGTGATCTTTACATGTAGCATCTGACATGTGACAGCAAAAAGTTACCAGGCACACTGGAAAATGAGGCCAAATGAGGAAAAGCAAAATTAGGCAACAAGGAACAAAAGCAGGTTCACAGATGTTTCATACGCTGAGTTAGGAGCATTAAGAAGAGGGGTAGCTAATATTATGTATGAAAACACATGGCAACACGAAGATCTGAGGTGGAAAATTCTAGAACTCAAGAATATAATGTCTGAAATTAAGAAATAAATGATTTTTTAAAATTTATTCTTATTTTATGAGTCTGGGTACTTCACCTGAACCTACGTATTGTACTACGTGTGTGCCTGGTGCCTGTGGGGCCAGAAGAGAATGTGAGCATCAAATCCCCTGGAACTGAAGTCACAGACAGTTGTGAGCTGCCATGTGGGTGCTAGAGTCGATCCTGGTTCCTCTACAAAGCAATGAGTGTTCTTAACCACTGAGCCCATCTCTCCAGGCCCTAAAGAACTAGATGATTTTTGAAACTAAAAAAGAATTGGCATACTAGGAATGGAGTTGGTTTACTATATCGATATCCCTCATTCTTGACCCCAGAGATTGAGGAAGATCTGCCTTGAGCACCTCTGACCCATAACTGCCTTCTAATGTCCTTAGGGCCCTGCAGGTCTCCTTCCAGCCCGTGGGAGGTTTTAAGCTGTGTTAAATGTCACATTGGTGACTTTTCTCAACCATCACTGTAACAATAATACAAAGACAACTTAATGGGAGAAAGTTCTATTCTGGCTAATGGTTTGGGGCAATGTTTCTCAACCTTCCTAATGCTGCGACCCTTTAATACAGTTCCTCAGGTTGCAGTGACCCCTAACCATAAAATTATTTTCATTGCTACTTCATAACTGCATTTTTTTGTTTGTTTTTCAAGACAGGATTTCTCTGTATTGCTTTGGAGGCTGTCCTGGAACTAGCTCTTGTAGACCAGGATGGTCTTGAACTCACAGAGATCCGCCTGCCTCAGCCTCCCGAGTGCTGTGAGGACCTGGTGAAACAGGAGAGGCCTGGGCAGCTGCTGCATGGGCCACGCTGGCCAGGGCTTCCGGGTTGCCCCGAAAGTTTGACTTCACCATCACCTTGAGTGACAGGTGGCGTGCCAGGACAAGAGCCCCGTGGCTGGAACAAAGTTGTCTGGTATACCTGGAACTGTCAGGGCTACTTCTGGATAGTCTGTGATGAAGCCGCCAAGAGGCTTAGGCTTGTTTTGATGCCCCAGGTATTCGGTGAAGACGAGTGAAGTGGCCATTTATTTTGTGGACACAGCACTGCCCTTCCACAGATCTTCATGGAACATTCTGACACCCAATCAATTTTATGTACCAGAAGGGTTATCCCAAGCAGGAAACTAATAAAACCTCCCCTTACCAAGTGCCTGAAAGCAGAGCAGGGATTGAGGCCCCAGTGAAAGCGAAGGGCCTTTGGATAATCAAGTGTAAACAGAATATTAGAATAAGCGGAGATGTGTTGGGGAATATTATTTTAAGGGTGTGACTTTTGTTTATGTTGCATTTGTTTAATTCTGTGAAGCTGCGTTACTGTGCCTGTCTAAAACACCTGATGGTCTAATAAAGACCTGAACAGCCAATAGTGAGGCAGGAGAGAGAAAAAGGCGGGGCTGGCAGGCAGAGGGGATAAATATGAGGAGGACTCTGGTAGAGAAGGATCTGGGAAGGAGAGAGGAAGGAGGAGGACAACAGGGGCCAGCCACCCAACTACACAGCCACCCAGGCACCCAGCCAGCCAGCTACACAGCCAGATATGGAGTAGGAAGAAAAGAAAAGGTATACAGGAATAACGAAAGATAAAACCCCTAAGACCAAAGATAGTTGTGGTAATATAAGTTAAGAAAATCTGGCAAGAAACAAGCCAAGCTAAGGTTGGGCATTCATAACTAAGAATAAGCCTCTATGTGTGGTTTATTTGGGAGCTGGGTGGTGGTCCCCTCAAAAAGTCAAAAGAATAAAACATCTCACAATAGAGATGGATGCAGGCTGCCCTCACCCAGACGGAGTTGGATGGAAGACATGCTTTCAGTGCCGTGCCAGGACCCTGTCTGACGGCAGAGAAGGACTACATTGGAAAGGCATGAGACTCCTGTGGGAACAAATAGGTTATGTAGTTGTCTTGTGATCCCAGCCTCCTTCTAGGGAGGGGCATGCACCAGTGCTTCTTCAAGTCTAGCAGCTATAGCTTCCTCAAAGAGAGCCTGTCCCGTGTCCTTCCAAGAGGCAGCTTGGGAAAAATGAGAAGGCTAGTGATGGCTCTGAGGAGAGGCAGAGAAGTTCCACAGGGCAACCGGCAGTGGGTTCTCTGAGACAAATGACAACATGGACGCAGGGCGCCATGGAAGGATCCCTTGTATAAAGCACTGCTCATGGCCTTGCCGGAGAAGCTACAGAGGACAGCTCAAATCATGGTGATAAGTTCCAGAAAGAGAAGAGGCCCCCTAGACCACTTTATAGAGCCCAGGAGACAAAACTGTGCTAGACCGAGTGTCTAGGCCCACTGGAACCCGGGAAGGAAGCAGAGGCGATGAGGAGGGAAGAGAAGAGATGCTGCCATGTCTGCTCCCACCGGAAGTAGGCCGAGCTGGCTCTGGAAGACTCAATCCTAGTTCATGCTGTTTGGCATTTTGACTTTCCATGGACAGAGGCTGCCACAGACAAAGCGATCTTACGACTCAAAGATACTTAAGAAGTCACAGGTCACAGGCAAGTACTGAATAGGGGAGTTTGTCTAGATTTCACTCTACAGGGCAGATAGAGGCTTGTGTCCCATGCCTGCAGACTGTCGTCATCAAGGTAGAGATGACAAAGCGCACACATGTAGCTACTGCTATTATAGCTATTGATGCATTGGGGGAAAGGATACCGCTCTTTGCTCAAGGAATAAGAGAGACCCCACCTTCTAATAGGCAGTGCACTCAAGCTCCTTGCCCTCATCATGAGGAGAGAGGTACAGTAAGGAGGGGAAGCAACATGAGCTAGGTTGGAGAAGGGCACATATGTGTTCCCCAGTCCCTCTGGGGACTGTGCTACCAGGAGCAATACGGCTTCTAATCCTGGTGTCAGCAAGCAAGGTAACGACTCTGGCATCCTCCCTGTAACACTAAAATACTGATGACCAGATCCAGATAAGAAACTCCTTTTAGGTGGTCATCGTTGTTAATGATTAATGTACTGACCCCAATAAGAAAGTAAAAAGACAGACTTAAATGGGATTTTTTTTTCTCCCAACACCCTTCTGGAAAATGCTGCTGCAGCCCTGGGCATCTTGCACAGTACCGTAGTGGCCCACAGAAGGGCTGCACTCATCACCTGGGGTAACCAGGGAAGATTGCAACCACCAGTTTAAAAATGCCACATGGCAGGGAGCGGGTTTCCAGCAGGCAGAGGAGGAGGTATGCTCTGTCTCCCCACAGTGTCCTGCTGTGTTTAGAAACCCCATCCAAGAGGCAGCGTATGGATCCGTGCGAAGATCTGCTGTCATGTAATGAAACAGTAATAGGAGGCAGTCCGGAAGTCGTCTTTCCACAGCCACCAACGGATGCCATCCACAAGGAGGGCAGCTGCTCCTCCAATCTGCCCTGCATTTTTAAGTCCGTACTTGCTTTGGAGACCAAGGACACCCCCAGCTACACTGGTGCTCTCCTCACCTTCGGAGGGCCTCTGCACCCACTGGACACTGTTCCTCCTGTGTCAGAGGGCCTCCACCCCCTTGGGAGAACGAGAAAGCAAGAGTGCCTTGCCGGGAGGACAGCTCCTGGCACAGGCAGGAAGCCATCTTGGAGAGCAGTGTGCCCATGTCTGGTTCTGAGAACTGTACACTCTTCCTCTCTTTGTTAAGACAATAATAAGCACAGAGCCACAACAATAGCAAGGACAAAATCCAAATATTCGGTAAGTTCCAAAACGGAACAGGATGGGTCTGTCTTCTCTTCCAGATACCTGTTCGCCACGACGGATGTTCAGCCGCCAGTGCTGAGCCGTCTCCAATCCCCACCATATGCCTGTTTCTTTACTTAGCTTTGTTTGGGGTGGGAATCCTTCAGAGAATGGAAGGTCCCCGAGTATTTGGCAAGCCGAGCAAGGACACCAGCTGAACATGCACAGGGATGGTGTGTCCTAAACACACCCTCACACACACACACAGATACACACACAGATTTTCTCCCAGACTGTAACTTTACTCATCAGTTCCTATTTCTATGTATAGTAACAGAATTAAAATAAGCCCAATGCTAGAAAAAAAACGACAAATTAAGACTGGCTTGCCCACCCCTCGGCAGAAGCACCCAACCAACATTTTTGGCTAAGGGCTTAGTCAGACACCTGCATGGCCAGGTACACAGATCCGTCTAGTCTGCTCATGGTTTAAATTGGCGCTGACTGGGAGCTGGATAAATAGCATCACAAGCTTACATCTCTAAGGTGAAAATCTCGTCCCCTGTCTGGGTGGGTCATCTGAGTGCACGACAAGAGCCCGAGTTTGGTTCTGCTCCTTTGAGATGTGTGAATGCAGCATCCAAGGGGCATTGGATGTCAGGAGCCACCGAGACAGGGATAAATAGACCAGCGGGAAGTTGGTAGTGCTTTCACTTTACCATTTCCAGAGCCTTGGTGATAGGATGGCTGTCAGCAGGCATCTGCTTGGCTGCTGCTGGCTCTGGTGTGCGGGAAACCCTCCATGGCAAACACCTTCTGTTGAGCACTTAAAGGGTGGTCCTGAGCAGGGAGACCATAGTCTATTACTGAAACCTGGGAAATGGTCTTCTTCTCATTTTTTTCCCCTAAGAAATTAGGGAACTGGAAGCATGGCCTGAATGCCTCCCTCTCGAGGGTAATCATTTTCCCTGACTGGTATCTTAAGCTTGTCAAGCACTTAGCCAGAGCTTTCCAAGGCGAGTTTGGAGGAAGCATATGGCGTTCGCCCGGTCCATATGACTGGCTGAGCGTCGACCACTACTGTTGATATAACATCTCACTTTTTCCTCAATATTATGACAGCATTTGTCAATGAAAATTAAATGACTGTCAAACTTCTGCTAACTTACGGCACAACCATCAGAGAAAGCCAGCGTCTCGCCTTAAGCCAAAGGGACCTTGTCTTTATAAACCAAGAGTAGGGAGAGGAAGACATTGGGACTTGGGTGCCAGTTAGGGGAAGGCTTGCCAAGCTAGCACTAGGATGCAGGAAACACCACCTTCCTATACCCCAGCGGCAGAGAAGGGAGTCTGCTGGGGGTGGACATGATGGGGAGAGTCAATTCAGGGCTCAGGCTCTGGCCAGGCAATTCCTCAGGAGGGAAACAGCACCACGCGATAAATGTGTGTATGGCTAAAAGGAGAGAAAAAAGATTACATGGACAGAATCAAAAGATACTGGGGTGGTCGTGTTTAAAATCCATACACATATATAATGGAGAAGTCACATGGAAACATTGAAAAGCTAGATCATGTCGGAAAGAATACCAGCTTCTCCACCTCTGAATAACCTCAGCATCCTTCACTCCAGTACTGGAGATATAAGACAAGGTGGTGGTACTCTTTCCCACTAAGGAAAAAGATTCCAGCCCTCACGCCCACCGCTGTCTTTGGCTGCTTGTTGAAAGGGGCCTGGGGGGCAAACGAGTAGCGGACAGAATACCAGCAGGAGATTATACGGAAGACCGCCTAGGAATTGAGGCCGCTGTAGTCTCCTTCGTGCCCGACCCTCCTCTGAACTCCCCATGCCCACGGATTCCACCCTCCTCATCTGAAGAGGATCCCTTGGGTCAGGCATGGTTAGTGGCGCAGACCTATAATCCTAGCACGGCAGTGGAGGTGCGGAAGGATCAGAAGTTAGGACTCAACACTGGCTACATAGACAGATCCTGCCTGGAAAACACAAAACAAAACAAAATTCCCAAGTAAGGCTTTCTTGAGATGAGCTAGCTGATCAAGTCCATTTGAGTCTCTCTAACGTCTTTATTACTTTGCATTTTTCGAAGACAAAAATCCACCACTCATCTCAACAGGCAGTGACTTCTGTCACACCCAACCTACTGACACGATTAGCATTGGCCAGACTTATCAGCAGAGACCAACATGCTGGACATGTATAGGACTTCTGGCTTTTACCAAACAGTCTCTCTGTATTTCATCTCCCATGACTAATCCGGGAAAACAGACAGGAGAAGCATCCCTACACACAGTAGGACTTCACTTGCATCTTTAAGACCATGCTGACTATTAAACAGAGGGCCAGAGAATAAAAAAAAAAAAAAAAAAACTGCTTCTAATGGGCAGTTAGCCGTAGCTGAATAGCCCAGCATGGCCATCCTCTTGTCCACTGGTGAGGCCTCCACGAGAGAGCTGCAAATGTGGTGTCCATGGGCTCAAGTCTCCTGGAGGGGAGACTCCCTCACGACCAGCTGTTTTGAAATGTGGCACTCGTGGTCATGGCTCCAAGAACTAATGGCTAGCAAAAGCCCCCCTCCATATAAGTGCTGTCCATTGGTTGAGACTCCGATGGTTCAGATAGTACAATAGGACCCTTGTGCAGAATCACCCTGCATTAACCCCTGGGTGTCCTCCTGCACGCATGCAAGCTAGAGCACCATCAACACCCACACTGCCTTCCAAACACTTGGTTCAGAGTAAGAGATGCAAGTGGCCTCAAGAGCAGATCCACAGACACCCATCTCTACCCCGCTGTATGTCTTGTCCCTCAAATTTCCCCTTTGTCACTCTGGGCCACAAGGGCACTGGAAGCATGCCCACTTTCAATGTTAAAGTGTAGGAGACAACACAGACCGCTTCCTTCCACACACATCGGGATCCAGATATCCGAGACCCACAGCCCTCAGCAGCTAAGGAGGACATATTTCTCTCCCACACCTGAAAACCCAAGTCCTTTCCTTGACACAAGCCCACAGACCCTAGTTGGGAGCATCTAGAGACCAGGATCTCAGCTCGGCTACGGTGACGTTTTGGCATCAGTAGTTGGATTCCCAACCCCAAACTATTCTCCCTGACACAAAGAGGGCAGCCTGGCGCAGTAACAAAAGCCAGTGTGGGTGGCAAGGTGACTGTACGTTTCAGCTTCAGTGCTCCGGTGTGGGGTTTGCACCTGATTACCAGATGCTCCAAGCAGATGGCCAGGGCGGGGGAGCCGGCTTCTGGTTGTTTCTGAGGGCTACAGGAGAACCAATCCAGAGAGCCGTCCGGGAGTGCCCGGCTCAGTGTGTTCTCCGGGCGCCTTGCAGGCTGGAGCCCTGATTCTGGGGAGCCTTCCAAATACGCGCATGCCCACCTTGAGTGTGGCGCTCTAACAAGGCAGTAGGCTCAGCCAGCACACATCCTTTTGTCCACGGACAGCTTTAGGATCTCTTTTCTGGATGGTCTTCTGGAACAGGCCAAGCTTCGTCTGTTACCCAATCCAGAAGGTCTCAATAAATAGGATTCATTTGCAAATTAATTTTTCAGGAAGTGACTGGGTGAGCCATAAAAAGGAGCCTCCCTGTGGTCCCCAGCCTGGCCTCCCCGGCAACCCTGGGTGGCTGCTTCCTTCTGCTGACCTTGGCCCTGGGAGCTGAGTCCTCACAATGACCTAGCCTCTGTCTGAAAGGTGGTGCGTGGCAGCTCCTGGTATCGGAAGAGCTGGCAGAAGGGGTGTAGGCTGTGCCAAGCAGGGCTTTCTGGAGAAATGAGGATTTTTCAAAGCTCCCCTCACAGCAGAAGCGGCTGGCAGGGTCTACGGGCCAGAGCTGAAAGGAGGCTCAGCCTGGTCTTGTTCCTGCCCAGAGTCTTTCTCTTCCAGGAAATCCAGGTCCTTGCATGCCCAGGCACACACAGCTATGCAAATGGAGGAACAAGCATGCAGGGGCAGGTACTCGTGAATGCGTACGTGGGTGTGTGCACATGAACCGAGCACAAGCACACACACACACACACACACACACACACACACACACACACACACACACACACACACAGAGAGAGAGAGAGAGAGAGAGAGAGAGAGAGAGAGAGAGAGAGAGAGAGAGAGAGCACCTTGCTGAGAACAGGACCTGGTTGTTTTTGTTTTTGTTTTTGTTTTTCAGCTGGTGTGCCACCCCCATCCCAGTCTGGAAAGTGTCTGAAATATGCAAGGTGTTCAGTGAATCAATGAACAGTGAGTGAATTAGAGAGTGAGGCCCACTTTCAGTCTCTCCATGCCTGTGCAACCCAGCTGAAGTATTAGTGAGAGCCTCTGGTGCTACCAGGTCCTCTGAGACTCCTACTCCCCATAGATGATCTTACAACAACCCTACCCCACCCCACCCCACCACACCCCACCACACCCTACCACACCACACCACACCACACCCAGGAGCCTCTGCTTTCCCAGTTCACACTTGCTCTAGCCTCTGCCTGAGCCAGCAGGACGCTGTCTCAGCACCGACTCCAAGGGAGCTGAGCCTGCATACTACACTAACTGATTGGTCTTGGACATTGGCGGCGTTGCTCAGCCATCTTAGAGTAAAACAGGACTGCTGTGCCTGTGAGGGATTCCTCCTGCCAGATAAGGGCTGTGTGCCCTCGTGGATGCGGAAAGGCATGACCCAGGAATACCAGTACCGTGAGAGCAGAGAGAAATCCTCAGCCAAGGAGAAGGAGCAAATCATGAGAGGCCTGGGGTACCCAGTATTCTCTCACTGTGGCCATTGGCTGGCTCTGCATCCTGGGGCCAACTGCCTAACCTCTCTGTGCTTCTTTTTCCTGGATAAAATGGAGATACTTCCTAGGACTGTTGGCAGACTGGAAAAGGCAATGAATAGCCCAAGTGCTGTCAAGTGCATAGCCCAACATGCCAGACTGGACATTCAATGACTACCTCCCTCACCACACTTTCTATATGCAGGACAGCTCTGTATTAAGACTGGACTCTTCCAGGGTCAAAGTCGATGCAAGCAGCCAACAGAGCTATCACCCTTTCTCCGCTGTGTTCTTTCTGTACAAGCAAGATTGAATGGCTACGCACAGCTACCCCTCCCATAGGCGCTAAGTATTCTGGTCTAGAATGGATCACCAAAGTGCCCTGTGCCCCCTCCTCTGTCTTCCTAGAAGGCCACTTTGTGTCCCTGATCACATCCGAATGGAGAGAACAGAAGAGGCTAGTGGATGTTCCTCAAGGTGCCCGGGGTGGTGACAGGGCAGCCAGGCCAGCACTGTAACAGGAGGCTGTGACTGGTGACAGAGCCTCCAGCCCCAGGCTCTTCCACAGAGGCAAGGATTAGCCCTGTGCCCTGGCCAGCGGCCAGCTCAGATCGTTTCATTTGGCCTACTTAGCTGTCCCCCAGGGGTGCTGGAAAGGGGATGATTCATCACTGTCTGGGGCACCCTCATGCAGAGAGGGTCCACACAGGAGGGGCTGTATCTCTGTCAATCGGTGTGACATGACAAGCTCAGTCCCCAGGCTTTGGCCACAGGAAGCCAAAGAACGCAGGGTGACACTGGTCCTTGGATGTAGTGTGATGGGTACATGGAAAGCCAGGGCAAAGCCCAATGCGTGCTCCGAACACCCAGGCACATCTGCTGGGAGCCCATCTGCAAGCACCATGCTTGCACACAGGTCAGGGCTAAGCAGAGGGGTGATACCGTCTACGTGGCCACATGCCTATTTCAGGTCAGTGCTAAATACAGCAATGTTGGAGAGTGCAAAGCCAGAGAATGTGAGGTCTGGCTGTGACCACTCAGTACTCCACAGACTCCTAGAGCTCAATGTCTAGAATACGTAGAGTGGAGAGACCTTACCGCAGGGGCACTTATCCAGAGAGGTGAAGTATCCTCCAAGGGTCCAAGGTCACCCAGCAATGCAACAAAGGCACAATGGGACCCCATTCCTCTGCCTCACACTTAGAGTTGAGAAATGGTAACCTCTCCTCCTTCAAAACACAGACCAGTCAGAGGAGCCCAAGGGAGATGGATCCAGAGACATCTATGGGGTCCTTCATAGATGAGCCTACCAGAATGGGGTCCTGAGACTTCACCACTACATTCTGATTGGAGAGAGAGAGAGAGAGAGAGAGAGAGAGAGAGAGACAGAGAGACAGAGAGACAGAGAGACAGAGAGACACACAGAGAGAGACAGAGACACAGAGACAGAGAGACAGAGAGAGAGACAGAGGAGAGACACACAGAGAGAGACAGAGACACAGAGACAGAGAGACAGAGAGAGACAGAGGAGAGAGAGAGACACAGAGAGACACACAGAGAGAGACAGAGACACAGAGACAGAGAGACAGAGAGAGACAGAGGAGAGAGAGAGAGAGACAGAGACAGAGACAGAGACAGACAGAGACAGAGAGAGGGAGAGAGTCCATATACTGAGGTTTGGCTGAACCTTAAAATGCACACTTCTCTAATCTAATAAAAAGACAGGGGCCAGGGAGGGCTGAAGGCGAGGGCTTCCCTGTATCAGAGCGTGGCTGCTGCTGGCTGGACGCCCCAGTCTGGCTCGGTCACCCCTACAGCACATCCGCTCAGCATCCACTTCCCTTCTGCACAAGTAATTAAGAAACACCTGTGTTTCTCCATCAGGCTGCACATTTGGGGAGCGAGTCTCTCACGTCACTCGGAGGAGGGGACTCAAGTCTTCTGGAGCTCAGCTGCTGCGGTGTGGCCCAGGGTCCCATGTCTGTGTCTCCACTGGGGGACAGAAGCAGGCCTGGGCAATCACCGCTCCACAGAACCGGCTTCAAAATGGCCGAAGCCCCCCAGAACTTTGCGGCATTGGGCTCCTGGAGGTGCCTTGATGCCAGCTCTCAAGCCTATGCCAGCTTTTGCACAAGCGAACAGCTTGTATCCCCATGAAAATCAATGGATGGAACAAATTGTATTAAATTATGTAAAATGATACTAAAGAGCACATTCTACCAGTGAATAGAAGGAAAAAAAAATACCCCCCCCCAAAATCTTGTTTTAATAAATCTGGCAAAATTATAGGAGACAATTAGGAAGGGGAAATGCTAAATTTTTATGGCATTTAAAGTCACATCTTCTGGCCATAAGCGGAGACTGGGGATTTATCCCCTCATAGGTCAGACAGGCATAATTCTTTCGTACGTCTGACACTTTTGAGTTATTTATCACCCCCGCTCCAGCCAGCGACATCTCCTGCCTGACTCCCTTCCATGGAGACAGACTGGACCAAATTGCAGAAAACGGACATGCGGTGTTTTGTGGGTCTTTTTTTTAAACCAAACTTCCTTTTGTGGATTTTTTTTCCTTATGGTAAATAGCTGTAATTAGCATTGAACTTGCAATATGATCTCTTGCCTATATGAGGAAGAATTATTTGGGAATATTTTAGCCATTTCCATTCTTTTGATTCCTTCATGTAGCTGCCATCTTGAAAGAGAAACAAAGAGAAAATAAATAGGGTGTTTAACAAGCCAGGAGGACTTTTCTGGCCCAGAGCCCCAATTCCGAGCCCCCAAGGCGTTGTGTTGTTGTGTTATTTCCCAGCCCATGCCAGTCCCAGCCCCAGCGATCAGGTCAGTCCACGGAATAATTTCTGTGTAGGAGCTGTCTGAGCTGACCTGGGGTAAGTGGTATTCAGGGTGCTCCCTGAATGAGGCATTCTGGGGAGATCATACCCTTCGGCTGTGTGATCTTGAATACCCTTTAAAGCCCATTGGTAGAGTGGACACACTGGCTCTAATTTTGAAGATAAGATAATTAACTCACCTACCAGCTTCTGTACAATTCCGTCACCAACAGAAGCATTTCCTGCTTGGTGGTCTCTGGCACTCCCTCTTCCCCTGGCTGTGACATAATGGGGCCAATGTTTTCCTTGGACTTGCCTGGAAAGATGGTATCACTTGGGAAATTCAAACAGGTGACTGTTGAGATGAAATGTTTCCTGCTCACGCATCAGGAAAGTGGATAGTAACTGTAGTGGGGTGGGGGAAGCCGGGTGGGAACCCTGTGGTTATGTCCCCTGTGGTGTGATAGAAAAAGCTCATCTGGACCCAGTCATCTTCTGGATGTCCACCTGAGCTGTGACCTCACTGTGCATCTCTGCACTTGCCTGCCTTTCCCCAAACCTGAGGCTCAGGGAAGGCCCTGGGTTCTAAGAACAGGACCCACAATGAGAAGGAGGAGTCTGGGGTGACTAATTGGCCTAGATATTAGGATAGGTGGAAATGGGAGGGGCCAACCCAGAACACCAAGGAGTCACACAGGAGAATGACTGAACCTAGGGACCTTCTACACCATGGTATCCCCCAATTAGTCCCTAGGCTGAGTTGTTTTACAGAGCAGGAGAGAGGGTTTCCACAGAACCTTCTAAGAGTTGTAAAGTCCTTGTTCTCAAAAGACACATTGTACTGTAGGGTTCTGGCAGCCGGCAGCCGTTTATATTAATTATAAAACTGTTGGCTGGTGGCTTGGGCTTCTTATTGCCTAGATCTGTCTTAATTATTAACCTGTCTCTATTAATCTAAGTATTTCCATGTGGTCTTATCTTATCGGCGAAAGGGTCTTGGGCCTGTTACTCCTTCCTCCACCACACGGCAACTGTTTCTACCTGCCTTTCCCAGAATCCTCCTCATCTCCTGCCTCATTGGCTGAACAGTGTTTTATTCATCAGCCAATAAGAGAAACATATACAGAAGGACATCCTCCATCAATACACGTGTTTGAGGATTCCCCATGGTGGTACGATTGGAACAGGCTTAGTGGACAGTAATTAGTCCATGTGGGCCCCAAAGTATTAACTTTGGTCTCTTGGAGTAGACCGGTTCTTACAAGAATGAATTTGTTCTACCAAGTATGGGTTGTGACAATGCAAGGCCACCCCCAAAGGTTTAGCCACTACTATACAAAGCTGTTTCTCCTTAAGCCTCATGGACAAGCTGAAATACAGCCAGGGTACTGTTTTAACCTTCCAGCTACCAGAATCACCAGCTGCGTTACAAATTATCCATCCTTGGGTACTTTGTTACAGCCACACAATGATGAACTAATAGAGTGGAGCCATAGAGAGCAGGGCTCACTTCAAATGCTTGTCCCCTAACACATAAAACACAGAGTAAAATTTTCATCCATCCATTCACTTATCCATCCACGCATTCAATGTATTTTAAAGACCTGATGGCACCCAGCAGCCATGAAGTGCTGTGGTTTGATTAACCACATACGTAGACAACACCCTCATCCACACAGAAGATGCTGGATGGGTAAAAATGCAGATGGTGGCGTACCCTGTGGACAGACTGGGCAGAAATCCAGAATGAGAACTTTTCAAACCTTGAGTAAGGAGGAGTCCTCAGGGAAGGACTGTCTGGGATGTCACAGATGAACAAAGACCTGAGCAAGGTGAGGACCCATGGTCCCCATACCAACTAGTAGGTATTATGCCCTG